>NW_014569566.1:0-58674 GCF_001313835.1 Polistes canadensis | reverse complement strand
AAATTGAAGTTATTTTTGAGGTTATGATTCGTTTTGATACGCTAAAGAAGTATAACTTCTTACGTGCGTACGTAATTACGCACACCAGTTTATTTTTTATTTATTTATTTATTTATTTATTATTTCTTATCTATATTTTTAATCGTAGAAATAATTTCATACGCAAGATTTATAATTATTATGGATTATACGCGAGATTGTATATAATATAATATGTTTTTTAATTCTTGTCACAGCAATGTGCAGATTTGTAAAAGATCGACGTTTAATTAATTTTCCAATGGCATTTAAATTTGGTCAAATGTTAAAAGCGAATCGATTTAGATCGTCAAACAAAATAGATAAGAATCCTAGATCGTCATAGTTCGTTGAGAAGCTTTACGTGGGCCGCGAGGTCGGTAACTTTCTCTTCGCTTCTTCGTTGTCGGCCGATATATCGTAGTTATTCTACTATCTAGTCGACCGTCTAATGTTCATTCTGCCCACCGATAGTGAGTCAGAGATCGTCAATGCGCTAACGACAACGTGACTGTCAACGATACATCATTCAACATTATGAGAAGCTCGGAAATTGCAGATACAAGTTTTCTCTTTCTCTATCTATCTCTATCTCTCTCTTACTCTTTTTTTCTGATTTGTTTTCAAAGGATAATTGCAATTACGAATACTTCTTTTTCAATCGAATCGTTAAGAAAGTAAATCGAATCGATGATAATGATAAATAAATTTGTGTAAAGATGAAAATTTTTCCTTGTAAAAATCTGTCTCGTAATTTTGTCCATTTCATGTGTTTTATCTTTTAATAATAATCCTATTGAATATATATTTATAAAATTCATTTATAATGTTTACGTATTATCGAGGGCTGGGGGGAGGAAAAAAAAAAAATAGAAAGAAACGGAAGGAATAAAGTCTCGAATAAATTTGTACGGTACTGTTCGTAGGCCGCCGCTACGAATAGACGAAGCGCACGTAATCGAGCGGTGTAACTAAATTTCCGGTAGTTTTCTCTTTCCCGCGAGCGAAACGGCCGACAGAGAGAGAGAGAGAGAGAGCATGAGAGAGAGAGAGAGAGAGAGAGAGAGAGAGAGAGAGAGAGAACATTACCTCTCTCGAACATTTACGAGAATCTCCGGCTCTCTCGCAACCGTTCGTTTCGATCGAGCCCGGATATTGTCTATTATACGAACAAAAATATATAAATAAAAAAAATAAGTTGACAATAAAAAAAAAGAAGAAGAAGAAAATAAATAAAAAACACGACAAATTTATGATAGGTTGGGATCGGTAAAGCGTAAGAGGAGAAAAGAGCTGGGACTTGGGTAGTCCGATTAATATAATTGAATGATAACGATGATAAAGTTGTTTTTGTTTTTTTTTTTGTTTCGTAAATACGACAAGTAGGGGTTTTAATAGGTGAATAAAACTTCTGTGGAAAATTTCTATCGTTAATAATTAGAAAATCGGATCTTTTACGTGGGGGGTAAGTCTCCCCTTTTGAGAGATACGCGAGAACTCGTTGTTTTTTCCATTAGGATTGTTAATGTAAGATGTATCTACATATAAAACGATGCAAAAATATTATTCGTTTGCGTACGCGTAGAGATAAGAAAAGAAGAAGAAAAAAAAAAGAACAAATATAAGTACATGCGGGTTTGCAGACTTACGTTTAAGAAACAACGAAGATGAAATAAAATGTGTAACACGTTGTTACAAAAATTTGTCCCCCTTTTTTTTCTTTTTATCAAATATATATGTATATTCTCTTTTATAAACAATTCGCGACTTTGCGTGTAATTTTGTCGGACGAACAGAAGATTCCCCGTAACTCGACGCTACTGTGCGTTACCATCTCCACTTTTCCGTAAACCTCCCACTGTCAGAGTCGGAGGGGAGGTAGAGTGACGTCACCGAGCAGTAGGGGTAAAGAGGAAAAGAGGAGGAAGAAGGGTAGCTCGGATGGATAGTTGGTGGGGGATGTAGTCGCGGCTATGGAAGATCCTAGAGGGTAACTCGGTAGAGGGGTTGCTGGGAAATGTTGAGGGGGATGGGGGTGACGAGGTGAATGACCGACCTAGACTCGAAGTCAGGGGTGTGCAATGTATGAAACCAGCCGTAATAGCAACCCTCCTTCAAAGCAATCTACAAGGGTAGGCTTTACATCCTCTTTCCCTTCAAGCCACCCCATCACCAACCACCGAACCAACCCCGTTCCTTTCCCTCCATCCTCTTTATATATTTTTTCTTCCCTCTTTCTCTCTCTCTCTCTCTTCGTGTTTGCTCGAGTTCGTCCTTCTTCGATAGATCCATCCCGTGTTCGTTATTTCGAGTCGGGATAGGCTCAATAGGCAGAAGTATGTGCTACAAACACATTTTCTTCTTCTTCTTCTTTTTTTTTTTTTTTCTTTTTTTTTATTTCTTTCCTTCTTCCCTGTTCCTTTTATCCATCATACCTTTTTTTTTTCCTTTTCTCAATGGACGAAAATGTCGATAAGATTCTTCTCTCGTTTCGTGTATTAATAATCATGAAATTAGAACTGACCGTCTGACGACGTATACACAAACGCGAACTAAATCTAACCGGACGACAAAAAAAAAGGAATAAAAGAAGAAAAAAAAAAAAAAGAAACAGCGAACCGAATTGTTAACACGCGGAGGTTGGAAGATCATCGATGCAGATCGACTTTTGTGCACCGATGACTTCGTGTCCTAGAAAGATAAAGACCGTTCCCCGGTCGGTAAACTGACGTGGGTCTCGGACTACGATACGAGGTGAATCGAGTGCACGAACTCTCGGGCATGCTGTCAGAAAGCTAGAAAGTAAAAGAAAGAGTGAGAGAGAGAGAGAAAGAGAAAGAGGATCAATAGCTAACCAAAAATAGGATCTTTCGACAGAATGCTAAGGATAGGGGTTCGCATGGTTTTTCCTTTAAGTAAATGAATCTGCTCGTTTTCGACAGAATAAAAAAGAAAATAAGAAAAAAAAAAAAAAAAAAAAAAAAAAAAAAAAAAGGGAAGACAATTTGCTCTTTTATCGAGCCGAGAAAAAAAGAAGAAGAAGAAGAAAAAAGGTTTTAGGTATATAAATAACGAAGCTTAGAGTACTCTTCCCCCCCCCCCACCCCGCTCTCCCCAACCCTCGAGAAAAAAAAGAAAAGCAAAAGAAAAAAAAAAGGGGGAAGGAAAGAATGTTCGTATAAAAAAAGTTTGATATAAATCGTAAAACATTGACAGATGTGGTTTGATCGTTTACCGAATTCGCGTATTGACCTCGAAAACGTGGACGGGGGGGGGTGGATCACTGCGCGAGGTAAGGGCAACAAAGTCGGTAAGAAAAAAAAAAAAAAGAGAAAAAGGGGGTAAAAGAAGAAGGTAGGATCGACTCGACCGGATAGAAAAGTTGTTTCGCGGTTAAGCCGTTGACGAATTCATCCGCCCCCCTCCCTCCCTCCCTCCCTCCCCCGTCCCCTCCTATTCATATATACGTTTTTTCCTCACCCTCGAAGGTTTGTGTGTGCCTCGCAAAAATAAAGCTTAGATTGTTGCATGCACGAGGGTAAGGCACGGCGTTTTCTGTGGCGTTACTGCCACCACACCACGTGGTTCGTATTGATCCTCTTCGGTGGGTACTAGAGGGTTGGAGAGGGGAACGTGGGGAGGTGGCTATCTTTCTCTCTCTCCCTCTTTGCTTGCGGAGGGTAGCAGCCCAGTGCCCCTGCCTTTCGGTCGTTCACCCTTCGCGTATACTCGATTCCGATTCTTCGAGCTACTCCCTTCCTCTTGCCTTCCCCCATCCCCCATCCCCCCCGCGACCCCTCCTCTACCTTCTTTCCCTATCTCACTTTATTCTTAGATTGTCTTCTTATACTTTTTTTTCTTTCTTTTTTTTTTTTTTATTGGCAGTGCTGCTAAGAAAACGGCCAATCTTGGAACTCGATGACGGTACTGTACTTGACCCTTCTATTCGGTATACCAGAGTTGAAGAATTAAGGAAGAGGAATATTAGTAAAAATATTTGATGTAAAAGAGATTTTTGCAAAATTGCCTATTTTTTGTTATATATTATTATTCGTTTCTATTTGCAATATTTCCCCCGACGATTATTCGATTATTATTTGTTACGTGAATCGGGCAACGACGTTTGGTCATCAACAACAAGAAGAAGAAGAAAAAAAGATAGAATGAATTGCGAAAAATCGTGGAAAAAGAATAATATATAATGACGATGAATAATAAAATTTGATAAAGCGTTATTTTTCTTCTTTTTTTTTTTTTCGCGAAGAAACGAATGCGTGCTCGCTCGTTAACTCGACACGTTATTCGATATGGAGGTCAAATTCAGCTCACGTCACGCGTTAGGCCTTATGTACGGTCACGGTGGCGGCTAGTCGTCGACGTGTTAAATAAGTAAGTAAAACCCAATGAACGATCCTTTACTTACGATCACCACCGACGCTACTTTCACGAATGAAAGGTCATGAAATTCTAATCTCTGTACGTTCTCGCTACATCCTACTGTTCAGGTGTAATGCGAGAAGTCGAGGGCTTCTTAAGCTTACCTGAAACAACAAGAAAAAAAAAACAACAAAATAATATATCGGTATAGATATCTACGTGTTCTCTATAAAAAAAAAAAAAAAAACGGGATGTTCGATACTTTTATTTTTTTATTTGATATTATATTATATCGAGAATGATTTGACAAGAATTCAAATTCAATCTAATTGTTTTTACGTTTGGTTACAGATTTTTTTTTCCCCCCTCCCCACTTACGGTAAATTATTCTCTAATCAATAACGTTTCTATTCTTTATTCGACATTACAAAATTCTAATTCTATAATATATATATATATATATATATTTTTTAAATTAAAGATCGATAATCAGATCGATCACGATACATATAAATATGCACGAAATTGTTTGTAAAAATGATTACGACAATTACACGATATTCTGGTTATGTAACAATGGATAATCCCCCATAAATGTTTGAATAAACAAATAAACAAAATATGTTTTATGATAAATATAATTTATTAATTTCTCACAAATGAATATATAATAATGTCTTTTAAATAAGTACCCCATACGTTAGTAGGAATCTGTTTGAAAAGAAAAAATGAGAGAAAAAAAGAGGGAGGGATGTCGAAGGCCCCCTTCTTACTGTTCGGGCTGCCACTCGAACGAGCTAAAACGAAGGGGTGAAAAACATTTGAGGATCATTCTCTCGTAAGTCGTGGCACATTGACGAGGAATAGAAGCGTTAAGAAAGCTTCGTTGAAACGTTCGAAAGAGAGGAAATATATTTAATGGAAGGGGTTGAGAGGAAAGAGGGTTAAAAAGAAAGAGAGGGAGAGAGAGAGAGAGAGAACGTATCGAATGAATCCTGACGTAGACGTACGATCTCTTTCGTGTATCGAAAAGGCATTTTTTCAAATATCCAAGAAATAGGAGTAAGGAAGAACAAGTAGAAGAAAAACAGGGGGTGGGATTGGAGAACAAAAAAAACAAAGTAGTTGTCCATCGTTTTAAACTTTTTTCCTGTCGTGGTCTTTGAAATTACGAGGGTTACCCACCCCTTCTCTCTCTCCAGTGCTCGATTCCAACGTTCCAGAGTTTAAGAGTTAGCAAAAAAATAAAAAAAAGAAGAAGAAGAAGAAGGGAAAAGAGGAAGGAACCTTTCGAAGTTTTTTTCTTTCCAAGAGCTTCGAAAGTGGTCCGATTAATTCAAAAAACACGAGGAATTATACGCAATTTTCTTTATTTTTAATTATTGATGATGTATAATTTAATGCAAGTAATGGAGTTTTTTTTTTCTTTTTTTCTTTTTTCTTTTTAATGATACAAGAAAACGCGAATCCTTCCATCTCGTTACGCGAGAAAGTTTTAACATCGATTAATTATAGGCTGTTGTCAGCCATAGCAGATGTCGGTGAGCGAACCCTAAAGAGCATCCTGATTCATGGGTCTTCGGGAGAATATGAGGAGAAAAGGGAGGGACAAACCCCACGGAATGGAACGATTAAGGTCGTTGACCTTCGTAAGGGGTTCCTCCTTCGAGACGCGTGGAAGATAAAATGTTAACAATATTATTTGTACCGTGTGCCTCTGTTAAACAATCCTAATTGATAAATCAATCTAATAAATTTGTATAACAACAACAATAATAATAACAATAATAATAATAATTAAAAACTTGGCGAAGGGGGGAAAAAAGGAAGAAAGAAAACAATTGTTCGTCGTGTCGGTAAAAAAAAAACAAAAAGAAAACACACACAAAATGAGGGGTTAGAAATTTCGTGGAAAAGAAAACAATAAAAAGAAAGGAAGGAAGGAAGGAAAGAAAAGATTCGCAATTAGGCCACACCTTGCCTACTTTCTGAGAGTGCATTGACCCGTCGGAGGAGGGTGTAATCGTTCCCTGAGGGACTTTTCCTGGGGGTTGGCACCTGCGCAGAAGTGGAATTACGTGTTCCACGTGGCCGCCACGTGGTCTCGGGGAACCGAGGAAAAGGGAAGAAAGATCGCGAAGCAACGGAGGAGGATAGGGAGAGGAGGGTAGGGCTCACTACGGAAAAAGGCAGTCTTCGAGGGGATGAGTATCGACCAAGGGCAAGGGCGAGAGCATGCGTAAACGGTGCGCAACGGCTTCCACAACGACTTGTCCAAAACGTTCCGAATTTCTCCTTTAATCTTATCGACTATTTCTTTTTTATTCCTCATTTTTTTTTACTTAGTTTCTTTTTTTTTTCTTCTCTTTTTTCCATAACTCGAGTAAATATTATCTCAAGGAATGGCATTAACTTTTGAAATACTTTATTTGACTTTAGTCACGAATATTTTGGTCTTATTTAGTTTCGTAAGAATGTGAATTTTGTTGAGATATATGTTAACACGTTATCTTTTAAAAATATCTCTTTTAAACGATTACTTTCTATGTTTTTGTTCACATTTTTGAAGCATTGATGCGTTTGACGTTTCTAAGCTTTTTTTTTCGACGGGGAAGAGATAAATTTAAGAAGAAATAAATGATCGAGTAATTATATCAAATATTAATACAATTTCTTGTTGATTTCCGGGAAGCATTGGTGCTTTTGAAGCTTACGCGCACGTCAAATTGGCTCGGCACCGTTTTGGACAGCCCTGACTATTCGTATCGAGCGGCAATGCCAAGGGCAAGGGCGCCCTTCCCCCACCCGTTCCGACGAACCTGCACACCCCCATTTCTCTCTTCCTCATTCTCTTCCTAGTTCCTCCTGGAAACACGCACATTCACGCACTTATGCCAGCCACGTTTCGTTTCGCTCGGTTTTATTATACGTGTGCGCAAGCTCGTGGGATTCACTGGTGGTGGTGGTGGTGGTGGTGGTGGCCGTTCGATCATTTACAAACGTTCCACGATCTCGCCGCAATATTTTTCTTTTTTATTATATTAACAATTTAACAAGAGATAAATCCCTGTTTGTGTTTTTATTATTTCCAGATTTTTTGGCAGAGTATACAAATGAAATTTTCTAAACAGCAGCAGCAGCAACAGAAATTATAGAAAAGGGGTAAGCGGAAGATAAGAGGAAAGGGACGTTCGTCGATGGAGAAAGCCACGTTCGGGTTCTCTCTCCTGGGGTTAATGTACTCTCAACGTTATGGCGTCGTCTTGCAAACGACGATGATGTTTCTCTACTACCATTACGCAAAAGCAAGTAACAACCAGCAACGCCAGTTTAATATCCAATGCCAAACGCGACGTTTGGACTTTGATTATGTAGGAAAAAGAAAAAGAAAAAGAAACAAAAAGAAGTTCAAACTTGTTGGCAAAGGAAGAAAAGAAGAACCATTCGGTCTACTTGGCTCTACAACTTTCTATTTGATTTTTAAGGGATGGAAGGAAGAAAATGATACAAGGATATAAAGATAACTTTCATCTGATTTTTTAATCGAATAACCTTCGTAACAACGAGTGAGATATACGTTTATAAATAATTCACTCTTATCAAAATTCATTTCATTTTTGTTAATCTCCGTGTGTATATGTTTTTGTTTTTTTTTTGGTTGTTTTTCATTATCTTCGAAAGGAAAAAAATCTTTCGCGATGGGAGCTCGCGACCCCCGTTGACGTTGTTCTCTTCCGCGTATTAAATAATTACGGAGGTGGTTGGTTGGTTGGTTGGTTGGTGATCGAACATAGAAAGCGTAGATAAGTCATCGTATTCGTCAGGGGTTCTCAAAACGATTCTAAACACAAATATCACCTTCCCTCTCAAGAGACAACTTTCTAGATTATGTTGAATAACAATTTGCTATTCGATAATCTTGATTATTATCATCGTTGGAAGAACCTCTCGGGGGGAATCAGGAAGCAAGTTTGAGAGCCTCTGGCCGAAGAGAAAGTTGCGACCGACATATTTCGCGTTCGCGGGACCGTGCCGATGTGTTTGTAACTCTTTGCGATGCTAGAAGACGACGTTGTGCTTTTAAAAAGAAACGGAAAGATTGATTAGTATTTATGCTTTCAAACAAATCATTTCTTTTCTTTTCTTTTCTTTTCTTTTTATTAAACACAATTGTGTCTATACAAAATATTAAGATTTACTTTTCAATATCTCGCGTTATTTGTTTATGGAAGAAAGCAAAATGAATGAAGAGAAAGAATGCGAGAGAGAAATAGAAAGAAAAAAAAAATGGAAAGGTGAACAGCATTAAACCTAACACACAGACAGACAGACTTTTTTTCATCCTTATTACACGCGAGTAAAAAATGTATTTACTTGTCCGATAATTAGTTCTTCGTAATCGAACGGAATTTTGACCTCTCCTCATTCTCTTTCTCTTTCTATTGTGTTGTTAATGCGTGCGAACCAGATGCCGCGAACTGGATTCTTTTGCTATATCTAGGTATACACTAATCTTCTCGGCCAGATCAGAAGCAACCAAGTGCTGTGCTCGTCGTAACGAGTATAACTTTCGAACGTGAGAAAATGATTCCATCGGGCTTCTCTTCTCTTCTCTTCTCTTCTATTTTCTCTCTTCTTCCGTCTCGTTAGCCTATTTATACGAAGTGTCGCAAGTTAAACGATGGTGAATCGAGATTTACAACGCCATATGTGAGATTCCACTGTTAATTAATCCTTTCGCGTTAATCGATTAGAATTGCATCCTTTCCATTTGCTATTTTTATTCGATAAATTTTCATCTTTTACTCCTCTTGCGATACGACTATTTTTTTTTTTTTTTTTGGGGAAAAAAAAAAAAAAAAAAAAAAACAAAAAAAAATTACTGTTGAAGATATCGGACAGTAATATTTCATATGAGTTATAATATAAAACTCATTTATAAATCAGATGATACCAGACGAATTTATAAATCGATTAATATTTTCGATATAAAAAAAAAACCGTTCCAACATGACATTAGCAAATTTATTATGAAAGTATATTTTTTATTCGACGAATAATTCGATTATCGTTTATTTCTTTTTGTTTTGTTTTTTTTTTTTTCTTTTTTCTTATTTAGACACGTATATAAATATAATCGACTGTCAATAATCTTTCGAGAGATTTCGTTTAAAACGATGTAAAAAGTGAATTGTGTGTGTCGTCGTGATGATAGTGTAGTAACGAAGAAGAGAGACAGGCCAACGGTAAAACTAGTAGAACGACTTTTCCGGTGAAGGAACGAAGAGAAGTATAGTACAAGTAGAAATAGTATAGTGGTAATAGTAGTAGTAGTAAAAGAATAAAAAGAATAAAAAGAATAAGAAGAAGGAGAAGGAGAAGGAGAAAAAGAAGAAGCTACGAGCCATGACGCGTTCACTTTCGCTGCAAACCGATCCCGTTGGATCGAGACGACGAGGTTCTCGTTCGTTCGGTCTTGCGCGCGTGCCTAAACGCGTGACACGCATACGAGGTCGTAATTATGAACAATGCCGGAGAAAGAATTGTCTCGCGTATGTGGAGCACGAGCGGTGTATTATCGACATCTTTTTTATCCTAACTACAACACGCCCTACGTGTTTTCTCACTTTTTACCATTTTTTTTCTCTCTCTCTCTCTCTCTCTCTCTCTCTCTACAAATTTGCACCTATCAATAATTTCAATAACAATGAAAAATATCGTTTATTAGCAATGTTACGAAATTCGCGTCAATTAACTACAATGTTCACTTATTCATTTAGATTATGAAACCCGTTTCGTTCAGATTTATATTGATCTCGTATGAAAATGATAAATGATTTTTCTTGTTATTTCTTTCCTATTCTCTATTTTTTTTTTTTTTCTTTTTGTTTTGTTTTAATAAACTATCGAGGACTCGAACGAAGGATAAATCTAACGATAGCATAATATTCGATCCTTGATCGTCCAATGACTGACTGACTGACCGACCGGCCCTGACTTGTCACCGCGAATTACATTGCTAGTGTTGGAGACTGGTTTAGATTATTATATCGTATATGTATATATATATATCGTATATATCGTATATATATATATACATTCTAAGCTCGTGCGTACTTTAATCGCACCGAGTTGCACGCTCGCAATCGTGGCCGATGCAAGTGCAAGGTAGTGCGCCCGCCGGCTGTTAATCGGGTAGAAACGAGCGAAAGTTATCTTACGTCATTCCTACGTACTACGCGTAATAAACGTTGAAAATACCGTTCACGAGAACTAGCCTTTATAATCCTCCATAAGTCTCTAGATAATATTTATACGACTCTTTATCAATTTTTATTTATATACACGGTGTTTTCTAATTACATATAAAACTTGTACGATTATTTCAAGTAAAATATATATATATATATATATATATATAAATAAGCTCGGCTGTGCCAGACTTTGGTACATTAGTCGAAAACATAGAAATCGGGTCAGATATGTTAAATAAAATGTTACAAGAGGAATAAATAGAAGAAGAAGAAGAATGATAATCGATCGGAAAGATCGCATTTGCATTATTACGAGAAACTAGCTTTTATATTCGTAATACTCGAAGGAGACTCGTAAATCAGGAATTATATTGTTGGAAAAAGAGAAAATGCGGTCGTTCTTTTTACCACTCGAAAAATGAAACAAGCGTGCATTATTAGAATAGAAAAGGAAGAGATAAAGAAAAGCGGAAAAAGGTCATAGGTCGGATTAGAGAACTTCGAGAAGATGAAAGATATTTCCTGGTATCTCTACCTTTGCGTGTAGAGGTTTATTGGTTAGCCTCTGTACTGTGGAGGTTAAAACAACGTTCCCGCGAAACGTTGTGAACGGTGCTTAAAATGACCCGTCACGAAGCAACGACCCGGAAGCGATAAACGCGCGAGCGAGGTCGAATCCACGGTCGATAAGGAGGTCGAGTAGAGTACACCGACTACAGCGAGTTTTTCCCTTCTTTCCCTGCCAACCCCTTCCACCCCTTCCATCCCGTTCCTTCCTTCGGTCCGCCATCCTTCTTCGTTCTTCTTTCTCTCCTCTTTCTTTCTCCACCTTCTTCTTCTTCTACTCTAGTATATTTGCCAGCGTTGAACACTGGATCCGACAGATAATAATCGAACCGAACGATCCTAGACGCTTGCGATGCATTATTTTCAGATGATGCTGATACCTAAAGATTGCGAGATCGTACCAACAGACGATGATATTTCATTTCCTTCACTTTCCTTCTAACCTGACCTGGATAATAACGAATTGAGAGGAAGAACCATCGTCGTGGATTAGTACTTGTTGTTGTTGTTGTTGTTGTTGTTGATCCTTGGATCAGTCGACTACATTTATTATCAACAAATTATTTTATATCTACTATAAATCCTTCCCTTTTGATCATTCCAACGTAGTAAAGTCGTCGTCGTTGTCTAATTGACAATAAGAATGAAAAATAAATGTCGAATCCGAGCGTAATTGTTAGCTCGCGCGTGTGAACGTGGCTTAAGAGGTACGAACACACGATGTTGCAATGGCCCAGAAGCGGTAGCTAGGCGAAGGGTCAAAAACACCGAGCGGCACAGTTTCTAGGCCATGCACTGCTATCTATAAACCCCTGCGAGCTTCTCTGCCCCCGCAAACCCCGCCAACCCGACTCGCGAGGTTCTCTACCTACACCATCAGCATCACCACCACCACCACCACCACCATTACCATTACCATTACCATCGGACCTAGTCTACCTACGTGAGTTGCACTCATGCGCATTTACGCATACACACATACACACATGAACATAGACCAAGCGTACACGTTATATTATCGTGTCGTGTCTTTCTTTTTTCATTGGCTTGCTGTTAGCTTGCTAGCTTGCTTGCGCACCAATCTTTCTCTTTCTCTTTCGTTGGACGTAAGTGTTTGTCGTATAACCCGTGTCACAGTCCCACGAAGCAAGGTGGACTCCTACCCGCAATGTATGCTAAGCCGATATCTTCGAGTTGAAGATAGAGAACCGGCGCGTACTGCGCACGTCCACCACTCGAAAATAGAGAGAGAGACGAGGGAGGGAGGGAGGAGGGAGCTTTGATATTTCCGTTTCCGTGAAATGCCAGCCCAGCCTGGATTAACTTTAAATTTCGCAGTACGCCCACGGAAGTTACAAACGATCTTGTTCCAAGATATTTCGAATACTCATCGGGGAACCCTTTTCGATCGATTTCTTCTGCTTCTTTTTTCTTTTTCTTTTTATTTTTTTTTTTCAAACTTAAGAACTTCTCCAGAGAATAATCATCGACGAAAATATATGTATATATAACTTAACACGTTAAAATTGTATAATTATATAAAATGTTTTTAAGGTTATACTTTTTTTTTTTTTTTTTTTTAGATATGCATACCATCCCCTATTTTTCTCTGATCGATTTTCTTTTCGTTATAAATTTATTTGCCGGCCCTAAAATGTAACCTCTTAATAGATTTCTGAGCCCTAACACTTGAAGGGGAATAGTTTCTCCTTCGTAAGATCGAACGAATGAAACAAGTCATAATATATATATATATAAGCGTTTGAATATAAATAAAGTAAGTCTTTCGAGATGGATGTTACGTCAACGTAAGATGCATGCAAAATGCATGACCAGAAAGAGAAAAAAAGGGGGAAAGAAAAAAAATGAAGGAAGGAAGGAAGAAAGACAGAAAGAAAGAAAGAAAGAAAGAAATAATTAAAAAGACGAAGAGAAGGAAGGCAAAAAAAAAAAGAAAAAAAAGTCTCCTCCGTACGTATGGCCTCGAGTAATTCGGCACTTAAACTTGACAATGGATCGTCGAATGCGTGGACTTGAAAGGTGAAAATAATTTGATAGCCGTGCACGCACCATTACCCGGGTCGCTTGCTTTTTCGGTTATCCAACATCGCGCGCGCGTGCACCGAGTGCACATGTATGTGTGTATGCGTGTGCGTGCGTGCTCGAACGTACTTTGCGAATCGTCGAGTGTAATCGCTCTCTCTTCCGCAGTGGTTCTCATTCGATTCCTTATTCCACCCCCCCCCCCATTGCTTCCCCATAGAAATACGAATTTACGTTCTATAGTACGTAAAATGATTTACCAACGATTCTAAGAGACACACTGTAATCTTTACATACATAGTCGATATAGAAAGAAGCTTGTATGTCTTTTATGATGAATGTTATAGACTCGTTCGCGATACGTAATAATCAAAGCTCCTCGAGTCGAGTTATGCCACGATATCGATTTACGTGGTATAACGCTCGACATTATCTTATTAATAACAGTTATTATTAATGCGTATGTTTGTCGAGTTGTAGGGTGACGAAACTATTATGTAATCAGTAGTAATAAGTAGAATTCAAGAAGAGAGAAATAAGAACAAATTAAATAATATATTATTAATGATATCGTCTCTCTCTCTCTCTAAACAAAAACCAACCACCTCCATCATCTCCTCCTCCTTTTATTAATCGCATCACGTTAAAATAAATCAACAAAATATATATATATATATATATATATATACATTATTATATATCAAATATATATACATTATTATATATTTCATATATATATTATTATATATTTCATACATATATATATAAATGAAAAGAAATATATTCTTTTTGGATCATATCGTGCAAGATGATTTTACACACGTCGTGTAGTAAGTAATATAACTTACTACTGACTTCTTCGTTCGTATCCTAACTCCGTGAATGGCTTTAGCCAAGCTAGCTAACGACTTTCACTTACAAGAACGAATTCACTTCCTGAATCAGTCGAGCAACGAACGAGTAAGCAACCGTGATTCTAAAACTTAAGAGGAGGAAACTCGTAAACCGGATTTTTTCGACAAAAAAAAAAAATAGAATAAAAAATCTCGTCTATCGATCGAGTCGATCAAAAATATTTTATCTCGCCCGTGTTTTATTTATTTATTATTTTTCTCTCTCTAATTTACTCGTACTCTCGAATAAAGTTTTATTTCTTTTACCTCTAATGCAACTTTCCACGTATCGTTGTTGAGTAATCCAAATATATTGGGAATGATAAATGAAGAAAAAAAATATTATTTCTCGTCTCACCGGTTTTAGGAAAATTTTTCATTCGCTATTAAGATTATAAAATTAAAATCAAGATTAGTAGATGTGTCGTTGACTTTTAATTCCACGGATACCGTGATCTTTTTTTCTCTAATTTCGCGAGAATAAATAAAAAGAAAAAACACATCAATTTGAACGTGACGCGTTCTATTCGGTACGAGTGGAAGTTAAAACTTTCAAAAGTCACGAGAAAGTTATCTCGCATAATAAGTCAACATTCTCGGAGGTCGAGTTAAAACCTATTTTGGTAGCACATCGCACTTGGTCGAATGATTATGTAATGGACGTCTTGCAAAAAAAAAAAAAAAGAAAAAAAATACCGTCGGATGATTCAAACGGAATATTGCGCGGTGGTGGGCGTATACATATCTGTGGGAGTAGCGCAGGTAAAAAAAAAACATACAAAATAAAAAAAAAAAAAAAAAGAAGAAAAGAAGGAAAGAAAAAAAGAAAGATTAGTCGTGAGAGAACAACGTTCATTCCTAAACACGTTTCTTTATTTTATTTTGCATTAGTAAAAGCTGCTTATGGTGCATTTATGACTATCGTTAGTATGCGTTCGCGCTTTTGGCAAATAACAGAAAGAAAAAGAAGACAAATATTTTCGATCGGAGCAGGTCCGAGAAGTGCTGTGCGTTGAAACGAGATAGGGTCATTTCACTTCCTGTTACGTAACGCAATTAACCGTTCATTTAATAGTAGCAAAGTAGTCGTCTCAACCACGAACTATAGTAATAGAAGCGTCGTTATCACGAATAAAAAAGTAAAAGAGAAGTAATCGAGTAAGGCAAATAGGAACGGAGAAGGAGGAGGGGGGGGGATGGGGAGAGAAGTGCAACGGAGAAAGTGTAACGACGTTAGAGAAGAAAAAAGAAAAAAAAAAAAGAAGTAGAAGAAGAAGAAAAAGAAAAGGAACACATTTTAAACCGATAAATTTGTAGAAAAATTTTTTTGTCCTTTCGGTTAGAACGCGATACACCATAATGACCGACTTCGACTTTTCCGCGTATAATTATTCTCCGTTACGTGTGTTTTATCTGAAAGGAAGGAAGGAAGGAAGAAATGAAAAGAATAGAAAAAGGAAAAAATACGAAATGATGAAAAGAAAGAATAGAAATAGGAACACGGAACGAACAGAAATGGGGTTTTACTTTCGCAATTGATTTTTCACGTTAATTCTAAGTTCGATGTTACATACGGTGGATACGTGGATTTGTATTTTATCGTAAATCTATCGTAGAATACGTAAGAGCTTTCACGTAGGATAATCACTGTCATGTACTATGATATACTTGTAATAGTTGGGCGACATTTTCAAGAGTACGTACTTCCTCGTACGTAATCCAATTATAATATAGCGATTACCAAACTCGTTCGTTCATTCGTTTTATTTTTTTTTTCCGGTTCTTTTTATTAGTTTTCATTTAATTAATAAACTTGTGACGATTTTTTTTTGATAGAGAAAATCGTTTAAGGGATTTTATTTGAAACGAAATCTAAGATAGAATCTTCGTGAAACATAAATGATAACGGATCAAGACTTAACGAAGTGTAGATGTATAGTGTTTTGAATATTATAAATAAAAAGAAAAATGTATGTCTGCTTAAATATAAAAAAAGACGCTGAACTTTAGAAATTAAGTTGCTGAAGAAGTCCCAATAAAGGGACGAAACGTCAAACTTATCAAAACGAAGTTCTATTTCTTTTGAATGTCCAAAATTTCTAAAATACCTTTTTATTAATAAATGAGAATAATAAAAAGGGATGGTGTCAAAAGGAAATAAATAATGAGAATAGAAAATTTGTTGGAGGAGGAAAGGAAGGAGGAGATTGAGCATGAGCTTTGCTGGTACGCTGCCGGGATAGTTTCACTAGTTGCGTAACGGTAATGGTCCGCTCGGTGTCGGCCATTACTACTGACGCTTAGGCGACTTGCACTCAGTCAACATAGTCAGGCTACTTGCCCCTGTCTTCTTTCGTTTCGAGAGACTAACGCGAGAATCGACTAGAAAGTTGCATGTTCCAAAGAGAGAGAGAGAGAGAGAGAGAGAAAGAAACAGTGGGATAAAATAAGAAAATGAGTAAAACAAGGTACAAGGAAGCAATCGAATTCTTCTTCTTTTTATTTTTATTTGTATTTTTATTTTTCTTTGTCTTTTACGGAGATCGTATTGAGATAAAAGAGTATTTATCAAAACCAGTACGAACTATTTTATTTCTATTGACTTTTGTGTATCTTTCACAAAAGTTTCTTTTTAATAAAGTGCGAAAAAAATATTGTTAATTCGTTAACGTGATATTGTGTTGCATTTTAATTGAAATATTTTCTATCGTTTCAATGTATAAAGTAATTTAATTGGAAATCTTTTTGATAGATGATAATAAAACGTAGAAACAAATTCGTTTTTAATTCAATCAGACAATCGAAACCTTTCGTAAACTAAGGATGACATTTCTTTGAAAGTGGAAAAAAAAGGAAAGGAAGGGAAGAATTAGGAATAAAAAGAGAAGAAGAAGAAAAGATCGAGAATGGCATCAAGACGTTGTCGTCGTCATCGTCATCGTCATCGTCATCGTAGTCGTTTGTATTGGCTGACTGATGGTGTTGCGCAAACGTCATCGAAAAGTTCATGATACAAAGTCATGTTACGAAAACGGCGAATGACGCTAACAACTTGATACATACACGTACACAGATCTCGTTGATTCGAATCGAGAAAGAGATTTAATCTCTTTTTTATTTTTTTTCTCTCTATCGGTGAACGTTTAATGCTAATTCGAACACGCCCATAAAATAATAATATTGAATCGTAGGACTGTGGTATAAAATTCAAATGGCAAATCATATTCCGCTTAGTCAGATTTTTCGCAAAAGTCTACCCTCCCTCTCTCTCCCTCTCTCTACTCGCTATTTGCAACTAATCGTGTTTTATCTTTTTAGGTTGTACGTGAGACGATGCTAAGACCGCCTTTCGCATAGTTTTCGTCGCACAATAACGCAACGAAACTCAACGCAATGCAATGCAATTCCTCTTCATCTCTATCCATCCATTCGTTCATCCCTATCTTTATTTGTTGCTTTTTTTTCTTTGGTGTCTCTTTACTGTTCGAGCATACTCCAAGCATGCTAAACGCGAGCACCGAACGATTCACCTCGCTTGGCCTAAATAAACAACCGAGAATACATCGACCAACGGCTATCTCTATCTCTATCTCTCTCTCTCTCTCTCTCTTTCTCTCTCGGAACTCGATGCCGACTTCGCGTACTATGTTAGTATCGTCGATTAGTATCCTATCAAAAGACCGGAAACAATCCTGTAACGATATATTCCCCTTTCCTTCAAAAATCTACACACACCTACGTCACACACATTAAAGGAATTTAACAATTTTTCTTTTTTTTCTTTACATAAATGAGAGACACACGTTACTATGTTTAAATGAGAGAGATAGACTTGCTCGTTAACAATTAGAACAATTAGAGTTGAAAATAAGAGTGGTAGTGTGTCCTATACTCGTTCACTCGCGATTACGTAAAAGGTCGACGATTAGAGTCGACAAACTACGAAAGGAACGTTCGAGTATTGTATGAGAAAGAGAGAGAGAGAGAGAGATAGAAAAAAAAAAAAAAAATAGGCGGCGACTTAACGCTATCTTTATCGTTCATTTTTCCACCTATATTTCGAGGTATCGGGGAAACTTTTGTCTGGCCTACTTCGTTATCATCTTCGCCGTGGGCGATTTGCGTTGCTTATACTCGTCGTCGTTGTCGTTGTCGTCGTCGTCGGCTGAGAATGCATTTACCTCCCCCACTTATTCCCCTTATGATCGTAACGCCTTCTACTACTAACGAGTTGTCATTGAAAGTGTTCAAGATCTAGGTGCAGAAAACTGCCATATTAACTATTCATTCGACTCACGATGTTACACTTTATTTCAATATTATTTTAAATTTCTCGTAAATATTTCATTTAATCTTATTGATCAAAGATTTTAGAAGAAAATAAAAAAAAAAGAGAACGGTAATGAGCGTCATCTCGAAGTCGTGAGAGGATAAAATGAAAATGAAAAAAAAGAAAAAAAATTGAAAAGGAAAGAAAAAGAAAAAAGAAATTCAAGAACGGTGTCCTTATCCTTTCCATCAAGGACTCGAAATGCACGATCGTTGGATGAATAGGCTAGCGACTAGATAATACCAGCAGAATGAGTGAGAGAGTGATAACCAAAGGGTGGGGATAGAAGTGCAGCATAGTGACTATGACCGACGTTCTCTATCACTCTCATTGGGTGAGCAAGTACGCGTGGAATCCTTGCCAGCCTTCTTTAAGATACTAAGAAAGAGAGACTTGTCAGTGACACTCTATGTTGACCCCAGGAGGCAGCTGTATATATCGAGGCCGTCACGACGACTTCTGGAATGAGAGTTAAACTCGCGCTAGGTGAACGTTTTTTTCCCTCTCGTTTCTCGAGATTCAAGGATTCCAAACACTACTTGACCCAGATCTTCGTTAAACTTCGACCAAGCGAGCGGCGTAAACAACTCTCGGTAGTACTATTTCTAGATATACGTGCATACTTGCGAATCCTAAGTAATCGAACTATAACTTAACTTCGGTTATACTCGTTTATAAAATTTCATTTAACTTATCTTATTATTTTCTTTTTTTTCTTGTCTCTAGAACAAAATGATATATGCTCACGCAAATCATTTGATTTTCTTTTATCCAATGATTAACCCTTTTGCACTGTAGATTATTTCATCGATGATCAAAATCTTCATAACTTATGTTCGTTCGAATTGATTCCTTCGATCTCTCGTATTCCATTATAATATTTGCAGGTTTACTCGAATACGTTATTATAATTGTTCTATCTTTGTTAAATAAAATTTTATTCGTGGTTTAAGTCGAAGGATCTGGAAAAAAAGAGACGATGGTTCTTTGTAAGTAAGCTTCGACTGAGACTATCATCCCCCATCATCCACATCATCGCCTCCCTCTTTTCTAACCGAGTTGGAGAAGAACCCTCCTTCATCAATCGGATCACAAGTAGAGCATGCACATTGCCTATTGCAAAGTAGGAAGGGTCCTTCTTTTTGTTCTTAATTCTTTTTACGAACAACAAAGTCTTTTCTATTAATTATTTCTTCCTTCGTATCTTTGTCAACGTTAAAAATCGTAACGAGTTACGATGATTTAACTTAAAACATTATGTGGGAGAAAAATAATTAATTATCGAAATTAGAGATTTGACGAGATGAAATTTGAACGAATGGGCAACAGGCACTTAGTTTTAACTTTACGCTCTTGATTTTGTCTGCTTATAGTTTCCTAGCAGAGAGAAAGAACGTTATTCCGCAGTCTGTGGGACGCGCATGCGTGTAAAAGACGTCGCAACGAGAAGTTAGTTACTCTTATGCGCTTGAGTAGAATAAAATATATTACTTACAGAATTTTTCTCGTGCTTAGTGCCAGATTTTAAACGTGAAATTATTATTTTCAATTAATCGATTTCATTTCATTTCATTTCTCGCTTATACGAATTCATTCTACTTATACATAAATAAATAATTATTTAAATACTCGTTATCTCAAAACCGATTACATATGAAGAACAAATAAAAAGCCCCTTCTTAATAAAAGCACCGATGATGATCCTAATCCTTCAAAACATAAATAATAAAAATAGAAATAAAACTATATATATATACACCATGTTAACAAGATAATATTTCGAAGATTCCCACGTACATAACGTATATCCGAGAATAGAAATGGAAAGTTAAAGCTCGGGGTTCTAGGTATAATACGTTCCGTGCCTGTTAGTTGCTCCTAGACTTCGTATAGCATTAGATAGAGCAAAGAGATTGTAGGCGTAGGCACATACATACATACATACATACATATACGCAATGCACACGGATAGGAGGATCTAGTGTTGGTAACTAACACAGTCGATGGGAAATCGCTTTTGAACTTGTGTGCGCGCGAGAATATAACGTATGCGAAACGAACATAGTGAGTGAGTGAGTGAGGGAGAGGGAAAGAGAGAGAGAGAGAGAGTAACGGTAGAGGTTGGAGGGAAGAAGACAGGGCTGTGTTAGAGTTGTGACGAGGGAGGGGAAGAGAGTTAGGTGTAGTATCGGTCATTACCTCCAGCCAGTAACTGGGTCAGTCGTCACAGCGCCTCGGTTCGCTCACCGGCCCTCCATTCGCAGCCTTCTCTCTCTCCCTCCCTCTCCCTCCCTCTCCTTTCTCTCCCCAGTTCACGTTGCCTCCCCCTTTCGCGTCGATTCTCTCTCTTTCTCTTTCTCTCTCTGTCTCTGTCTCTGTCTTTTTCCTCGTCGAAAGCTTCCACGCGATTCTCGAAAGGACGGTAGGAAAGTTAGACCTTGGATTCGAAAACGTTTTGCTCGTATTTCTATCTCTCTCTCTCTCTCTCTCTCTCACTCTCTCACTCTTTTTTTTCTCAATGTCCTTTTTAAAAAGCACACATAAACACAAGTAAATACGTATATACGGTGTAACATATAGAAAACTTTTGTGAAAAGAAATTCCGGAACGTTTTCTTTTTTTTGTTAACGTTTAGAGAAAAGAAGATCGTGCACGTTAGATTATTTCAAAGAGTTTAACTCTTCTATAGAAAATATTTCTATGAATAAATAGGACTAGTTATATTTTCGTAAAGAAAAAAAAGGAATTGAAATTGTTTCTTCTCGAGATCTCTCTCTCTCTCTCTCTCTCTCTCTCTCTCTCTATATATATATATATCGATAATTCTCTACGTAGATCTTTTTTTTTTTTTATTTATTCGATATTTTGTCGTTTATTATACATTTGATAATTCGCGATAAAATATATTTGATTATTTGGATAAATTTGTCATCATCTCTCTTTACTCTAATATAAGGAAAGAAAGAAAAAGGGACAAGAGTAGGAAATATATTCTGTTTGAATAATGGATAAATGGATGGATGGATGGATGGATAGGGGAGGGGAGGAGGGGGGGAGGACTAAAGATGCGCGTGATCCACGTGACGAGATTGATTGGTTCACGTTACGTAGGTGTACATTTAATGTACTTTTGTTACGTAATCTACGCTTCGAAGGGTAGAACTCGATTGCAGGAGAAACTATGACGATAGAAGAGTAGAATCGATAAATTTTTATAATGATCGAATGAAAAACATATTAAATTGTTGATTATCATTTTTATTTACGATGATTTCAATAAATCGCGTATCAATTTCGTAAGCAACATATTTCCTACCCCCGGCCCCCCTTCGACGTATTTATTTGAACGAAGAGAAGTTGAGACCAGTTTCTTTCCTCCTCCTCCTCCTCCTCCTCTTCCTCCTCGTCCTCGTCCTTCTCCCTCAACGAGTCGGCAAACGACAAAGCGTCGCGACGACTAGGAAAAGTTCAACAATGTGTAGTCGAAGAAAAGCTTGAATAAGCGCCAGGCCGCGTATTTATTTGCGACACGCGCGACGTTTCGATGCGATACGCGTGCCAAATAAACTCGTGAAATAAGATAAAATGTAGCCCTCAAACAACCCCCCTCCCCCCCCCTCCCCGCTCCACGTCTTTCTCATTCTCTCTTTTGCTCGGTTGGTTGGTTGGTCGGTTGCTTGCTAGCTAGCTAGCTAGCTTGCTAGCTCGCAAGCTTCCACCCCCGGGCGTCATCTTCGATCGAGATTGACCCAAAAACCTTCGAAGGACGCCGAGAGTAGGTCACCAGTGTGAACGTACTCTCTGCCGGAAATGTCCTTTCAGTATGATTCTGTTCAAATGGATGATAATAAAACAAACCAAAACTCATTTCGTCTTCGTTTATATCCTATTTTCACATAATATCTCAAATATCAACATTAATTTTTGTCCTTTTCTTACGTTTTTTTTTTCTCTCGAATCATTCAAAAGTATTAGCGTTAATTTCAGTTGTGGTTATTATATCGATAAAATCATAAAAAAAAGTTGTTTTGAAAGATTATAAATAAAAATTTGCAAAATATAATTCTTCTCAAATATGTTGTTAAATTAATCGGCAAAAATCGTGACAAATAAAATCTATCGGTTTATAGGGATAACGTATCTAAGTACGTACGCGTTGAAATTGCGAACGTTTCGCGATTAACGCGTTGTGGCGTTGCATATCGGGTATTACGTGGAGCATTCTGGGGCAAAGGTTGAAGAACGCTGCTACCACCACCACCACCATCACTACCACTACCACTACCACTACCACACCACCACCCTTCCTTCCTTCCTTCCATCCTCGCGTCACTCGACGCACTCGGCGCGTACATACACATGCGCCAACAACCACTTTGCTCTTTCTATCTTTTTCTCTTTCTCTGCTAGTTCTATTCGCTTGGAACGAAGACTACCCCTCTCTTTTTCTCTCTTTCTCTCTCTCTCTCTCTCTCTCTCTCTCTGTCTCCGTCTGCCTGGCAAACCAATTCTCCCTCTCTCTCGTTCTCTCTTTTCGTGCTTTCGTTCGACCTACCCCAATCTCCACCCTCATAGTATACCTCTTTACCTCTTCCCTCCCTCACTCCCCTTCTCTCTCTCTCTCTTTCTCTCTCTTACTCTTTCTCTGTCACTCCTATCGTACTCGGTACACGCGACCGTCTTCTTTTGCAACAGCTGCTGCTGGTGCTGCTTCCTGATCCAGTAAAAAACAAAACTTCTTTCTGCGAAAAGATAAAAGAAAAAAGTAGGAAAAGAGAAAGAGAGAGAGAGAGAGAGAGAGATTATTCGCAAGGACAGTTATATTTTCGATAATACTTAACATTAATATTATTCTCTTGAATGTATTTTATATATTATCAAGAATATAAATAATATTATTTTGGTTTTTTTGTTTTTTCATATAAAATACATTTGTATATAAATGGGACATTTTAATGCGAGCTTTCCAAAAGATATATAATATATTGGAAGGTATGGGTTAATAAATTCGGTCGAATCTTCCTCTCAAAGATGATTTTCTTTTTATTCTTTCACGCCTTTATTTTTCTTTTTCTTTTTCTTTTTAAGGTTACACTCCGTAAATTGGACTTCCTGCTTTTACTTCAGCGTATCGACTTCATTAACGGCTCGGACTTTGCAGGCTGCTTTCCCCGAGTTAACTCCAACGAGATACGCTTCGAACGTACACAAAAATAGAACGCGACCTACCCCAACGAGTCTTCCCCTCTTTCCTCTTGTTCTTTAGAACTCTGCATCTGTTCTCTTCTCTTTCTTTTATAGAAGATCTCAGTATATATTCTCTCTCTCTCTCTCTCTCTCTCTCTCTCTCTCACTCTTTTTCTCTCCCTTTGTCGATCCTTCTTCATTCACCATATATACTTTATATTCTTGTTTCTCCAACTATTTTTTAATACTCTTTCCAATCCATCTCTCTTTTCCATCTTTCCCTTATTTCTTTCTTTCCTTCTGTCCTTCTGTCATCTTATGTACAGCTAGATATATTATCTGGCCTCGAATATATATCCCGGACGAAAATTGTTTCCCCCAACGATAGGAATTTTCTTCGGACATGGAATTAGGTCGACCGAACCGTTCGAGGTCAAAAGGAAATAAAAAAAGGAATTCTTTTTAAGCGTTTTTCGAACGCTGAATGGAAGAAGAGAAAGATAGGACGGACGGACAGGTAGACAGACAAACAGATTAAAAAGAGAGATAAATAGCAGGAAAGATCAAAAACCGTATAACGCACTATTGTAAAAGTGCCTTTGTATTTTGTAAAAAGACGCCAAGTTAAAGGATCGTACGATTTCATATATATTTTTTTCCCTAGATCGTATTCCCGATTTGAAAAGGAAAATCAAAATATTTTTTTAAACGCGTACTCTACTACCATGTATACCAGTTGTAGGAGTATTAATCATTGCCAATGATAAAAATCGTTCGAGTATATCGAAGCCTTGACAAAAATAGGAAAAATGAAGGAAAATAAAAAGAAAAAAGAAAAAAATGTTATTGCTCATTCCGACGGAACAAATAACAGCAGTAGCAGTAGCGGCAGCAACACCACCACCGTGTCAAGAAAACATATATGCTTTATGATTAGATTTTAACAATGCTAGGATGCAAACGAAAGAGAAAGAGAAAAATAGGATATATGCGAGTGTTAGTAACGAAACGAGTTGGCTAGAGTCGGTTTAATAAAACATCTATTTCAGTTCGCGCTTCTTCATCGAGTTGCAGTTGGTGCGGTGCGGTGCGGTGCGGTACGGTGCGGTGCGGTGCAGTGCGGTAGGGACGCGGCACGACGCGAACAGGGTCGAGTCACAATGCATGTTGACCCATATTCGGGTCGTTGCTATTTCAGATCCATCCTTTCCATAGAGGAAGGTCGTCGGACTACGTGTTCGAGCGTTGCTGGTTACGTAATCGAGCCTCGTTTTTAGCGCCCGCCTCGAAAACATGCGCTCTTCGTTGCTGCCACTCTCGTACCGAGAGAAGGAAAATCAGTGAGGCGCACAGGGTGCGACGAAGGGAGGGGATTAAAGATGATAAAAAGAAAAAAAATGAAGAAGAAGAAGGAGAAGAAGAAATAATACATAATAGCACAGAACGACGATCGTTGCTGTAACGGCAAACAACGTGCGCGTCCTTCTACTACGCGATAAAAAGGGTCAGCTGACAGGAAACGTTAAACGGACCTAACGTTTAACCACATTTTCGCAAGATTTTCCATCGTAGTATAATTACTTACGGTCTCGTTATTTCTATGACGTCTGTTCTTATTTCATTGTCGTTCCCGTGATTTATTCATTTCATCGATATTCAATGTTAGAGAAAAAAACGATCGAATCTCTTAGTCGTCTGTCTTAGGTGCTACGAATATACACGTCTGACCATTATCAGTTTTTACTACTTAACAGATCGAGATACTCAGAGTTCCGATTAAATTCGCATAAAATGCGATAGATCGTTTCTAATTCTTTACGTTCAAGGTTATTAACGGTGAAAGAATGATTTTCTACTTTGGTATTATCTCGCGTACGATAGAATAACATGAAACGTATTATTGTAATAACACATATGTACGTATGTATATTGTAAGTTTCTCTCTATCTCAACTTTTATTTACTGGTCTCTTTTAATCGTCAGCTACTCGCATATTACATCGGATCAACATTGTAGATAACGCCGATGGCTATCGGATATCACGCTTTCGTCAACGATTTCACGCTTCCTCGAACAAGCAACTCGATCGTAGCTATCCGTAACACGTCGATGTGCGGGAACGATAAAGTACGGTCCTGCCCTGGTTTTACCTTGAACGTAGGCCTTAAAGACCATAATCTAGGAAAACTAGTTTGACGTGTGTGTCTTTGAATCAAACACAGGCTAGCGGCTTGTCAATGTGTGCGCAATGTATAAGATACGTGAAAAAATGTTCAGCAAAAAGGAGATAATGCGGAATGGGGAAAAAATACGGAATAATAATAATGATAATAATAATAAAAATAATAAAAACAAAAAAGAAAAGAAAAGAAAGAAAGAAATTATACGTAGAAGAGAAAAAAGAAAAAAAAAGGGAAATACAAGCAAAGATATCGTTGCGAATATGCACACGCGTTCGTATCTCGAAAGCCTTCCATATAAACTATAGCTCTCGTAAATCACTATAATTAAAACGGTATCTCGTATACGTTGAAATACTAATAATAATAATAATAATGATGAAAAAAAAAAAAAGAAACATGTTATTAATACATCTAGTTAATACATCTAATCTGTTATCACCACCGAGCGTCTCTTCGAATCGATCAAAAGATATTCATTTTTCTTCTATTTTTTTTTCTTTCTTTTACTAAACACGATTCTTCCAAAGGACGACACAAATAAATCGTCGAATTAATGAACCGTTGATGCCATTATCTTTCCGACACGAAAGTGTGACGAATATTCTTCTAATCGCGAAGTGAATTATGCTACTTATAAGATTCCCTGAAATTCGATCGCGATCTATTCAACGATCATTTGTTTCATCGAATACTGAAAGATGGAGGAGCGTTCTGGAAAGGCTAAGCGAGTGAAAAAATATGACGGCTAGATGAATAGACGAGAGGGAGAGAGGGAGAGAGAGAGGAAAGCACGAATGATCATTAATCGTTCGACCCTCGCACGGGGTCCAGTGTCGTCGCATCCGCTGCACTTTCTCTCCCGCCGCGCCCGATCATCGGTGCAGTAGCTTTTTGCAGGGTGTAGGTTACGTTCTCTAATGAAGGTGGGGGAGGGGGACGGGGGGGTGACTCGAAACAGAAAGAAAGAGAGAGAAGGAAATAGAGAGTAAGAAGTAGGGGAAAAGGAATAGAAGGGCGGGAGGAAAGAGAGAGAGAGAGAGAGAGAGAGAGAGGAGGAGGAGGAGGAGGAGGAGGATCGGTGGGGGATTACCCCACCTGGAATGCACCTCTTCTACTCTCTCTTCCTCTCTCTCTCTCTCTCTCTCTTTCTCATTTTGTGCTCGTCGTCGTTGCATCGGCCCCACCACGTGGTTCTTCTCTTCGTCGATTGGAGTCCTCCTCCGGCAAGTAGAACGCAGAGAGAGAGAGAGAGAAAGAAAAAGAATGTATGTAGCAGGGTGGTTGCACCTCGGCGGCGGCAACGACGATCCCCACCAATCCCTCTGGAGGTCCTTCCTTCCGTTAGAGTCTACCACCCCACCCTCGTCGCTATTCACTCCTCCTTCTTCTCCTCCTCCTCCTCCTCCTCCACCATTCCTCTTGGCCACCGACGAGTCTGTTCTCCCCACTATCCCCAGTCGCTCATCATGAATCGGCGGAGAATCAGGGGTTGTCCAGGCGCATGCGCGAAAATAGTAAACACTCCTCGGCTACGCACTGCGACTCGGCTTGTGGTAGGTCCGGGTCCGTATTACACACCAGCATCAGCATCAGCATCAGCAGCAGCAACAGCAGCAGCAGTAGTCTAGCAGCGCCGTTGTTGCCATTGCATACTACCACCCACCGCATAGCATAGATCCCGATAATACCCATAACGGTAGTGGTACTCCAATGGATCTTAGAAATAATAGTACTTACTAGTAGTAGCAGCAGTCGTAGTAGGAAAGAAGATATTTCCAAAAGAGGGCCAACCTATACGAAGGACAGAGAGAGAGAGAGAGAGAGAGAAAGGGGTGCTCGTGTTCGAGCTGGATGAGTTGCCAGCTCGATACCCAGTCGGGGTTCAATGCACATCATGCACACCTCCTCCTCCTCCTCCTCAACCTCCTCTTTTGCCTTCTCCTCCTTCTCCTCCTCCTTCTCCGCTACCGTACTCATACCATTTCAACCCCTATTTCGAGCACAACGCGGATGATGCACCTCTCTCCGCATCGCTGTCGGTTTTCTCCCTTTTCCCATCCGCCTTTTGCCACCCCCACGCACACAGAGACAGACAGGACAGACGCGTACACAGAACACATGCAAGCTCTCTTCTCGTTTCATACTAACTTGCCGTTCCTTTTTCTTTCCCCTTCTTCTCTTTTCAATCTTTTTTTTTCTTCTTCTTCTTTTTCTATTTCTTTTTCTTTCCCGAAGAGTCTCCTCCTTCTCTACGTCGGTACGACCGACGTAAAGGATGATAAAGGATAGAAAGAGATAGACATAAAAAGAGATAGCCAATGTTTTCTCTTGGAAAAAGAAAAGAGGACGACTTGCGGTGGTCAGGGTAGGAAGAAACTCTTCCTATCCGATCAGTGTTAGAGAAACGCACGACGACGTTCTTCTTCGCATTACGATTGGCGGCGAACAAACGACGAATCATTAGTCTCCAATAATAATGGCTCGTGTCTTCGAGACTTTATTCTTTTATCGATCCCTTAGTTTTATTATTCGATAAGCCCTTTTCTACGAACCTCCTTTCAAATATATCGATAATTCTACGAGAAGCATATCTTTTCATTCCCTCGTTTCATTCCTGAATATACGAAACGAAACACAACTCTCATTCAATAATATATTATTCGATAATACTTATTATTCTTATTCTTCTTATTATTATTATTATTCTTCGCCATTTTGATAATAAACGCGTTATCATTTCTGGATTGTAAGTAAATCGATGAAAATGTCTACCTTATCGGCCGACAAAGCAGCAACCCGTTTATTGCGCGAGATATCGCGGGTTAAAGACCCCTTCATGTTCCCACGTTTTTCTCTCTCAAGTCCCCCAACTTCCCCACCCCCACCCCCACCCACCGTTCACTTATTATCGCGGAATCGCTTTAAATCCTTTTTTCCACATTTTTTAACCCCGTACTTTTTATTACATCCATATCCATTTTCATTAAACGTCCAGCGAGAGGTGGCGGCGATATGCTCGGTAGTTAATTCGCGTTCCTTTACGAGACCACGCCGCCATTTGTAACCCGATATTGCCGATAGAGATGATCGTTCCAACGTCAAGGTCGAAATTATGGTTACCTTTTCAAGATTTTCTTTTTTTAATATATATATATATATGCATTTAATTTTGATTATTTTACTATGAAAAATCTTTCGTTAAATTTATCCTAGTGTAAATGTAAAATAAAAAGTATGTACGAGTATGAATATAATTAATTAGCCCCGTTGGGTGTTTGTGCATTTGGAATGGATTGAAAGTAAAAATATTTTATAGCAACGGCCGTGTAACAGCCGTGTAATACAGCCGTAACCACGGTTTGTTTCAATCGAAAGAGATCAAAAAGGTTGAACGAAATGGTACAGGGAAATGGATAAAGAAAGGAAGTGAAAAGGAACGGTATTGGCATGTCCTCCGGGGAATACGTATTCCTCTTTTCTCTATGTAAACGACAATCCTGTACTGCGACTCATAGTCGACATCGACATGATCACCATTTTGGTACCCGATATAGGAAGAATATTCAAAGGGAAAACAAAAATGCTAAAGGATAGCTAAAGGAAAATGAAAAACGTTCGAGCTGCTGTTTTGACCGACTATTCATTTTATCCTCGCAAATTTCGATACTCTCTTTTTCTTGGCACACATACAAAGAGAAAAGAAATTCGCGTCTTTCGCGTTCTTGGGAAATTTCTACGAAAAAAAATGGAAAACGAATGAGAAATATTAAAAGACGTATAACGCCCTTTTTTTTTTTATAAAGAAACGACGTCTTTTCCCTCACCCATCCTCGACCAATTTCATTTTCTTCCTTTCTTTCTTTCTTTCTTTATAAATTTATTCCTTTTGTTTATAACATCGTGTGAGAAATGCTTTTAACTCGATCTAAGAATAACAAAAGCTTTGGAAAATCGACTATTCGCTGGACAAACTCTTCAATTCCCACGTGGGTAAGAGTCTGTTAT
The DNA here is from genome assembly GCF_001313835.1 of Polistes canadensis. Lineage (NCBI taxonomy): Eukaryota > Metazoa > Arthropoda > Insecta > Hymenoptera > Vespidae > Polistes > Polistes canadensis. The sequence goes on along the minus strand of NW_014569566.1, from coordinate 28,817 downwards.
ATAAGTCCATTGCATCCCCCACACCTGGCTCCCAGTATTTCCCAGGTCACGAACTAGAACTTCGACGAGCTCGTACGACCCTGGGTCCGTACTCGACGTAAACGAACTAGACGAGCATTATATTCCTCTTTCTCTCTTTTTACTTATTTTCTTTCATTTCCACACACAATCGGATGAAAAGTTTTATTCGCGATCTCTTAAACACAACTAATTCGAATAGAAGGATAATTGGCTCGAACGAATACGAGCAATCGTTCTAGTGGCGATATTACGTTCGGGGAATGGCCGAATCGAAATACGATTAAAAGTCGTTTGCCGATGTAAACAAACTACAGGGCCGAGTTTAGGGCCGAGCGAGAGAACTGCAAGAGAAGAAAAAGGAAAGAGATAGAGAAACGGGAATGAATGCTGGTGTAGATGTTGAGCATTCGAAAGAAGAAACGAAAATGAACGGAAAAGAGATGAAAATAATGGACGAAAGAGAGAGAGAGAGAAGGGGTGAGGAGGGAAGAGGGAAGTATGCGTTACCTCGCAGAGGTCATTGACCGAGGGTGTACAGAGAATGGAGGGGTAATACGAACGGGTAGGGGTAGACGAGCAAACGGAAGGGGTGGAAAAGGAGAGGCTGTGTTGTGCGCACGCGACCAAACGAGTTAGAACGAGAGAGAGAGAGAGAGGGAAAGAGAGAGAGAGAGCGTGGATGCAGTTGCATCGACCGACGGCTCAGCTGTGCATCAGCGTCCCTTCCATCAGCCCTTCCGTTCGTACCACCCCTTTCTGCCATCGAACCCTTGGCTGCGAACGCTCCCCCGCTCTCGGTCCGCTCCCGGCCCTCTCCCCGGCCCTCTCCCGTCCCTCTCCCGGCCCGCACCCGGCCCGTTCTCCGTCGCGGCCCGGACCTCGCGCAACCAACGAATCGGCGATTCGCCGTCACGGGGGATGCTGCGCTGTGAACGTGACCCTCAAAATGAGAGAGTGCATACACACGGCACCTTCCCCTCTATTCCAGCTATCGACTACTACACACGTACACGAAGAAGAATAACCTAAAGGACCACGGGAAGGACTACGATGACGATTACAATGACGATGAATCATTTTCAAAGTTTATGATTTTGAATTAATAACGTTGAAACAGATCATACGAGCAACAAGTCGAGGCTTTTTTTTTTTCTTCTTCTTGTTTAATTTCTAATCTCTCGATTCCGAAATTTCGATTAAAAGTTAATAGAAAGGTGGACTCGTGTTTGGTCATGACGTATCGAATAGGTTGAAGTGGTCCAGCCTTTTCCAACCCCCTTGATCGTCTTCCGGTACGTTCGCCGACGCTATAAGCTCTGGTAGTAACGCTCGAAATGCCGTTGCAGCCAGTTTACGAGCGGTAAACCGGTAGACTGCTGCATTATACGATATACGAGCCAGACTATATCCATAAGTCTGCTCCTGAGAGAGAAAAGGAGCTGCTCTTGTTCGATGAAATTATTACAAGATAAATGTCTCTCTCTTTCTCTCTTCGAGATATATTTATAGTAAATGTTGAAACACCTAATTCGAGGATAGACAATATAGCAGCACCCGAATAAGAATAAAATTACGAATGAATATTCGTATTCGACGGAACTGATTTTGTTGGAATTATTTCTGGTTATACGCGGAAAAAAAGTGATTTATCCATGACAAGGTATTATTTCGTTTACTATAATGCATAACTACTTCGAAAGGTTAGGTCAACGTACGTATTCATATAGGTTTATCGTTCGGTATTCGAACTATGTATATAACAGTTCGACTTCGCATCGAAGGATTAAAATGTATGCTCACCCGTTTTGTTTTTTAATCGGAACTCTTTTGTTCCGACGTTCGATTGTCTGGGATCTCAAGTAACTCGAGTTCTCTCCAATAGGAAAAGGAAGATTGAAAATGTGTTCGACGGGACGTGCTTTAGGGTTATATTACCAAGGAACGTATCCAAGCCGCGAATCTCTTACGAAAGAAACAAATTTGAGAATTGAAAAAAAAATGTGTAATCCGCCGACTGGGCGGGCGTAGGTGAGTGGCGTAGGTCGGCGTTCAAGAATTGGGTCAAACTATGGACAATTATGACAGGATATGATTTAGCTTGCTGCTAGCTTTCTTAACCGTCAATTTCTCTATGGAGCACGCCAACGGCCATATCTGCACGCTAGTATAACATAGTAGATATAATAAAACGTGCACACGTATATATATTATACATATACAGGGTTAGCCAGAACGTTAGCTTCGAGCTCGAGTTGCCCGGTCAGGGCCGGCCTTTGCCACGTACCAATATATGTATACGAACATACATATATGGTTAAAACGTATCTTTTCGACGTATTTCTACGTTGCACATACAATTTCTTAGAAAACAAATAATATGACGAGTCATCGTTAATCTCGTGTTCTCATCGTTATAAATCTTTCAAACTTTTCTTCTTTTCTACAATCTTTTTCTACCCCTACGACCCCTTAACCTCGATTTTTTTCTAAATTTCGTGAGGACACTCTTTGGGAGAACGTTGGTTGTACGACGACGACGACAAAAAGGAAAGAAAGAAGAAAAAAAAGCACAAATACGAGGTAACAATGTTCGCGTGTAGATTGGTAATAGTAGTAGTCCTACGAACTTACGTCGATTCTTTCTCGTCAACGATTCGTTTTGAAAAATCACTCGGGTCTTCGCGTGTTTTCGGTACGCGTAGGATTCTTCCGCAGTCAATCGAGTTAATTACGTCGACGTTGATTCAAAAAGTAAATATAATGAATAGTGGCATCGAAGCGTGGCACGCATCTCCCGTTGTTATTTAACAAGAGAACACACACATTCGTTTCTCTCTCTTTCTCTCACTGTCATTCGTACGACGAGAGAAACAACAACGCAGTGTCGAGGGAACACTCGAGTTTGTCCGATAAGTTTCCGTAACGCGTAATCGTTCGTGCGTTACGTTTCATACGTTCTACGCCACGTATGTACAATGTACATCTGTTTTCCACGCGTTTACGTTACAAACACTATGCCACACGACTACGTTATCGTTCATCGGAGTCACGCGAAAACGTTAGCTTACTTTTTCGTCTATTTAATACATACCACGACGACACTATTGTCATAATTTCTTTCCTAGAAGAAAATGAAAACAAAGTGTGCATTCCTCAGATTCTATATGCACCAACGCGTCGTCTATTGTCACGTCAATTTTCTACCATTTCGTTCTCATGTATAAATTAACTATTACGATATATATTGTCGTTTTTTATTTTATATGCCTAATCATTTTATCTTATTCTATTATTTATCACGTTGATTCATAAATGTCATCGTAACTAACAATGAGATATAAAACTTGATTAGAGTCATTTAAATAATTACAAATTTGATTGTACCTCGTTTGGAAAATGTAGTAAAGTCAATTATAATTAACGATCATCATAGGACTGTAGGGAGATTAACAAACAAAAAAATGATGATCGTTGTGATCGGTGGCAATGGTCAACGATTTAATCGGATTTGGTGTTAGAAAAATGTGGATAATAAGCTAGCACCTCGCGTTATACGATTCGATCGATCATCAACGCATAATCGGTCTTCGATAATGCTAATGCTCTCGTTTAGGGTCGAGCAACGAGTTGAACACGCTTTGGGATTAATTATAGAAAGCACCAGCAGCAGCAGCAGCAGCAGGCGTCAGCGGCCTCCTCGCGTTAATGTACTTACGTATGTAGGACCTATCATCGTGAAAGTACACGCACGAAGGAGAGAAAGTCACGTGCGCGCGATTAGTATTTAAATCGGACCGTTTCCGCGTCCGTATCTATATATTTAAGCTAGATATAGTATACCAAGGCACAAGTGTTCGCATATTTTCGCGTTACGAAAATACACGCTAATTTGGCATATGTGTAAACGCATACACAGGGTGACCCATTTTAAAATGGATATATATATATATATATATTTGAAATTAACTTATTTTTCCTTTTCGCTTGCGTATGCAATAAAATTTTGTTGTGCCAACCCGTTTAAAAACGTACGATTTATTTATTTCTTGTTTTTTTTTTCCCCCCATAGGAATATCAAGTTAATTAATAATTACATTCAGCAAGGATGATAAACTACATTGCATTGATTACGCGTAAAATCGTACGAGAGTAATACGCGCGTATATTTAAAGGGTTGAAATCGTCATATCGTAATGCAAATAACTTTTAGAAGGAAAACGAAAAAATAAGTTAGCAGCGATATAAAAGTGTATATTATCTTGATTTAGCATTTAACGAGACCGATCGGACCTACCAACTCGCAAACTCGAGTTCTACTCTTTCGAGCCAATTCCACTATCTTACGGTCGCTTTGTAACCGATCGATCGTCTCGCTCGCCCCTCGCGTCTTCTTAAGTTCCCTTTTTTTTTCTCTCTCTCTCTCTCTCTCTCTCACCCTATATAGTACTCGTCTCTCTTCTCTCTCTCTCTCTCTCTCTCTCTTTCTCTTGTATTTCTTTCCCTTTCGCGAAGCACGATTTTCTTCGAAGTGAATGCACGATTGCGCATGCACCGCGTAAGCGTCAGATTAAATTCGAAACGAAGCGCTAGGCGACGCACACGCTGTGTTTTGTGTAGTTTCGAATACGGTGTGTAGCGCAGAGTGCGCTCTGGGGGTCAACGACCCGTCTACTCTCCGAACACCTACATACACAGATGAACGACGACACACACGGTAGGTAACACACACAACCTAGTGTACCAACACTGGCTTGCACCTCCACCAGATGGAGCTGAATCTCTCTCTCTATGTTCTCTCTCTCTCTCTCTCTATATATCTCTCTCTCTCTTTTCTTATTCTTCTTCTTCTTCTTCTTCTTCCTATCTATTCCTTCTCTCTATCTCTATCTTTATTACGAGAAATCTAGCCTCGGAGAGCATAGAGAACATACGATTGACGTATATACATAGAATAGTGAGTTAGATCAGTGATTAGGACGCGATTGAAATATGATGAGAATGAAAGAGAGAGAGAGAATGAGAGAGGGAGGGAACCCCGAAGAGTACTTTTCCCGTGCTCGTTTACGAGGCACGTGCCGACTTGTACGCGCGAGCGCACGTGTGCGTTAGTTCTATCTGAAGAGGACGATAGAAAAGCACGTGACAGAAGCTACACACTTTCGGGATCGTCCCCATTTCGAAGTAGACGATGGATCCTGAAAGACGATGACGGTTCTATTTAAAAGAGAAATATCCATCCATCCGTCCACGCGATCAAGCGACCATTCAAATATTCGCGTATCACACGGAATAGAAGGAAGAACGTTGTCCATCGAATTATAAACAACCATAATTAATTAATAATAAACGATTATCGTTCAAATATGCGGGTTAAATTGCGTTGATAGATTTGAAATATAATCTCTCAATCGAGTTAATATTTATGTATCGTGTTATTTAAAAAAAAAAAAAAATAGAATCAATTAATTTTCGATTACGTACATGACGATTATATCTCGAGCGTGTCTGTATAAACGGTGCTAATCCTGAAAGCACGACAAAGAGAAAGAGAAAGAAAAAGAGAAAGAAAGAAAGAAAAAAAGACTCGACTCCGCAACGTGGTGTATCGTGCTTCAGGTCCTTGACCTGTCCAAGTTCGTCTCGTTCCCGACCTCTCCGTTCGTACGTATATGTATATGTACTTATGTACACGAACGTCCGGTTTCTCTCTCACGTGTCGTTCCAGATCGCTCGACCGATCTTCTTCTTCTTCTTCTTCTTCTTCTTCGTTCCTCGTTCGTTCCTCGTTCGTTCCTCGTTCACTTCGTTCGTTCGTTCGTTCGTATTACGTAGGGTAAAAAACAAATAAAAATAAAAGTAAAAGAGGTATAAAAAAGGGGTAGCGGTAGGCCACCGCCACTGCTACCACTACTACTACCACCACCACCACCATCACCACCACCATCACCGCCACCACCAAACGCTACCGTGCTCTTCAGTAGCGTAGATAGGAGCAAAGATAAAGGCGTGGATGATCAAGTTCGTCGTCTTCTTGGTGGTGCCGCTTGCGAATAAGAAATTTCGGAGGCGCCGTTCGCGGTACGACGCGAAATTGCACTGCGCGGCGTTGACCGATGTTACCCGAGTTAAAACGGAAATTGTCGAGGCTTTGGCAGTCGTTGCGCGGCAGCGCATCAGAGCGCACGTGCGACTGCTTTACGAACGTTTTCCAAGGGGAGGGGCTTATGCTTTTTCTCTCTTTCTCTCTCTCTCTCTCTTTCTCTCTTACAAACTCTTTCACACGCGCGCGCATTCGCGCACCACGCGCACACACACACACACACACAAACACATATTGGACAATAATATATAGAGAAGACGCACGTTGAATAGGAGGAAGGCTTTGAAAATCGACTTGCCGATTGCGTCGTCGTCTTCGTCTTCTTCGTCGTCTTCGTCGTAGACGTCGTCGTAGCTGTAGCCACCGTTGTCGTCGTCGTCGTCGTCGTCGTGCACATTCGTCGTGTTTTCACGGTCAGGCTTTATCGATCGTGGAAGGAGGGCGAAGGAGCGGAAGGAAAGGAGTTTCGGAGTGCGCCCAGAGGGCGTTGAACCCGGTCCTTTTGGCAAAGCTACACGGCCAGTCTGTAATATGCAACGATCGTTCATTCTCTCGCTTCTATTCGACAGCTGTCGAACTTTTTCTCGTCTCTTAAACTTCCTTCCTTCCTTATGTTTCTTCTTTTTTTAATTTTACTTTATTTTACTTTACTTTACTTTACTTTACTTTACTTTACTTTACCGTCCTCGTATTTATTCTCCCCCTTACCAGGAACAACATCTTGTGAATAATATTCAGGAAGAGAAATGCTATTGATCGCGCGGTAGACATATTTTCAAGATAACGCGTGACTTGTTTTTTTTTTTTTCAACGCAAATACCTATTTCGATTTAAGAATTTGTTTAAAGTCAAAAACGGGGACGAATCCGTTTTGCGAAACCGATAGAGCTCGCGAGATCACTATTATTATTATCATTATTATTATTATTAGGAGACCCTTTTCGGCACGTTCACGCCCTTCATGGTTTCTCGACGTATTCCCCCGGGGTGAGGGGGAGAGAAAGAGAGAGAGAGAGAGAGAGAGAGGGAGGGAGAGAGAGGGTTGAACGAAGAGGGGAAGGATGATGCGGCGAGAGGAGAGCGCAGAATTCGCAAAGAGAGGGGAGACGCATGTGCGAGCAACAACGATGTATTTCGGTGCAGCGCTCCATACACCGCGTGGAGGTCAATGCCCGTCCTTACTCCGGCCCAAGGAAGGAGCGCCGGGGGGAGGATAGGGGGACGGCTGGGAGGAGTAGGGAGGTCGACGGAGGGCAAGCACGGAGCGGAAAAAATGAACAAACATGCGCTAAGGCGGACGAGGGGAGGGGAATCGGCCCACCACCCGCGCTACTCTCCCCCACCCTTTATCCTTTTGTACAGCTTGACTTACTCAAAGTGAATACTCCTGTAAGAGTTGTGTGTTTCATTTGTGTCATACGCACAAGAAGAAACAGAATTTTGTCGACACTTTGAACAAACAAGAAGAAGAAAAAGAAAAAAGCAAGCAAGAAAGAAAGAAAGAAAGAAAGAATGGTTAACCCTTTCTTTGGTTAACCCGATTTACCGCGTTGATCCATCATAATTAATAATCTCTCTTCCGTTATTATTTTCCCCCTTTCTCTCGATATTCATTTAATCCGCTCGACAGATTAGAGTGACGCTTTTCCCCAGTCAGCCTACTTATATTTCCACGTTATATTTTTATCGCCGCGTATCGTCATTTCGCGTATTTTTATATTCCATTATGTAAACCTTTGACACGCTGCCAACGGCGAGTACAGTGACTCAGACGAAGGTTAGGGGGAAGCATATTTTAGTACGGAATAGATATCGGCCACCGTGCCTCTTACAGTTTGTTTTCAACGTGTCGACATTTTCGAATTATCGATCATCCACGAGATAACATAGACGGAAAATTTCTATCGAAATATTGACGTTTCTCGATACGCGCGTCACGACGTTCCCCGTTCCTAATGGTATCAGGAAAATAGTTGTAAACGATATTATATCTTATATATTTTCCAAGATAAAGAATATATATATATATATATATATATATTCTTCCCTCTCTCTCGCGTGAAACATTCCAAACAGATTTATTCGGTATAGCTGCTTGAATCAAGGGAGAAACGGAGATACATGCACCAGACTACTAACAGCTCGTGCAACATTGATCAAACGTTGGAAGTACCGTCACTCGACACGCTGAATATCCGACCACGTGAATACCAACCAAACTCTATATCTCTCGTACTTTTGATCAACCTTCTGTGGTAGTCTTAGTATTCGTACAAGTGTCTCGCATTATTTGATAACGTATACAAAATAAAGAATGAAATAAAGAGAAAGAAAAGATTTCTTTCGACATCGAAAATATTCAACAGAACGAGACAGATGTGTGTGTATGTATGTGTGTGTGTGTGTGTGTGTGTGAAATATAATAGGAAGAATTAGAATGAACGAAATAATCAAAATAAAATAAACGTGGTTTGGTAGAAACGAGATCGGTATGGAAATAAGGCAGACGGACATATTTAACCAGTTGTACTCGTGACATCACTTCTGTAGACCTATCGGCTCCCTCTCATTTATCGTCGCCATACAACCTACTGACACGCTGAACCGAGAGCTACGGTTGCTTCTTCTTCTTCTTCTTCTTCTTCTTCATCTTCCTCCTCCTTTTCTTCTTCTTCTTCTTCTTATTCTTCTATTTCATCTTCTTCCTACTCGTACCATTTATCCTTTAACCAACACCCTCTCAAGATTATCAATGAAATATTTCCTTGTCGTCGAGCGGGTATCCATAAAATCTTCCATCTTTATTAAGCCATCAAAAACGCTTAGCTACCGAATTGAAAAAAAAAAAAAACATTTTTGTGCGTGTATGTGTGTGTGTTTGCGTGCTTTTTTTCCATAGAAAAAAATTGAACGTAAAATTGGACTATTTGGAGTGTCTATCGGTCATCGACCTCCTCCTCCTCTTCCTCCTCCTCAATCGGCACGAAACCATTGAAATCAGCCACGGATATTTTGGTCTATTCGTATGTGTCCATTATTCATTCCGCTATGTAAACGCAACACGCTCGTAAATACGGCATTTACAGTCAGATTTGCAACCATCCGTCCTGGGGAGAAGTTTTACGATCGATCATTGAAATCCCCCAACTATCGGATTCCCTAAGATCGAAAAACAGGAAATTTCTCATTTTATTTATCTAACGAAAGACGAATGATCACAGGTTTTGAGATAGATAACGGTCGACAATTTTCCCTCGACGTACTCTTTCTCTTTCTCTCTGATGTTATAAATATTCCAATAGTTAGTAATATACACGATTACGATCAACTATCAAATCCTTTTAGTTTCCTTACGAGAGTAAAAAAAGATACACATGCTATCCGTCTCTCTTTCTGTCTCTCTCTCTCGTTAGCTTCTATCATCGACATGCTCCAGGAAACTATTTTCGAACTAGTTCTCAGCGGGAACCCTGGATTAGGAAGCCTTAGGCGAGGATGAATTATGATGCTATACCGTGTAAACCGGAACGAGGAAACGTCTGTCCTTTGGTATCTTTACTTCTCCTTCCTTTCCGATACATATTACAAATATTTGTATCTATTCTAAAACCGAGCATCATCATCTAACACTAAATATCTTTCATCGTTAATTATTATCTCAAGCTTAATATAACATACACATAAGTAAACTATAACTTATTTATAATTAGAAACAATCACATTTTCTATCTTTAACGTAGAAAAGAAAAGAAAAGAAAAGAAAAAAAAAAGAAACGAAGTCATTATCTAAGAAGAAGTATGCCTCGCGATGGGATTAGAAAAATGTTGGACATGAATATTGCCGTCATTTGGCTCGTAAGTAGGAGCAGGAAGCGAATGGTCGGTTCTAGTCTCCCTCGTTGGTGGGCCGACGAGAAGGGTTGAGGAGAGAGGAGAGGAGGGCGGGAGGGGATGCGGTGCAATTGCAATCATCTCACCGCCTAAGCACTTTCACTAGTGACCTACTGTTACGACGACGACGTCCTGGCTCGTCGGTGACGCGGCGCCTTCGTCGTCTACGTGCTCGTGCGGCCAGCCTCGGATTTCTATGTATACGTCTATTACTAGTATGTATCCCTATCTATCTATCTATCTATCTATATATAAATAAATGCATGCGTGCGTGCGTGCGTCCGTGTGTGTGTGTCTACGAGCAACGAAGTAGAGTCGACCTCGTCGTTCCTCCTCCTCCCTTCGTCCAACTTTGTCAAGCAATCGTTGGCTTGCTCGAGTTCACGTTGAAAGTGTGTAATAGAATTTAAGTAGAAGTATTAAACGAAAAAGAAGAGTAGGATAGGGTAGGGATGAGAGAGAGAAGGTTGAAAGTCTTCCGCGTCACGAGAGTCATGATCCAAGACGCGGTTGCCGGATCACGAAGCTTACCGATGCTCGAGATCGATTCTATCAGTTTACCGCACGGCTAGAATTAGGATGTCTTATATTTCATGTTATACGAAACTAAAGAAATTTGAAGAGAGAAAAAAATAACAAAAAATATATATGTTAGAGTTACGTCGTTTCGTATAGAATAATTTCAGGTATTCTTAAAGATTTCACTTTAACCCGTTGCCACAAATGACGGCTATAGCCGTCGTGCACATTTTAATTAATACAAAAAGTATAGCGTTAATACGAAGTGTACTAACGCATACACACTTGTTAATTATTGAATAATACATTTAAAGAAAAGATACACCATGCCAGACAGCATATCAATTGTTTTTTTTATGCGTTTTCGCATACCCTATCGCTCCGAAATAAAAAAAAGTATGTTTCTGAGCACGATCATCAAATTAAAAGTGTGCGGCAACAGGTTAAATGTTGATTCGTTTATTCCAAACTTTGACACTCGCGTACTTATAAACGAAAGGGAAGGGAGGGAAGTAGTGTGTTACGAAGGATCTCAACCAACGCTTTCACCCTCGAAGTTAACTCACGGTCTGCGGAAATGCAGGCAGGAATTAATATGTCGAGGCTCGCGGCAAAGTTAAAAGAAAGGACACAAGGTGCATGAACCCGTGGGCGAGGAAAGGCAAGCAGGCAAGCAAGCAAGCAAGCATCTCGGCACCTTCGCCATCTCCTTCGCAATCTCCTTTGAACAACTTACATTAGTTCTTGTACCTGACCATGCAAACGGGTCTCGGTTCTATGGAGACCATGATCGCACGCAACGCGCATAAATTACGCGAAACGAGCGTGCACGCGGTGTGTCCGGGCTACCCGCAGCGGAACGCCGAGCTGGTGAAAGTTGCCCGAGGTCAATCTTGCTACCATAGATATATATTCTCTTTCATTTATCCAATGCAAGAGCTAATACACAGGCATGTCCCATTAAAACGATCGATGTTAAACTAACATTTCTACACAATTTTTATTCTCCAATTTGCATAGTAGACGTTTCACAATGCTTTCACGATTATCTTCGTTATATACGTTATACCAATGTTTCGTTGTATCCACTTGAACAATTGTCACATGCCAACTTCATAACTTGGCTCGATAAAATTACATGGACATGGCATTGGAATGATATTTTTTTTTTTCTAAAATCTTTATAACAGACATTTCATAATGCTTTCTCAATTATTATCTTCGTCATATGTATATTAGAAATGTTCAATTGCACGGGTCAAAAATCGTAGCCACGTGGAGACTTCGAGAACAGGCCAATAACCGCACGGATACGATATTTTGCTCATACAATTATATAATCGGGAGAGATAGAAAATGATAGGGTTTAATAAATGAATAATTTTTTAGAAGAGTAGAAAAGTAAAAGAAAGAAAAATGATTATCGGCGAGTATATTCTTATCAAAGCGAAGTCAAGAGGTGAACGTAATAAACGAGTTAATAAATAAGCAAGTATAAATCTCACGGTGTCAACGTTAGTTTTGTTATCCGACAGGAAGGTAAAAGCACGGACGAGTATTATCGTCGGAGATTATAGATTCCTAATTCTCAATGGTGGAATAAGAAAGGTGATTTTAGATTATTCTACAAATTCGTGATCCGTGAATAATAAAAAAGATAAAATAATAATAATAAAAAAGAAGGAAGAAAAAAACACAACAAAAAAAAAAAGAAGAAATCGAAAAAGAAGTGTTGGTAGAAAGAAAGATTTTCTTTTCGCGTTCGAAAACGTCCGGCTGTCTCCTACAAAACTGAATCGTCCGGAGTGACAGATAGTAGTCGTAAGACAGAAAAGAGAGGCCGACGCACGGGATTCCTTTTTTTAAAAACAACTTTGCTCTTTACTTTTCGTTTAGTTTTATTTTACTTTGGGATTTTTTTTGTTCTTTCCTTTCCTTCCTTAAGTTCATTCGTTCGTTCGTTCGGCTTTTAATAACTCCCACGCGAGTTAAAACCGAGCGCAGCTAACGTCCGCGAGAAGAAGTCGGTCTCGTGGATCCGAAAAAATACGAGAAAGAAAGAAAGAGAGAGAGAGATGTAGGTATAAACCACTCAGCGTCAGTCAATGACCCCCTCTGCCTCTTTAATACCAAACGTCGTTTACTTTTCGCAAATGTAAAGGACGGAAATGTAGGAAAGTACATTTGCCATTAGGATATGGTTCCTTCCGCTCGTAAATTCTCCCATGTCTCTTTCCTTCTCATTCATTCGATTCGTATCCATTTATGGGTGCTCTCTCTCTACCTCTCTCTCTCTCTCTCTCTCTTTCTCTCTTTCACCCCGACTTTTTTCCTTGTCCGATTCTTCGAGATTCTCGAGACACACCGAGCGGGACACATTGGACTTGTTTCGCGTCAATGTACCAAGCTTCGCCTGCTTGCTTGCATTTCGATATATTTTTACGCCCGAGTCATCGCTCCCACGGTGTATTTTTATACCACGCGAGTGATATGTAACGATACTCTCTCCTCCCAACTTTCTCCCCCTTCTCTCTCTCTCTCTCTCTCTCTCTCTCTTCCTTCCTTCCTTCTTTTCTTATTCTGTTTTTTTTTTCTTCCTTCGTCTTTTACCTTATCTATCTTTTTTCTATAATTCGAAAGAACGCGCGAAACAAATCTTTTCGTTTTTGATATTATCTCGATCGAATTGGTCTATCTTATAATTACGTTTAAGCGACGAATCAAATATATTATTACGTATATAAATATAAATTAGAAAATATTAGTAATGACTTTCTCTTTATAATTTTCTTCATTAATTTTATTTGTTCTATTATTATTACCAATGTAATTAATCGATCGAAAACATTAAACCAATAATAAACTATATATACGTATAAGCTCTTTGAAACGAGAATTAAAATACAATAGAAAGGAATAAAATATAAAGAAGAATATCGATATCTATAGAACGATTAGAAAGTTACATACATAGAGGAGTACGAGTTCTCTTTCGAGATCTCATTTGCAAATCAACGAGAAGTACGAGTGTTATAAGAAATAGCAATGATGGTGGTGGTGATGCTGGTATTAGTAGTAGTAGTAGTAGCAAAAGAACGCGTTGACAAGAGAAGAGAATAAAATTCAGTGCTCCGATCGAGAGATCGAGTTAGAAGTAGGTAGATTCTTTTTCTTTTTATTTATATTTTCCCGCGCGCATAACTTTCCGCTTTGGATTACGTAAGAGACCGCCCCCCCCTTACGTTGACGCTCAAGCGCGTGTTTCTATCGAACGATCCGAAATTGGACGTTTCTCTGCACTTATCGAGAACATTAATTCCTTTTTTTTCTTTTTCTTTTTCTTCTTCTTCTTGCATTTTCTTTTTGTACTTTTATCTTTTTTTTTTTCTTTTTTTTATCGGAACGACACGCGTCGTTGCTTAGGTGTGTGACAGATAACTTCAGAACGGGAGAAAGTGTTGTACACGTTGATGCCATTGACCTGTCGCCTTCGTTATATAAACACAGTCAATTACATTTCCAATTTCTATATAGTTTCTGATTATTTTTATCGTTTAAATCATATTTTTTTATCTATTACAGATGTATCATACAACAATTATTTTATTTGATCTCGATTATTTTAAATACGAACGAATGGTTTATTTATTTTCTAAATTTTCCATTGATCATTTATTCCGTAATAAATATAGAGTATCTCGTTTATAAATGATTTTTCGATTATGTTAAAAATATATAAAGATTATTCGAATGCAAGTATTGCGGAAGATAGATAATTTAGTTTTGGTCTGTGGATTGCATTGATTTTATTCACGATGGCGACAAGAGACAGGAAGGATAGCGATTAGAGAAGAGGTGAGTGCGCAAAAGAGAAACAGCGAAGCAAAGAGAGAGACAGAGAGAGAGAGAGAGAGAGAGAGAAAAGGTGGGGGAGGTCGAAGCTATGGGTGCATCGTCCTCCAAGAGAAAGTTCGTCGTTGTTACCTTAATACGTGATATCTAGTCTAACTCTAGATGTCCGGAGGAAAGATAGTTTTTCAAGTAGTCGTTCATAATCTCAACCGAGATAGGAAAGAACCAATCGAAGCGCAACGGAGTAAGAAGAAACTCGGTGTATTTTTGCAATACTCTCGATCACGACTTCTTCCGCGAATCCGACACTTTTTTTGGTCATTCGTTATTTATCCAAAATTTATATTCCACTTGCAGAACGTTCTACGATGGCACATAATTTCCTAACATGGTATTCGTTAAACAGAAAAATAATAATGATATCACGGGAAAACGCGTGTACGGATAATATATCCGACTGTTGCAACTTAAAAAATAAAACTAAAACTGGTGGGCGGGGTGTCTTAGATTAATTGCTAAGTAAGAAGAAGTTAACTAGACTCGCGATTCGAACACTGCGATTACGTTTTCTTAGAATCCGTATTATTTTGCATAATCGATCAGTATCGCGGGAATTTGAAATTAACAAGTGAGTTTCCTGGAGTTGCAACAACTCGAAAGGGCGCGGTCTTAACGACCATGACATTACATCGCGTTTAACTTATTTATCGTCGATACCGATCAACGTTCTTCTCGTTTATTAAGGATATACAATATAATATATATGTGTATAATATATATATATAGTATATCTATCCTATTTAGATTGTTCCGTAATTGACGGAGCTCCGCTAACCGAGTGCTAGGAAAACGGTGCTATCGGATAGTGGCATCTCGGTAGAAAACAATATGCTTCGTGGACTATTAAAATATGCGGGCTCGCAGGTGCGACGAACAAATAGATTTTCACATTCCTATAGCTCGGGAGAGAGTTCCTGTTGCGTTGTTGCTCTTATTTAATGTTAGGCAGTGCTGCTAGGTTACTATTCATCTAAAAAAAAACGAAAGAGACCTTTCCGAGATCATTTGCCTGAAAATGTCTAATGAAGAAGTTCCTAAATTACATGATCTTTGCGTACGTAATGCTTCATGAATTATTTTTAATCTAATAGATCAACGTCGCGTTAATCATTGACGCGAATTATTCTACGTAAGGATTAATCTATGTCATTGACTAATCATCGTTAACCTAGACAAAATGTAATATCATTGAATGCTTTTATAAATCCTTTCTTAACAACCTCCTGCATCTCCAACGTTTTAACTTTCTCTCGAGATCGAACGAGATAAGCAGTATTTATATACGATGTAAGACCGAGTGAACGGAATCTTAGAGAAAGATCCTTCTAGCAAAAGAGGATCGTGCGGTATCCTTTTGTCGTGTACTCGTGGAGGCGGCTCACGAGGTGAAGGCCAATTCGAGTCTTCAAGAAAAACAACCTCAAATCGTTCTCTCTTGCTTTGCTTTTCTTTTCTTTGCTTTGCTTTGCCTAACAAAATTATACATTATTCAAATACGCGTATAACATTTTAAACGCACGAACGAATACAATTCGTGGCTGTTTTCCTATAACTTTCTTTACGCGCTCGCTCCTGTGCATTTTTCTATTATTTTACGCCTCCAGAATTATTTTCTAAAGCTCAAGACTCTCCTCATCTCCTCCCCCTTTTCTGTACGATATTTTATTTAAATTATTCATTAATCAATAATTGCACAACTTTTTAATTGTTTTTAATTGTAAACCTGTCAACAGATATTTTATACGTCAAATTAATTTAGCTTAATCATGTTGTGAAATAAAATGTAAATGGCATTTAATTTGCTTCTCTAATTCTGTATATTTAAATGTTACAACATGGATATAAAAGATCTGCAAAAAGGCGAGAGTGTGCGTATACTTTAGGCTCGTGGCCAAGTAAAGAAAAGCAAACAAGAATGAAATGCAAGAGGACGAGGAAAGTATGTATCTAATTTTCTTTACGTTGAAAAGCCATGCATATTGAGACGTAACGAGTAACGTGTTTTATTCAAACAACTAAAATTCCCGATATCTTTATTTTTAACAAATTCAATTGTATATAAAATTGATTGGATTAGAAGAGAAGATAGAATTATGTTTGGACTGGTTCTCGAAGTAGGAGTCGTTCGCTCGGAAGCGAACGAAATGGAAGTGAGAGCTGTTGAGTTAGCGGCATTCATTCGATGGTAGGTGAAAGTCCATAGACACCATAACCGTTCGTCCCACCACCACCATCACTACCACCACCACCACTAGTAGCAGCAACTCTACCAGCAACAAGTCAACATTGTGGAGAGTAGCGGTCTGTCAGACCCAATGGTTGGCTGTGCATTCTACCTACCAGCAGAATGAACCGAGCCCAGTCTGGTAGTGCATCAGACTCGTTACACCGGCTCTAACTTAGACAAGGAGGTATCCGCTAAGTTACTCATGGTACCGCTAGTCCATGGCTATTCCGAGATACAACACCGGTCTCGGCTTCCGATCATCCTGCTCTACGACATATTATCGTCCAATCATATTTTTATCGATCATCGATCGGATCATCTTTCTTTTTAGCCTTGTAATTCGTTCGTTAAAAAAGATCCACTTTCAATTTTATCTACCAAACAGCGCTACGATTAAATAACTTGAAATAAATTGAACTAATGAACAAGCAAGGACTAACGGGATACATTTGAAAGAGAGAGAGAGAAAGAAAGAGAGAAAGAAATAGAAATAAAATTCCTAATCTATTAGACGAAAGCCGCTATCTTACGCACGGTACCGCTAGTCCAAGGTTATTCGTGTCCCACACGAGACTCGTCGAGCTATCATGGTGTCCCGCATTCTGCGGGTGCTTGCTTGCTTGCTTTTCCTTTTTACCTTTCCCTCGTACCGAAGTCACGAGGGTGAAAGTGGCCTCCAGCGTTGGGAAGTTTTTTTTCTCTTTTTTTTTTAATGATCCGGAAAAACGACCACGTACCATCCTACCAATGATTCATCATTTTAATTGATGTCAATAAGAATACTATTCGGGAATACAATTTCAAGACCTTGCTGCGTTAACATCTTTTCCTATGTTAACCCTCATGCTCGACCTTTTTCCATTCTTATAATCCAAGTCGTCTTTTAAGCTTTTAGGACCTCCCACGTGTAAAAACACTTTCCTTCATCTTTTTACCCCATGGGGTCCCTCCCTTATTTTCTATCACTTTTTCCTCTTTCTCTCTCTCTCTCTCTCTCTCTCTCTCTCTCTTATATTATTATTATTATTATCATAGTTGCTTTTGAAACCGCTTATGAGAATTCAACGAAATCGATAATTGTTCTATTTTTTGTTCCCCCTATTAGATATAAAATTGAGTAATTCAAGTAAATTCATTGATCGGGTCAATCGAAGGAACTTAACGGTTCCCGGCCTCTCTCCTTTTATTTATGTACATATATATTGCACGTGTGTATGTATTACATATATTTCTCGAAGGAAGGAAATCTCGAGTATAAAGATGTAAATGAATCGCTTTTGTATTGGCTTATCCGATAATTGGTAGACCTATCTATTTCTCTCTCTCTCTCTCTCTCTCTCTCTCCCTCTTGAACAGCAGAGATTGGCACACCTTAAAACCTATTGTTAGTCGCTTTTACTAATTCCCTTCGTCGACGATGCGGAGCTTGCGTAACGAATTGAACTTTAGGAATAATGAACGAATTTCAGATAACGACGAAATTTCTCTCCACCGTTGATTCGACTTCGTCTTCTACGCCGATCTTTAAATATCAACTAACACGTACCGTAATTAATTACACGAGTAAAAACGTAATCTTATCATTACACAACATTCTTCGACACGCGTTACGAGAATTACTTTTTTTTTCTCATTCTTTTTTATTTTTTATCTTAGCTGAGATAATGATCGGGACACGAGCCTGTGGGAAACGATCGATATATAAAATGTCAATAGGCCTTAAATGGACCATTAAAGGATCACGACGAATCGATGAGATCTCGTAGATTGTCAATAACGAAGACAGTAGTTATACGTAACCACGATACGATACGATACGACATAACTCATCGTAAGAAATAATAATGATGAAGAAGAAGAAGAAGAAGAAGAAGGAAGAAACAATAAGAGATACAGAAGGAGAGAGAAAGATAGAAAGAGGAAGAAGAGAGGTTGAAAATTCGAGCGCACTACGTAACGCGTTTCGGTTACGTATTACACATATGTCCGCATACATACATACACACACACACGAACGCACATAGATCCATGTAAAGGAGATAGGCGCATATAGGTTTCTCTGTGTGTACATACATATACGCAAAGAGTTTTTGAGTATGGCGCTGTTCTCTCTGCGTCGAGTGGCGGGGAGAGTTGCGGGGCGAGGCCAATAGAGGGGGAGGAGGTGCTTTGGCGTTGGCGCAGTCGAATAGTGGGAGGACAGGCGGGATGGTTTGGGGTGGTGGGGAGAGCCGGTCGTTCGTTCGGTGGCAGCAACGGCGTGCTCGGTGTCATTGCCTCGACGCTCGGGGCGGCCAGTGACTCCATCACTGACCTAGTGCCGAGTTTCCCCGACTATCTGCGAAGAGACCCGAACGGCAGGCCGTCGACCTCGGCCGGCCTCCAGCGCGACACACACCGACACTCTGCGTAGCGCCCCGCTACCGTGCAAGTCGTGCGACCGTTCCGTTCCATTCCGTTCCGTTCCTCCTCCACCACCACCACCTCCGCCGCCGCCACCACCACCATTTCTTCTTCACTCTCTTTTCTCTTCTAGCCACGACCGTTGCGCCCTCTCTCCTTCCTTCTTCCCCGTCTCCATCCTTCTTTCCTCTACGCTACTGAATTCATTGCATCTCTCTCTCTCTCTCTCTCTCTCTCTTTTATTCGCTCACTCATCTTCGCCAATCTCTTCTCTCACAGATGATAGAAACAACGCCGTACTAATTGTTAGTCTCTCGAGCATAGACTACCTCTAGCATAAACGCGTTGAAACGAAAAAATGACAAAAATGCGAATTCTTCCTTTTATCGGTCGATTTTGATCGTTATTATTTTTGGTCGTTCATGCAAACGAGGAAAAAACTGTATTTTAATGAAATTGTCGTATTCGTTCGAAAAGGAAAAATTAGACAGACGGAATAGATAAATTATCGAAATAACGTGATTTACTATTATTGTCGAGAAACGGAAATAGATTTCTAACCACCGATCGCAGCCGTCCGTCCGTCCGTCCGTCCGTCCGAGGAGTATAGTTAGGAATGAAAAACGTAGCGAGATATTGATTTATCAGTCGACGACTCTTACGGGGCTTCTTCTCTCTTGCAAGAGTTTTCCTCTTTCTTCTATGGTACGGTAAATATTGAGACGAACAAACCGCGAACTATTTTGTTTTACAAATGAACGATTATGTTTTTTCGCTACAACCAATTTTACCATCACTCGGCAAATATATAAAGAGAGTAAAAAAAACAAGCTTAATTATTATTCCGAATTGTTTCGAATCTCTCGATGTTTCTTCTATTTTTACAAGAGCTTAAAGGGGAAAAGAAAAAATAGAGAAAGAAATAAGAAGTAGAAAGAGAGAAATAAGCGACGCGTTCGTGGCACGTGCGAGTCTCTTGGAGGTATCCACTATGTCCCTTACCTACCCTATTCGTTAGCCTGACCCATGCACGATTCTCCCAGCAGGTCGATTCGCTTCGAGCTTGGATTAACCTACATACGGGAGGGCATTCGTGCACGACCACGTATAACGAGGTGTGCTCGTCGATACAAAATTAACTTGCCCTCTCTTCTTCTTCTTCTTCTTCTACTTCTTCTTCTTCCTCTTCTTCTTCTTCTTCTTCTCGGTCTTTTTTATCTTTCTCTTTCTCGTCAAACCTCTTTCGTTGCTTATTCATTACGACCAACGCAAAAATAACATCGTAACGTTCATTTCATTAACAACGTTTCTTTTCTTATTTTTTTTTTTACATTTTCTTTTTTATGGAAAAATAATGGGCAAAATAACTGTCTGGAAAGTAAAGAGAGGTAGGTGGTGGGTGGCATCCTCGGTAAGTACAAGTTGTAGGTTAGATAAGGAAATAGGAAGAGTGAGTGTATTACAATGGGGAATGCGATCGACGAGTTAGAAAGAAAGAATAAAAAAGAGAGAGAGATAGAGAGAGAGAGAGAGAGAAGGATGGAAGAGGATAAAAAGAAATGGCATCGAGTCGCCTCGAGCAGAAATCGATTGTTGACTCTCACCGATCGTTAGTGACACGCTGGCGATACCGGAAATGTTAGCTCGCTTCCGCGTCTCTCTACCATGTTTTATTACAACAGGCGACGACGATTTGAAAAACGTGCCTTCCAAATATAATATATATATATATATCGCTCCTAGAGAAACATCTACACAAATAATACGCTCGACCGTTAGTTATTCTATTTAAAATCGCGCGATTTATCATTGAAAATAATATTTGTTTATATTTTTGTGCTTTTTGCGTACGAAAAACAAAAAAGATCAATTTTACCATTCGTATATTTTATACGATGAAAGACTTACAGTCAATTACGCGTCATCCAATCTCTCCCCTCGTATCGTATTACAAATTTGACTTTTATTCGGTATAAGAAATCGGTAGAACTCTAGTCGCGGAAAGAGACAACGAATAAGTGAAACTCTATCCGTTGGCAGGAAAGTTACTAGCGGCTTACCTAGGAGAGCTCGTTTCTCTATCCGCTTCCTTTCATTTCTATCAAGAGAGTAACAGAGTTTCTATTCGTTTTTACATTGTGTCAATGTTTGAGATCATGATTCCGTCCAATTAGAAAATGATCATTAAAATAATATATATATCTCGATAGAAAATAATAATAAATGAAGAGAAGGAAAGACTCACATTTTTGGATCGTCGATGATAGGCCATCAACGTGAGCGGCAGCTGTAGCGTAGCTCTCTTCTGCCTTTTTTTTCCTCCTCCTCCTCCTCCCACCCTCCCTCCTCCTTATTCTTCTACTTCTCCTTCTTCTTCTTCTTCTTCTTCTACTTTTTCTTCTTCGACTCGTTAACTTCCGGAAGTCCGAGGCAGAAAGTTACGCGCCTGGACTTGCGGCGGTTGTTTTCAGCTGCGTTTAGGTTCGCACCTGCTGAGTATCTTCGTCGCCGTAACCACCATTATCATTATAATCATATTCGCGAACAACTTTATCAACGTAATCATGATCATTCTCATGGACATCGTTGAAAAACACACCCGGGTGGCGACGAACGAGAATCCTTTTCGATCTCGACGAAGTTGACACTGGAAAATTCACTGGCACTAGGGTACACCTTTTCGAAGAGGAAGAGGAGGAGGAGGAGGAGGAGGAATGGGGGTGGGTAGGTGGGGAAGGGGACGGCGGGAGTAATAACGACGGAAGAAGAAAAAATAGAGGAAATGGGAAATGAAAGAAGGGCGGGTCGGGGGGGGGGGAGAAAAAAGGGAAAAGGATGAGGGGTGTAGGAGGAGGAGGAGGCAGAGGAGAAGTCGGTAACGGTGTGAGATCTCTTTGGATCGCGTCGAAGAGAGAGAGAGAGAGAGAGTGTGTGTGTGTGAGAGAGAGAGAGTTTCACTTTTAAATTCCTCGAGGCGTTGCGCTATTCGCCGTTCCGTTCTCCGGTCGCACGACTAGGTCGGTCGGCGTGTACGCGGATTACCGTTACCGTTACCGTGACGTCGTACCTCACAGCAACGTCATAGACCAGCAGACGACGCACCGCCTCCTTTTTCTTCCTCTTCTTCCTCCTCCTCGTCCCCCTCCCCCTCCTCCACCTTCTCCTCCACCTTCTCCTCCTCCTTCTTCCGGTACTGCTGCTGTTACTGTTGCTGCTACTGCTACTGTTGCTGTTTCTATCCTTATCCTTGATCCCTTCTTCGGGCCAACGGCGATGATTCTCCCGCGAAAGAATGGAGGATCGAGCTCGTTTGGCCAACGATCCTCTAGCATCGCAAGAAATCAACCGATTCCCCTCTCGCCCTTCCTATTTCTTTTCTCCCTAACGTCGACGAACGTCCTTCAAGATCCCTCCGCTCTACTACTTCTTCTTCTTCTTCTTCTTCTTTCTCTTCTTCCTCTTTCCCTTCTTATTGCTGTTATTTTGATTGTCGTTCTTCCGAAAACACTTCAAGGCGTTCTCCCGTAAACACTTTCGATAAACGAGTAAACATTCGACATATCGATTAACGAAAAAGATCCTCGCGAACACTTTATTATTTTTCTTCCCTTGCCGGAAATATCATCCCCGGCAAACAATTCGATTAATATATTATTTCCCTTGCGGTAATTCAACTGCGAATAGGAGAAAGAGAGAAAAACGTATGAAAGGTCCTATCGCGTTTTAATTTAACCATTTGAGTCCCTAGAACAACACAGCGATGCCGTGCGTTACTAGCCAATTTTACTGCTAGTGTACGCTAAAAAAAAAAAATTAAAAAAAAAAATCCCCTTCAAAAAAAAAGTTACAAGAGAAAATGTGTTTCGAACGAACGAACGAACGAACGACGGAGCCCTGGGACTCAAACGGTTAATAAAATTGCTGCTTAGCTCTAGTTGTCCCTCCTCCTTCTCCTCCTCCTCCTCCTCCTCCTCCTTCTCCTCCTTATCGTCTACGTCTTCCTTCCTCTATTCTCTGACACGCGTAGAAATAAATAGAAATCAACGTCGGCCGATCGCGTCGAGAAACCTTCGACGGAATTGCGAACTCTCTCATTTTCCTTCTCTGTCTGTCTAACTATCTATCTGTCTGTCTTTCTCTTTCTCTCTCGCAAATTTGTTTTTACATCTTATTTATCGGCTTATTCGCTTTTCCATACATTTTCGCGATATTTTTCGGTTTTCATCGACGTCTCTAGTTCGATAAGTACGTCGCAATAGAACGAATAGAAAACAGCGTGCGAGAAAGAGAAAAAGAAAAAGGGGGAGATTAGAGAGAGAGAGAGAGAGAGAGAGAGAGAGAGAGAGAAAGAAAGAGAGAGAATGAAAGGTTGGGTGATGGTGCGCACCGGCATAGGCGAGAACGCGCGTTTTATTTATAACTCGCGCTCTTCGAAACGGCCCACGTCGTGACGCGCATGTCGAATATTACGCGCGCGTGTTTCTCTTCTTACGTTCTCTCGCGTGTAAGTCTTCTTGCTACAAGTCGAGAAAAAGAGAGAGAAAGAGAGAGAGAGAGAGAGAGAGAGAGAGAGAGAAAGACGAAACTCGTCCTTTTCTTTAAACTCGAATCACGACTTTGCATGAAATTTTTCTTTTTGTCATTTCTAACTCGACGATACGTACATCATACCGGTTCTAGAGGTTATTAAACGTAGTTTTTATATGATCGATCTTTTATCACACGTAAAATAATTCAAAGTATTTGCACTCGTGATAAGTCTAATTTCATTTTATAATATCAATTTACGGGGAAAGAGCGCAAACGCGAAACGTGAAAGCGCGAAAGCGCGGGGCCGGTGTTTTCTCGGCAATCTCTTCTATTGGCTCGGGAAGAAAAGCGCGGGAAAGAGCTCGCTCGCTCGCACGTTTCTCTATACCTTCCCCCTCCCTTTTTTTATATTTATCTACCCTTCGGCCAGGCGTATTTTCTCCCGTCGGGGATAGATGGTAGAAACGCGCGTAGAACGATGAGAGAAAAACACGCGCGCACGAGGACGACGGAGGCGCGTTGGCACGCACGCACGCACGCATACACACACACACAAACAGTTCGCACAGAGGGAGAGAGAGAGAGAGAGAGAGAGATAGAGAAGGAAGGACGATGTTGCCGGTCTTTCGTCCCTTCTCTCGAAGCGCGTGAACGAACGTGGGGCGAGGACTGGGGTTCGGGCGGGGGTGGTGACGGTTAAAAAGGGGAGGGGAGAAGAGCGAGAGAGAGAAAGAGAGCCACGTGCACACCGTAAAAGAGGCAGAGTCGCGGCGGGACGCGCGTGGCCGGCTTGCTACGTCATCGTCACCATATAACAAACTTTCCTCCACCAGGCTCCACCGATAGCTCCACCCGTTCTTATTAAACGATCATTAGCGTTGGACGACAACGACGACGAAGACGAAGACGAGGAGGAGGAGGAGGAGGAGGAGGAGGACGACGATGCATCGACGTCGGTGGAATGCACCTAATGTAAGACGGAGAGGGAAAGGAAACTTCCTTTATGTGTACTTCAATTTTGATCGACTATCGACGACACATTCCGCGTGTTTCGCTAGCAAATCCAACGCGACAACGAGTCGACGTGACGATGATATTCCAACACCGTGACGAACGGAATAAGATGCTCCGAGATATAATAGCTAAAAGATAATAACTAAGAGATGATGTAATAACAAGGATAGAAATAAGGAAAGTTAGTACTTCGTTTCTCGGAGTAGTAAACACCGCGTGGAACGCAAACGAAAGAGAGAGTAAAGAGAACAACCACTTATTCTCTCCAAACAATCTATCCTATCCTATCTATATCATTCGTCTAGTTATCTATTTATCTATCTATTTCCCCCTTCCCCCAACCAACCCACCCACTGATCTCTCTTTCTATCTCTATCTCTATCTTTATCTTTGATCGCATCCAAAAATATCGTGGAACACTTCTCTCGAACTCTCTCCTCTCTCGTTTCTCGCACTCTTACACTCTCACTCTCAAATAATTTCAAGTTCTTTCTTGGATTATATCCGCGACAAGATCTCGTCGCGGCTTTCTCGCGAGCTAACAAACGGGTTTTCCTAACAGCGGAGTCGTCCACGTATCCACGTATTCTCTCTCTTTTACTGCTGCTGTTACTCGTGCGATACTTCGTACGAGTATCGCACGTTCCTTTTTGTCAAAAACTCTTCTCTCTTCCTCTTATCGGATCATCTCCTCTCCACTCCACTCCACCCCTGTTACTCATCCACCATGCTCAAAACTCTTTCAGACTCGACACCGGCCTTCTGTTTCACCACTGGAGGAAGACGGATTACGATGATTATCTTCTTCCTCTCTTCCTACTTCGAATTTTTCTTTCTTTCTTTAATATTATTATCTCGTGATTTTCTTCTCTTCCTCTCTTTCTTCGGTCAGAACTCCGATCGTAGCCGAAATTCACAACTGTGTCGTGCACCGTACGCGCGAAAATAACGAACGTCAACCGGCCGGGGACGCGCACGCACTGACGAGAGAGAGGAAATAAAAAAAACCAGAGAACAGAGGGGTGGTTTGAACGAAAAAAGAAAGAAAGATTGAAAGAAGTCAACAGACGAACGGATAGAGATAGAGAGAAGGGGAGAAAAATAAAAGAGAGAGAGAGAGAGAGAAAGAGAAAAGGGGAGACAAACAGAAAGAGACACTCGCGAATGGGCGCGATTGTCGAAGACACTCGGTGCGGTTTGCGATTCCGCGACGAAGACGAAGACGACGACGACGACGAAGACGAAGACGACGACGGGTGCAGGCGGGTGGGCAGACCGAAAGCGAGCCAGCGAAACAACAAACGCGGTACACTACTGTGGTCCGGTCGTCGCACTCGCTGCTCTCTTCGGCCTCTTCTTCTTCCACCACCTTCTCCTCCTGCTCCTCCTCCTCCTCCTCTGCCACCTCCTCCACTCCACCTCCTGCTCCTCCTACTTCTCCACCTCCTCCACCTTATTCTCCTCCACCTCAACCCCCTTCTCGTCGATGCGCTCGGTTATGCTGCTGCTGCTGCTGCTTCTGGTGCTTCTGGTGCTGTTGTTGGCGCTGCTGCTGCTGCTGGTGCTGGTGCTGGTGCTGGTGCTGGTGCTGGTGTTCTTGGCTGTTAACTGCTGACTGCTACTACTTCTTTTTTTCGCACCCGAATAATCCTACTTGTCACACAACCCGACGCGAGATTTCGCACGAAGAAATTATCCTTGTAACAACACCGCCGACAAACACCACCACGACCACCACCACCACCACCACCACCATCATCACCACCTTACCCCCCCATCAATTTAATCTTATTTCCACTTCTACTACTATTCTCTTCTATTCTCATTATCTCTCTCTATTATTTTTATTTTCTTACTTTAGTTTCCTATTTGTTCAACAAAACAAAACAAACTTTTATCATCCGTGTATACACTTCCTTTATTATTTTTTCAATGTATTTTCGCGAGCTCTTTTGGACAATGACGGAAAATCCGTAAGGTCGAGAAAGAGTATAAGAGAAAGATAGATAGAGAGAGAGATAGATAGAGAGAAAGAGAAGGAGAGAGAAAGAGAGAGAGAGAGAAAGAGGAAGAAAGAGGAAAAGAAAGAGAGAGCTCCGTGAAACCGTTCCGAACAGTCGAGGCGATAAGAGACCCTCTGCTCGCTCGTAGTACGCGCGTGGAGCTTCGACGTCTTGCTCTCTCTTTTTCCTTCTCCCTCCCTCGCTCGGTCGTTTCTCTCTCTCTCTCTCTCTCTCCCTCGTTCCACGAGAGTAGAATAAACTAGGGGGATAGAGATGAAGGAAAATAAAGGGGTACGAAGCGATAGATTTTCTTGCCAGAGAGAAGAGGAAGAAGTTAAAGAACTCGCGTAGATTGGAGGTTTGCAGAAGAACAAGAATAACAATAAGAAGAATAAGAAGAAGAAAAAGCAAAAAACGCACGACTCTCGAGTATCTCTTTCTTTCTCTTTCTCTCTCTCTCTCTCTCTCTCTCTCTTCATTTATCTATTCATCTATCGGTGTGTGCATCCTTGGATCCGACGACGGTAACAACGACGACGATGACAACGACGATGACAACGGCAACGATGACGACAGGTAGTCGAGGGCGACAACGACGACGTTAGCGCGCGCGTAGGGCACACACGAGGTTAGGAAGAAACGCGGAACGAGAAGAGAGAGAGCAAATCGTCAACGACAACGAAGACGACGACGACGAGGACGAGGACGAGGCCGACGACGACGACGACGACGACGACGACGACGACGTAGCAGCTCTCTCTACCAGCCGGCAAGCTGCCGCTCGGGTCAATGACCTCTCGTTGCCGTCGTCGCTCCCCCCTCTCCGCGGCGAGCCTCTCCTAGACCAGATCCCCCACCACCGGTAGTATCCCCACCACGCGCCTCGGAGGAGGGTGAGTCGTCGACGCGCGCCACCCTTTGC
Organism: Polistes canadensis; assembly: GCF_001313835.1. Classification (NCBI taxonomy): domain Eukaryota; kingdom Metazoa; phylum Arthropoda; class Insecta; order Hymenoptera; family Vespidae; genus Polistes; species Polistes canadensis. The sequence continues at coordinate 1,275 of NW_014569566.1, read as the reverse complement.
TCTCTCTTCGAATAGAGCGAGAGAGAGAGAGAGAGAGAGAGAGAGAGTGAGTGAGAGAAGAAGAAGAAAAAGAAGGACGCTCGGGTGCGCGAATTTTCTCCCCCTTCTTATCTCTTTCCTCGAGAGGGTGTGGTGGTGGGGACGACGGTCGGCGAGTACACACACCGGGTTCACTGGTACAGTGTACCCTCTCGAGCGGTGCAACGCTCTCTCTTCCTGATTCCGCTTCTACCCCGAACCTCTCTCTCTCCTCCTCCTCCTCCTCCTACTTCTCGTCGTATATAGGTGCGTGCATGCGTCCGTCCCAGTGCGTCAGGAGAGAAACGTACAAGGGTCAACGATGACCGATTCCGTTGGTAATGGAATATACGATCCAGGGTCAGATTCGATAGGTCCCCTCCCCCCTCTAACCCATCCCCCACGCGCTACTACTATTCCTTCCCCCTCTTAAAGGGGCTGACTGACATCTTTCCCTTTCAACGGGGATCTTCTCTAATTTATTATATCTCACTTTTTCGTATATATACGCGTTATTTACCTTTTTACCCTCTCTATTCAATTTCTTATTATTTCAATTATTAACTATAGTATTTATAGAGATTCTCTTGTTTATCCTAATTGATTAAATCATCATCGTGTGTCTTTCCACGCGCGCATATTCCTATCGTTGATTTCGATAATTAATTAGACGTTGTCGTCGTAGTCTCTTATCGTTACCTACCAATCAGAGACCTTTGTACTCTTCTAACGACAAACACCAATGTTTCATATTTATTTGTTTCCCCGAATTATATGTGCTGTGCCGTATTTTATCAATCTTCTTTTGTTATCGCGCAATCAATGATACAGACCGTCCGAAGTTTAAGGTCATGGGGGTATATCCACGTCACCTAAGAATCTTATCGGCCGTTCTATTTTTTGAGTATACATATACATATACATATATATAACGTATGTGTCGTTGCTCTGTTCTAGGAATTTCAAGGGAACAAAATCTCAGACTCGGCGAAATCCTACGCGGCTCCACCTCCTCCTCCTCTCTCCGCTATGCTGTGCCTTTTTTTATCGAGTGTCAATGACATTAGCCTCCGCGTTCTCTAATCGCTTCTTTTTCTTTTCATTATCCATCGTCCCATTTCGCGGTATTTCAAGCACGACCATCATCATCATCATCATCATCATCATCATCATCATTATCGCGCAGAGAACGCATAATAATTTATACCGAGATCATCTTCCATTATCTTTCTTCGAAAACTTTATTCCGAAAAGATT
>NW_014569565.1:1309903-1382772 GCF_001313835.1 Polistes canadensis | reverse complement strand
GAGAGAGAGAGAGAGAGAGAAGGTAAGAGAAAAAGACAGCCACCGACCGCCACTGCTTGCGTGTCGAGCCTTAATGAATGCAAACCACGATCCAGAGGCAGCCCGCTCGACCTGTTGTTTTCCAGTCCAGATAGCCTATAATTTTTATTGTCACGGGAGAAATAGCAGCCTGATGGAGGCACGGCTTATCTCGCTCCTCGTTTTGCGTCCCCGGCCATGTTCCATGCGTTTTGTTGCCCTCTCTTTAGCCCTCTACCTCTACCTCTCTACCTCTTTGCTTCTCTCTCTCTGTCTTTCTCTCTCTTTTTCTCTTACTTACACGCACTATCTTTTTTCTTTTTCATCTCTTTCGCATCTTCTCTCATCTCAGCGTCCCCTGTCTTCTTCTTCTTCTTCTTCTTCTTCTTCTTCCTCTTCACCTCCTCTTCCTACTTCAGTTTCTTTCCAACTCTCAGGCATCCTCGCTCCCGATTATCCTCGACAATTTTTCAATTCCACTTTTACGAATATATCGGGGAATTAAACTAAATTCTAGTCTTAACAATAACAAAAAAAAACAACGTTCAAATGATTTCCTTTCATCTCGAAGAAAAAATACGATTCGTTCAATCCTAATTATCCTACTTATCTATTACGTTTTATATACGTCTATTGAATGGAATATGAAATAAAAAAGTAAGAGAAATAGATGTAAGATATATATATATATGTGTGTGTGTGTGTGTGTTTGTGCAAAAGAGAATAAATGGAAGGAAAAAGATTGAAAGAGAATTCCATCGAGATGTGCATCGATGAAACGATAATCACTTTCGAGAAATCGTATCGACCGAGAGATCTCTTATATCGATGAAGACACCATCGAATTGCCCATAACGATTATCTGAACTTGCAAGTACCGATTTCGTGAAATTTCCAAGTATTGGAGCGAGAACCTCTTCTTATTTTCCGTATTGTCGAGAGAGACCCACTCACTCATTCGAATAATAAACTTCGCGGAATTGTGTTCGATGAATACGTTTCTTTCATGACGGATACTGAGATATCGATGATGACAGATGATGAAAACGTACGTAAGCAGAATAACGGATTCAGAGAATTTCTTCGATCTTGATTGATTCAATCTGAATCTTTGATCAAAGTAACAAGAACTAACAGCAAATAATCAATTTCCCGTGTTATATATTTGAAAGAATAAAGAAATATTAAATATTAAATGATCATCCACAATCTCTTTCGATTATATCCACGTTTTGTAATTTAAAAGATAATCTTTTATTAAACCTAAAACAAGATCTCTTCTTCTAATCTTACTATACTTTAACGAATATCACTAAAACACGAATTATTTTAATACGAGATCAAACGAGTTTCCTGGAAAAGTCTCTAATAGAACTACTATGAATAATAATAATAATAATAATAATAATAATAGAGAGAGAGAAGAAAAAAATAAAAATAAAAAAGAAGAAATAAAAGGGGCACTAGAGGAGCGAAGGGGAGGGGAGGGGAGAATCGTTTTACGCCTACGGATCTTCCAGTTTTGCGTTCCTGCGTGCGCGTAGTTTATCCTACATAGATGATGATGATGATAATGATAATGATAATCATCATCATCATCATCATTTTCTCCTCCTCCTTTTTCTTCATCATCATCATCATCATCCTTCTCATTCTCATCATCGTCATCATCATTATCGTCATCTTCATCGACTTTTCCTCGCACGGTGTGGACGTACCAGCAGCAAGAAATTCCACGTAGCGAACGGTATAGCAACCGCAGGGCAATCAGCGTTAACAATGTTTTATTGTTACGTCACGGATCGAGACGGAGTACACGTACGAGACGAACGGACAGCCGTGCATTAAGCTTATCATAACGGAGTGCCGTTAAGTCGCCGTCAGGTCGAACGAAGAGTAACTCGCGCTCCGTGAAAATGAAGAGGGACGGCCGCGAAGTATTTCTTCCTAACCCCTCCCCCCACCCCACCAACACCGCCACCCATCACCCATCTCAAACTTCCTCTTTCCCCTTAATAAAACGACAAACAAAAACAACAACAAAAAGAGAGAAAGAAAATAATTTAAAGAAGTTTCCCACGAATCTCGAAAGAGATTTTATTATATTATTTGGATATTGTTTTTATATTATATATTATAATTCTCGTTAATATTATGAATCATTATAATGATATCGATGAATATTCAATTATACGAATTTGATGTTAAAATTGATACGTTGTCACACATTTTATCGTAACTTTATTTATTATAATAAAGGAATAAATGATGAGAAAAAAGTAGAATGAAAAGAAATTGAAAGGACTACCGGAATGTAGTTTTGAAATCGTTAAGAAGAAGGCTGACAAGTTTCGTTACTTATTTTTCAAGGATACGTCCATCGCTCATTCTTCTTGCATACGACTAATGCACGACGCGTTGTTTCGTTCTCGTGAGATGGTAGTATGGTTAATACGGGGGCGGGGGAGTGAGTAGTCGATGCAAAAGGGCGGTATGCCTTAACGGAACCCCCCACCGATACCATACGTATCCATCATGCACGACCTCGTACGAGAAAAAAGTGACAAGCGATTTATAACCGAGATAATTACAATATCAAGTACCAACCTTTTAATGTATATTTAATAATCGATAACTATCGCACATCAGTTCGATCGATCTTTTATACAAAACCCCAACCCCCGTTGATTTATAATTTTATATTTTATGTACAATAACAATTTTCTACAATATAATAATATAACGGATAAGAAATCAAATATTGTATATATATATTTATTTTCGACACACGAGTAATAATACTTCAGCGAGTGTGTTTGTTGTATGTGTGTGTGTGTGTGTGTGTGTGTCAATCAATTAGAGCAAATTGTTGTCTAAAGTCATCAGAGAAACCTCGATGCTTGTAGTACGGGCGTTGTTCTCTCAACGTGAATGACCAAATCCCACGATGAAGGACTAATTGGCAAACATTGACGTAACATACGGTACAAGCGTGAAGCGACCAGTTGTATCCAAAGTGACCTTTGTTGACAGGACGACCTCGGCTTCGACGGACCGAACAACGCGCATACGATATTTCCCACAAAACGCCGGCGTACCTTCCAATCCATTTGCTTTCCCTCTTTCTCTTTCCTCTTTCTCTTTACCTCCTGCTGTTAAACGGTCGATCCACAGGTATTCAACGACGATTCATTGCCTTCGCGCGTAAGTAATACACGTCGAAACGCGGAAGTCCTCCACTATCTTTTGTAAGTGAATAATATTAGCTTGTTAATAAAGTAGACAAATCTTTTTTCTTTTTTAAAACAATCTCTAATCGTTAATAGGAAATGTTCGAGAATATTTTTAGTTCATCCAAATATAATAATATAATTGTGTTTATCGATTTTTTTTAATTTGAAAACATAAATACTCTTCCCTACTTGTATATATTATATACCAAGTATATATGTTACCGTCAAAGCCGGAAATCAGTCATTCATAGTAATTCCTCGGCATATATAAATCAATTTGCAAACGTCCAGCCTATATTTTCTAGACATTAGTTAGACAGATATTCATAGAGATTTCCACGGAAATCTGTATCTTTTTTTCTCTATCATATCGGAAGATACACAGGTTTAGAAGGAAATGTTTTTTACCTTTATAGGTTGTTTTTTGGGGTGGGGGAGAGGTTGCGTATGGCTGTGTGTGTCTGTGCCCGAGAATGTATCCTTTTCAACGTTGTTTAAATAGTAATTTTGATATTCTATAGAATATCAAAGTATTATGTTCAATGCTTAGGAAAAACTGTAAGAATTCTTCTGTTTCCGACTTCATCGGAATGCTTTTTGCATTGATGAGAATGCTGAGGAATTACTAGCAATGGCGGATTCCCGGCTATGATGATAACATATACATATATATATATATATAGTATCATCTCTTCGTAACATCCGTTTTCGATAATCTCGGAGAGTTCTCTCGTATACAAGGTGTAATCCTTAGATACAGCAATTCGAAAGGAAGAAGTTTTCCCCATCGTCAGCGGAAAATACGATCGGTCGTTACGCATCCAACGGCAACGATAGTACTACAGTCGATCGCTGAAAAAGCATTTATTTCACGCTAACAGCCGTCTCTCTTCGTACGCGTGTCATCTATCGCCAAAGGATTTTCGATAATCTCATGCAAATTGTTAAAGTTCTGTCGGGGACCATTAGAGCGAAGTAATATGATTTCCCGTATAAACGTCCGGGGCCTCCTCGTTCGTTCGAGTATAATATCGGTGCGTTTGACACGGGCTTATCGGGTTCGATTGGGGATTGAGAAAAGCTAGGAGGACAGGAAAAATAAGAGAAAGAAGATAGGATTTCAACCCCTCATTATTCATTAAAGAATCGTCCTTGAATAGATAACAGTCTCGCGGATTTTATCGCCCAATTTTCGTTACCGTTTTTTTTTTTTTATAGATACATCGAATAAAAAATGAATGATCGTATAATCGACAGGTTACGTACCTATATATATATATATAAATATTCTTTTTTCTTCTTGTCTTTCTTATTTAATCGGCAAAGTTTATCGAAACTTTTCCACGAGACAATAATCGTATATCAAAAGGTGAACAGATCGAAATCTCAGGCACTCGGTCACCGTGTAGATTTAAATCACTCTAGTTTATTACGAGAAAGAAGTTTATTTTCAATCCACTTTCGATCTCATGATGATAGCGAACTTAGTAAACTATAGCAACAGCAATAACTGGTACCACCTCCGGTGCTGATGGTACTATCAATCATCCGTTTTAATTGCTAGACAAATGGTCGTATTAGGTACGTCCCGAGAATAATAAATAGACGTTGCACTTCAATATACTTAATATTCTATTAACTTAGCCAGTACTGCTACGAGTAATCGACGTCTTGACTATTTTAACCGAGTACGTTAGTTAGTTAGCTTCATCGAAATTCCGAAAGAAAAAGAAAGGAAAGGAAAGTAAAGGAAGGAAGAAAGTTTATGGTACTCTTTCGCAACATCAAATAGTATGATACAATAGTTTTCTACGTAAGACGTTTCTCTTTTCTCGCTTCTCTTCTCTTCTCTTCACTTTAATAACACGCATCGAATCCGGGTGTAGGATCTTTAAGGAAAGGTATAAACGATGACGAGAAGAAGCATCTTTCTTTCTTTCTATCTCTTTCCCCTCTTTTAACGGTATCCTCGAAAATGGTATTCATAATTATACAGTTGCGACACGGGCATTATTTGTTTGGAATTGTAATGGGAAGGAGGGTTCACCGTTTCGTTCGAAGCGAGCCTGGTGTCTGGTGCTTTGGTATAAAACGTTTAATCGCCGTATGCGAAGGAAAGGAAGATGTCGTTTACGACCGATTATAAATCGTCGCTTTCTCACCGCGTTACGCTCCTCCATGTTTTACTTGAACGATTAAATTTCGTAGTCGCAGCGGGTTAACAGTCAGTCAGAGCGATAAAACGACTGGATATTGATCGAACCTATGCCACGAACCGAGAAATAAAGAAAAAGAGAGAGATGATTATTGTACTATTCTAGGAATTCTAATGGTGCGAGAGCAGTGAGAAGACGAGTCAAAGAAATCTCAAGTGATTCATATGATTTATGCTAACTACTCGCGATCGTTCTCGCTTAAGGCTAAACACTTCTTTTTCTTTCCTTTTCTTTTTTTTTTCTTTTCTCTTAACTCGCTTAGCTTACTTATTATCGAATTATTAGTTACTTATAATTCATGCTAGATATACATTAAAAAAAAACAAATGGAAAGAACATTTGCTTTTTATTGAAATTAAAATATATATATGTGTGTGTATATTTTTCAATGAGGAAAATAGAAGGTTTGATCTTAACGGGGAAGTCCTTGTTGCGTTAAGTCCTTTCACGGTCCAGCACCGAACCGAAAACGGTGGGTCGTGCGAGCAAGATCGTTGCATCTCGCAAATAATGCAGGTTCGTTGGCCTGCTGCCGGATTCTTCTCTTTCTTCGTTTTTCCATAGCTAGCACTCTCTCTCTCTCTCTCTCTCTCTCTCTCTTTTTCTCTCTCGTGACTCTCCGAGCTTGGGTTGGTGCCGAAGAACAACCGAGTTTTTGTCGCCCCATTGTGCTGGAGCCAAAGTCGCAGCCTCTTCTCTGTGCTCTCCCATTGTGCACATTCATCAGCGTATTCATTCATTCTACGAGCATTGTCTCATAGCTGTCCTCGCCTAAGGTGCTCTCTCTCTCTCTCTTTCCTTCTCTTTTCTTTTCTTCTCTCCTTTTCTGTGCTTTCCTTATTCGCGCTTCGAGTCCGGCATTATGCCCCGCATTAGAACCGCTCTCCTTACGAAGGATAGAGAAAGAAAGAAAGAAAGGAAAGGAAAAAAGATGGTGGTCGAGAGGGTGAAAGGAAAGATAAAGAAAAAAAAAATACGGGAGAAGAATATAAAAAGAGAGAAAGAGAAGAAGATAAAGCTTTGAGTCTGTCGGTTCACAAGAGCGAGTCAAGTGCCGGATTCTTTCCACGCGTGATTCCCTTTGTATTCGAAGTTCCGTTACTCTTATCGATCACTATAATAACAATGTACACTCTCTCTCTCTCTCTCTCTCTCTCTCTATCTTTCTCTCTTTCCCTCTATCTTTCTCTTTCTCTTTCTCGTATTAATTCTGACATAATTGGAGAGTAATTACACGACGTGATTTATTCTTTTTTCCTCTACGTAATTTATATTACGCTTCGATAAATTCTTTCTTATTTAAAAAAGAAACGAATTCAATGGGTATTAGGGTGGTGGGTGGAGGGACAGGGGGATTGGTCGAGGGAAATGTTTTTTAATAGAAAATTATTTCCTCGCGAGTTTTTATTGTATATTATTATTATTATTATTAGATCTAAGGTAACGGTATCGCAATGTGGTATAGATTTCATGTATAGAAAAATTCCAAATGTTCTGAACAACTGACGGTGCAATCAGAATCTGTCGAGTTAATACGTTCAATTATATTAACCACGTATATGTTTAATTGTATTGTTATCAAACTGATTGACATTTTTGACAAGGAAAAAATGCGATCGTTATCGACGCCGACGATTGGTTAACTCTTAACATCTAAATAATTAATAAAGCGTTATTACGTTGTACAATATCTTTCGATAATGCTGCCTTTTTTTTCAAAAATTTCTACGATTATCCAAACGATTAATATAAAACCTTGATCACGTCGCGTCATTTGTATGTATCTATTTTAATAGAACTTATTGTTAACTACGATGATAAGCGAATAAGAAAGATATAGCGAAGAAAAGAGGATAAACAAAACTAAACAAATACATAGATACTTGAAAGGTAAAAGGATGATCATTCGATCGGCGTTCTCCCAGCCGGCATTCGCATTATGCGAAGTCGTTAGCGAGTCGCTAGCATGAGTCATTCGATAACCCTTGAGAGAGAGAGAGAGAAGAAGATTCCTAAGGAACGAACGAGTGAACACGAATGAGAAAAACGTCGAAGAAGGAGCCGCGAAATGTATTCGCGGTTAAAAGAAGCGCTTCGAGGTCATTCCTGGTTAAAATGTGACGCGAAAAAAGTTGTCCTTTAGGTACGTATATACATATGTGTTCATAATTATGAAAGTGGCCTAAGTCAAAATTAAAAATATAATGAGTTTATCACTTATTTTTATACCACATTATTTTAATTTAAATTAATTCAATGTAATATTGTTACACGATATTGTCAAAAATGTATTTGTAATTTCAATATTATATAGAATTTATTTAGCGTTCAAATGTAGTCGTATATTTCGAAACAATAGATAGATATATGATTTAGATCACTTTCATAATTATGGTCACATATATGTTTATATATAAACTAGCATTTATAGGTATATGTCTATATATTAGGGGGGAGGGGGACCGAAAAGTAATGTCGTTTCTTCGTATATCAATTATTTGTTTAGTATTTATCAGTTCATTGTGTCAACCATTTGACTGCTATGAACGCATATATGTGTCTGGTAAAAGTTGCCAGCGTGGACTATCGATGTATATACATACGTGTCTGTCAATATGAGTGTAAAATAGTGTAATGTTCGTTTGTTTGTTGATTACTGTTTTCAGTCTTGTCACACAAAAATTATATTAGAAACACAAAACTTTAATTATTAAATGTAATTTATAATTAGAATCTGTGTGTTTATAATAATATCAATCAACGAAAATAGTTGCACAAATAATAAACTACTCAGTCCTTAGAAAACACTTCAGCTAAAAGTATTCAGCACTCGAAGGATTAAAGCCGTGTTTGAATTTAATATTAAAAAAAAAACGATATATTACTTTCCGGTCCCTCCAATACACACACACACACATATATATATATATATATTATAAATATGTATATAGCTAACGGAAAAAGAGAAGGAGCAAAAGCAGAACGTAAACGCAACGACTTATTGTTACTGTCGGTTAGCGGGAAGCCAAAAATGAGATTATTGTCTCGACTCGTTCGATAACTTGTTTCTCTCCCCCTCCTTCCGGAATATATACGTTCGAATTCGCGAACGTAGGTGTGTATAACGACGTCCACGAGTAGTTGCTCGGCAACATATAGATTCGTACTTGGCTTCCCCTAAAAGCACTTTGGAATCTGTTAGTAAGGAGAGAAAGAGAAAGAGAGAGACAGAGAGAGAAAGAGAAAGAGAGAGAGAGAAGTAACAATCGTATTTCCCGAGTACGAATTACCAAACCCACGCAATATCGTTGCGGATATTGTTTCCAAGCGAAACAGCACGTGGCTGCTTTTGCTAGGGTAGAGGAAGTGACAATGAAGTAAGCTTGGGTGTAAGAGAGGTGTATGAGTAAGAGAAAGAGATAGATAGATAGTTAAATAGAGAGAGGGAGAGAGACGAAAAGGGCGCGTTTATTGGCGCTGTCGTACGAACCATTCTCTCAGCAGTGGCAGTCAATCAGTGCTCTCCGTTCAGTCAGTCAGTCAGTCAGTCAGTAGTCAAGGTGGTTACAGACCTTCCAAGCATGGAAATACAATTACCAGAGAATACGGGCCTGAAACAGTACGCGAACTGTATATTACGAGACTTGGTTTTGCTACCAACATCGTCGTCGTCGTCGTCGTCGTTTTCGTCGTAGTCAACGTCGCCGTTGTTGACTGGGGAGCAAACACTCCCTCCCCATCTCCCCCTCTTCCTCCCACACTCTTCCCTTTCGACGTAATGACGCTTGATTGTGTAAGCCGAGGGATATTGGGCAAATAAACGATATTAAGGACTGTAAACGGGTTTTGCATTCGGCTAACAGAGAGAAAGAGAGAATGAAAGAGAGAGAGAGAGAGAGAGAGAGAAAGTCACGAAGACGTTTGCGAAATTCCACAAGCAAAAGCTTTTCGTCGCGATGCGTTTAAAACGCGCGTTATAACGCGGCTAAAACAATAAGCCTGTCGTCGTCGTCATCGTATCCTCGGGGGTTAGGTAGTCCCTCGTGAAAACTTGTGGGAGAAGAGTCAAAGAGAAATAGAGAGAGAGATAGAGAGAGAGAGAGAGAGAGGGAGATGAGAGATGGGAGGGCATCACGTTCGTGGGGTAAAAGCAACGAGCTTGTAAAGCGTTTGTCTCTATCGCGAACACCATGGGGGAATCTCGTGGGGAGGGGATTTCGAATTGTCGTTAGCCTCGTTAAACGGAGCATTGCCCGCGGAGAGAATTATGCCATGGATTATGATGGGGGCTGTTTTACCTTTTAACTATGCATATGTTAGATTATTTTTTTATTTTCTTTTTTTTCCCACAACACTCTTTATTTTTTGTTGGGGGGAAACATCGTTGATTGGAAAACTTAGAATTTATTTTTTGCTTTTAATTTTCTTTATTTATTATACTCTGAATTAATTCTAAAAACGCATTATTTGGATTTGAATAATTATTTATGTAATCGTTAAGCCAAAAGTTTCTTTATCTTTCAACTTTTACGAGAATACTTCGAGTCACGGTTCAATTAGGATCATCATAAATATATCATCATATTGGGATGAATATAACGTATGCAAAGTACATTTTTATGTATAATTTATAATACCTCTTTTGATATAAATCGATATATAATAATAATAATAATAATATTCAATTAAATCAATCTACGACAATTATTGACATTAGAATCGATATACTACCAATTAATTTGTAACAAGAAAAACTTGTTGGTATTTATAGGAAAATAACTTCATATATACACATTATTTGTTTGCGTGTTTCTCGTTTCGATCGATCGATAAAATATCTAGGACTCTCGGTGCATAATCAACAAATAACGATTACAACTGATAGCTAGTCGTCAATCTTGAAATTTACGATGAATAAAAAGACGACGATGATACAGTAATAGCTTCGGCATTTTTCTTCTCGCATCCGAAAGACCCTTTTCCTTCTCTTCCCTTCTCTTCCCTTCCCTTCTTTCGAGCTGCCTGGCTCCTTCTTTCGAGACGAAGAAAAATCGAAGATAATCTTAGTTTGTCGAAGTAAAGGAAATCGCGTTCCACCTTACGATTTCTTTCTCGAATCGAAGGTAAAACTCGATTTTACTTTACTGTCGGGCAGCATTCACGGATTCGCGGAAGTTGCCTCTTTCGCTAGTTTAGATTAGTGCACAGCCTGTGTAAGCTCTCTTTCTCTCTCTCTCTCTATTTCTTTCACTTTTTCTCTCTTAGTCTCTTTCTGGATCTGATAAAAGGTATGAGCGAGGCAAAGTTCGTTCTCAACTCATATCCTGAGGCATCTGTCAGGTACTTCGAGTCGAAGGAAATCTGTAAAATTGCCTCTTACGCGTCGATTTTCAACGACACAAGCTCTACTTATATATCTCGCGTTTTATATTTTATTTATTTTATATTTAAAATGAAGAAAAAGAAAAAACCTCCCCCCCTCTGAAAATAAGAACTCGGTTCTATGCGTTTTAACAAAACACAAACATATTTCATATATTACTTAAGATCGTAATTATATATCCAATTTTTTTTTTTTTTTTTTGAAAACAATAACGAAACATTTTCAATGGAACTAATTAAAAATCTATCAATGGAGAAAGAAGATAAAATCAATTCTCACAAATGAAAAAGGTTGACAAATTAATGAATGAATTAATGAATTTCTAGGCAAACATATAAAAGTAGGCCATAGGAACGTATAATTATCGTCGACGTTAGTAATCGACGAGGAGAGAGAAACGGAGTAAAAGGGGAAGAGAGAGAAAGAACGATAGAGAGAGGGGATAGTCGTTGAAGGGTGGAAAGGTGAAGGTCGGATGAATAGGTGTCGGTAAGGGCGATAGATGGGTTCCAAACTACGTACGTACGGTGACACGTAGCAAGTAAGGTGAAGAAGGTGGAACGAGGGCAGAGGGGTAGGGATAGGGGCAGGGGGAAGAAGTATAGGCAAGAAGGGTAAGGAAAAGGTAAAGGAAGGCAAAGACTCTTATGTTAGTATGAGTCTTGGTAGATGCTGCGCGCATTATGTCTCTACCCCCACGTCGAGCGTACCGTATGACATGACGCGAGTGTTCCAGACAACCTAATTACGTCACACAACATAGTACGAGAGACGGGCTACGCCCTCCTCCGCCATACCAGTACACAACGAGAGACTTTACCTTCTCTCTCCCTCTCTCTCTCTCTCTCTCTCTCGTCTTCCGCCTTTCGTCGTTCAACCCTCTCACGTTACGCTTTCTCTCACCCTTCGGTCGACATGTCTTCGTGGATGACGAAACTCTCGCATTCCGTTCTCTAAGAGTTACTTCTCAAAAGCTCTCCTCCTATCTCGATTCTCCGATTTCTCAGTCTACGAAATAATATTCTTTTGATTATTTGCAATTCATTTTTACGTTTTATTCTCATTTGATTGAAAGTAATAAGTAATGATATAATTATATGTATATGTTAGCGTGAAAGACTTCAATTGGAGAATATCAAGAATTCATATGGTGAAATATTAACACATATCTAATACGTCAGTGGAAGATCGGATATTTGGGTTCATTCTTATAGATTAATATTTTTGATATACACCAAACGATTATGTGAATCTTGACATTTTTCAATTTCATTCTCTTTCACGGTAACATATTATATATGTAAATATAAAACTTGTATGACACTTAAATAACAAACGATAGAAAACGTCGATCTAATCGTTGTAGACACTTTTAAAAGGTACGGAAGCGTGTACCGTGTTGAACTCATTGAACTTTATCGTTTTAGCGAATTCGTTTGAGTATAAATCAAGTAAATAGAAATAGTACTAACACACACACGTTAGGAGGAGTAGTAGAAAGCTTGGTTTCTTCTTTAACGAGACGCGATAAAGTACTAAAGAAAAGCAAACTTAAACATCGGATCAGATGCGATAGTCGAGTGCAACGTAATAGACTTGCGAACAACACTGTTTTAAAACTTAACGTTATGCAGATCGACTAGAATTATACAGTTAATTTATTAATAGAAATGCAGTAGACGGGATAGGCATAAATATACTTGAATTACGCCTATGAAGACACGCTTACGAACGGTGATTCCCCTATTATACCAACTCGTCGAGAGTCTCGTAGACCTTCTCGCGGTCGTCGTCCGTGGTACAAAGGTTAATGATTAAGAAGTAACCGGTATGGAGACCGAGTATCAATCGCACTCAGCACGTGTCCGACCATACTCTACACACACACACACATACAAGAGTATAACGATCTTTCATTAATTTCCTCTCATTGAGACTGTATCCACTCATTTTCAATTTCTTTTGTCGTATACATTTCTTAATTCTAATTTTTGTATATAAAAAAAAACGAAAATTTAGAATTTATAAATTATTTCATACGTAAATCGAATCGAATCGATCAACTTATCGACAAATTAGATTTTCGTTTTTCATATTCAACTCATTATCAACGATCTTGTAAATATCACCCAACGCACTGATTTTATATACTCATCACGTGTTTTCTAATTCGATTCAACAACCAATCGTCCCTTTAAAAGCAACAACAAGAAGGCGACTAGTACCGAAGATGGAAAAGTAAAGCGACCGATAATAACCGGGTGACTAATAGCAAATAGTAGTCGTCGGTTGGTTGTTTGTTGCACACCCATCGCCAATACCCACCGAGTTCCTTATGCAATGTCAATAAATATCGACACTTTATGGCATATGAGGTTGGTATAAAATACCAAGGCATAGGATTACGTCGACGAGTTCCTGCTTATAAGGAGACCATGCTCGTGAGTATTTTCCTGGCAATACGTAGTACATATATATATAAATACATACACAAGAATAATATAGATAATCGATATGTGTGCACGTATGTGTATATTGAGCGAGGAATATCGATGAATTCTCATTTATCGGCAAATTAAGGGAATCGACAACGAGAACGAAGCCTAATTAGAAGCATACCTTCCTTCGAGCCAATGAAAAGGGGGCCGTATTTATTATTAAGAGTATATCTATAAAGGATTATCGTTATCTTTCGTAAAATAATCATCGCGTCATTATCCGTTTCTTTTCTTTTCCCTTCTTATTTTTCTATACATTTATATTACTTTTATTTGTCTTTACGAAAAAAAGAAATAAGGAAAACGACGATGAAGAGAAAATAATAATCGTCGAGAATATTACTACTACTACTACCACCTGCCCAATCGTTTGAATTACTATTATGAAACAACAGGATTTATCAGATAAGGAAATTGTGATTTGACAGTGGCCGTAATATACGAGCTTTTAAAGAAGGGCCTCGGCATTTGGAACGCGTGGGTTTTATCTGAGTCCTTTGGTGAAACGCACTTCTCGTATTCGTATATTTTGCCACGAGTACATGGAGTGGTGCTGCGAAAAGAAGGGGAGGGGCATGGGCAGGGGTATGGAAGAGAGTTTGCTTTGCTCGGCACATTATAAAGTCGCAATTTTCAATGTGTGCGTATATATACACACGTACGTGCGATATAACGAACCCGAACGATCCTCTTTTTCCGTAATTATACGCATTAAATGTAAGCGGAACGATCGTGTAGGTGTTCGAGGGTGGATGGGGTGGTATTACTCAGGGGTTGGATGGTGGTACACTAAACCGAACCGAACCGAACCGTTTTCGCTTTATTTAAAAGCAAGGAACGAAAATGAGAAAGTTAGCAAGAGAAAGAGAACGATAAAGAAACGTACAACATAACCAGTTCTCCTTGTTGCTGTTTTGCGTCTTTGGTTGGGTCGCCGCGGTCGACAGTTACACCTCGGTTAACCTAATGAAGAAGTTTGCCACTTAGGCGAGAACGAAATAATTCGTTGGTTTTAACGCGTCCGTAAATAGGCGACTTACGAGCATGGCGTTATCTTCGACGTTCGCCTTTCGAAGAGCCGGCTACCACACGTGCATACACGTGTTCACCGATTAGCTCCGATTGATTTGTCGATCAGTCGAGACGTCCATTTTTTTTCTTCTTTAATTTCTTTTTTTTTTTATTTCACTATATATACGTGTATAAATTCGACGAAGGTGAAACACGATTTTCTCAACGAGATATCACGTTGCCGAATGACGTCGATCACATTTGAATTTTCACATACATATACATATATATACAAGTATATACGACTTCATATATTTCTTACATTAATCTTCGATACTGCAACGACATAAAAAAAAGAAAGGAAGGAAGGAAGGAAGGAAGGAAGGAAGGAAGGAAAGGAAAGGAGAGGAGGCACTCTAGCGTATGCCGGATTTTTAGCAGGAAACAGAAGGCTCGAGAGACGTTTATAAACGACCTCGCTACCGTGTGGATTCAAGGACCAAGAAAAAGAGAAAGAGAAAGAGAAAGAGAGAGAGAGAGAGAGGTAGAAAGAGATGATCGCAATCGATCCCGTTTCCACGGGGAGTCTTCGCTGTTCGTTCGATCGATCGAATCGAATGAAAAACGCTTGGAGGAACGGCTTCTCGAGAGATACTCGAAATAAATTACTACGTGGCGACGATTTTCCGTGTGCACATTCGAGTAATCCGAAAATGGTAAAGCTTTGGACGATAGATAGATGTGCAACTGAGTCTGAAGTAACGCGTATATATATCATCATCGTCGTACGCGAGTCTTATATATGTATATAGTTATATACGTTTTCGTTTCTTTCTCTTTCACTTGCACGCAAACGCGTATTCTGGTTCCTTCTCTTTCTTTCTCGTTCTCTTTCATTCTCTCACTCTCACTCTCTCTTTCTCTCTCTCTCTCTCTCTCTCTGTATGGCACATTCTTCGAGCGCCGGAGATCGGTGTGCACGGAATATAATATGTAGCGCCGTAGTTAGTCGCGTAGCTCGCGCACGAGGACGATGGTGGGTATTATAGGTAGTGCAAGAAATTGCCCCGGCGCTGCCATTTCTGAATCAGGCGCACGGTAGCCGCACGTCTCGACAACTTGATTAATAGCCTTAATTAAGATATTTAATTGCTTTTATTTTTATTTTCTTAGCTGGGGCATATAATGGCGATGTCGCGACAACGTCGCCTCGAGGAATAGTCTTTCGAGAAGAGGTAGTACCTACGAATGAAAGAGAAAGAGAGAGAGAGAAACAGAAAGAAAAATAAAAAGATAAATAATAATAATAATAATAAATATATATATATATATAGAGAGAGAGAGGGAGAAAACTGGGTCCCCGGTCTTGTAAATGTTACCGTTCTAAAAGTGTACCACGATCACTACGTTTGTACTTATTTTGTGCGTGAGAGAAGGTCGAAAAGCTCGAGCTAATTATTTTTCTCCTCTTCTTATTAACAGGTTCCTGTTGCTGTCCATTTTAATCGGCCGATCGGGAAGGTATTGCTAGTCGTTAAACGTTTTTCCATGGATCGTTATCTCTCGCGAGTATTATCGAGTAAACTCGTGCAAACCGTTAAATCGATATCTCGAGAGATTCGAGAGAAACGATAAGTCCTCTCTCCCTCGTTATAGGAATACTTAAATGATTAAGAAATGAAAATAAAATTAAAAAAAAAAAAAAAGAGTCATGGAAGAAAAATGGAAGATAGAAGTATCTCTCACTCTCTCTCTCTCTCGTTCTCTCTCTTTTTTTTTCTCTATATGGCGATCCAACGAACACCCACCCGCTGGGTTTACGTGCCGTACGACAAATTGCGGCAGGCATCTTGAAAAGGGAGAGCCACCAGCAGAGTCGGAAACCGTTGCCCTATTGTCTGCCGCTTTTACCAGACAATATGGGCAATCACGTATGAAGGAATCGGTGATTGTTTCGTTTTCGTCGGGTGCGAATCAAGAGAATGAGCGAGCGAAGAGAGAAAGGGAAAGAGATGGAGAAAGATGATAGAGACAGAGAGAGAGAGAGAGAGAGAGAATGAGAGAATGAGTAAGCAAGCAAGCAAGTGAGTGAGTGAGTGAGTAAGTGAGTGAGTGAGAGGGTGGCATTTGTGTTGGCCGAGTCACGAAGCCAAGGCAAAGGGGTGAAAGTATAAGAGATACCGTTTTCCATCTCTCGACGAATAACCCCTTCGTATCTTCTCTCTCTCTCTCTCTCTCTCTCTCTCTATCTCTCTCTTTGCTCGATGTCCAGCGTATCCCGCATTTTGTCAGGCACGTAGTAGCATGCACAAACGCTTCAGGATGAATTCGTAGAAGGTATACACGAGCTCGTTCGTTCGTTCGTTCGTTCGTTCGAACGAACGTGTCGCTTTAGGGGGATGAAGAGAACGACCGAGAGACAGAGAAAGATAGAGGCTCTCAGAATGGGAACAATCAGGCGAGAATCAAGCGAGCGCTTGTTCTATATGCAGGGACGACTATGACGGTGACGGTGACGACGACGACGACGACGACGACGATGACGACGACGACGACGACGATGACGACGACGACGGACGACGGACGTCGGTCTCCAAGTACTCTGCTCGGCCTCGCGATTCTGAACAATAGGGACGCTCGACAATTATTGTAATTATCCTCGAAATACATACACATACACACACACACTCTCTCTCTATCTCTCTATTTCTCTTTTCATCTCGCAACGAGAAAGGAAACGTTTGCAAGGATATTACCAAGCCGAAACTCTGACGCTAAGCCGTCCCATTTCGATGCAAATCCAAAGCTGGGCAACAGCACCGGCGGTTTTCGCACACGATGAAAATGACGAGGACGCGATAGTAGAAGGAGACGACAACTCGTCGAGATGTTATACTACATGCTATAACATGCACCGGCTACATCGAATAACCGAATGCCGTTGGATGAGATACCAACGAGTACCATCTACGGTTCTCTCTTCAACACCAGTTGGTCTGCCCCCTTTGTAAGCTTTTCGTATTTGAATTGGATGTTTTGTTCTCTACTTTAATAATTTAACTCGTTGAATTTAACTTTTGCTCGTTATATTATACGAATGAGTTATAATTTAATGTGATCATTATTTTTGTCATTCTTTATTCGGGATTAGCAAAAGTTTTGTTAGATCAAATTCGTGTTACACATATGATTAATATTTTAACCGTGTGATAGAATTAGAATAAAACGCGAGAAACAAAGATATATATATATATATATGTGATTTATATTTCGTTTTGATTTTATTTATCATTATTTTGCGCGACATATAAAGATATAAATCTGAAATAATCGTAGGAAGTAACGAACGAAGGTGTACGTTTCGCAAAAAAACCGATGTGACAAATGATCACGTTCACCCATGCGTTTCCGGAAAGGCCTCTCTAAGCTCTCTTTCTTTTAGAGGGGTACGTCGTATTTCTATTGTCGCGAGAGGATTCATCGTTGGAGGGTCAGAGCTGAACCAGCTATTGCTGTTGCTACTGCTACTGCTACTGCTGCTGCTTTTTTTCCATCGAAGTGGATTATGCATCGTGCCGAACAACTATGAGCATGACGACGACGACAACTACGACAAAGACAACGACGACGA
The DNA here is from genome assembly GCF_001313835.1 of Polistes canadensis. Lineage (NCBI taxonomy): Eukaryota > Metazoa > Arthropoda > Insecta > Hymenoptera > Vespidae > Polistes > Polistes canadensis. The sequence goes on along the minus strand of NW_014569565.1, from coordinate 1,364,782 downwards.
CGACGACGATGGCAAGCAAGTACGACAAAAGAAACGAAAGAGGAAAGGAGGAGAAGAAGAGGGCCGGGGAAACAAAGAGATAAATTTCTAAAGAGAGAGAGAACCCCGTCGTCGACGTCGTTGGTGGTTAGTGTATAATGTTGTACATACGGTATCGCGGTTAACGATGGGTTGGGGGTTGCCTGTTGGATGGTCTCGAAATGCGGAGACAGATAGAAAGAGAAAAACAAATAGAGAGAGAGAGAGAGAGAGAAAAAAAAGAAAAAAAAAAAAAGGGAGGAGGTCGAAGCGAAAAACTCGAAGAGACTCGGTCCGTATCACGAGTAACGAATAACAATACTGGCTGCCGGTAGAACTGATGAAGTGTCGTGTCTGTGTTTCTCTCGTTCGCCCTCGAACGACTCATCCCTGAAAAAGAAAAAGAAAAAAAGAAAGAAAGAGAAAGAAAGAAAGAGAAAGAGAGAGATAGAAGGGGTGGGTTAGAGAAGAGTACAGAAGCTTCTCGTCCGTCGCCTCGCCCTAGCACCTCGATTATTTCAGAGGGAGAACTACGCCGACCCTTCGCGACGGTTATTGTTGCGGTTTAGCGGAAGCCCTCCGACGACGGAGTTAATTGGGCGACGATCCTACCCAACGAAGCTGTGCGAGCCTGCTATTTTTCTTTTCTCTCCCTGATACGTGCCCACCGTGTTGACCTCCGACCTAAGGAGGAGGAGGAGGAGGAGGAGGAGGGACAGGGTGAGCAGGAGAACGACCCTGACCGTCGACGAACAAAGATCTTCCCCACCCAACCCCCCTCCTCTTCTCCCGTCTTTTCTTTTTTTTAGCCCCTTCTTCTTCTTCTTGTTCTTCGAAGAAACCCCCGTTGCTTTTTTTACGAGCGATTTTTCTTACTACGACGCTTCCCTTTTATTTTTCCGTCAAGTATCCCTCTCCACTTTGCGCGTTCCATTACAAATCGTGAAGAAAAAGAAAAGAAAACAAATCTACGATACCACTATTTTGGATCTTATGCGGGTTTTTATTTCTCACACAAGAAAAGAAGAATGATTTTCTCAAAATAATGAATTTGAATTATTAAAGAAGTATATATATATATATATATATATTGATAATTATTATTAATTATGAATGACGATAATATTAACGTTTTTGTGTATAATCATTGTAATAATAATGCAAATCGATTTGTTTCATTTAATATTCGTTATACTGAACGACATCGTAAGACGTTTTCGCCTAGAAACCCAATGACATTGATGTTGGCCTTTGGGGTTTGGCGCACTTTACACCTCCCTTCTCTTTCAAATACCAATTACTCCTTGAAGCGTTCGGCTTTTGCAAGATAGTATCCTGGGAGAACTGACCTTTCTCATGCAAATCTTCAGTAATTGCCGTAGACTCCGTATTGCTTCGTATCGAATTTAAATTATACGACAAATCGTTACAATTATTCTCACCAGATAAAAAAGTTATAGTCAAAGATAAACGATCGATCTATCTGTTATTATTATATCATTTTGTTTTTGTCTTGTAAAAAATATATATAATAATATTATATATTTTAAATAGATACCAAAATTAACGGGATTTCTTCGATAGATTACAATTTAAATTCCATTAACATTAATTGCAATGATATAAAAATAAAAAATGATTTTTAAGATTTTCTGATCGTTGTATTTAACCATGCGCGTAATGATTAATGAACGGCTATCAGCGAAGATACAAACGCATTTATTTTATTATCAATCTTAAGATCCGCCTAGAACTTAGAATGAAGATCTTATCTAATCCATGAGTTGCCGTTCGTATATAGGAAAAGAATCAAATTTCAAGACATAAATCGTCGTCATTAAGTAAAGATTCCACGTTGCTCGGTTATAGTAAAGCTTCTTTTTTTCTTCTACGTTCTATCGATATTTGTTAATTTTTTTGTTTCTTTTCCTATATCTTCTTCTTCTTTTTTCTTTTGTCTTTTTTTATATAAAAATTTTTCTCCTCTAAACTATTCACCTTCGTTCTAGAAAAGTAATTTACTAAACATTTTCTTTGCTATATACGACAGGAAAGAACTGATCGACTTCCCCTCAATATCCTTCTTTCGACATTTTTCGGATATATACATGGCTACGAACTTCTATATATCTTCGATAAAATACATTAAAATAAGATAAATAAAATTCGAATAACATTACCGTTTTAAAATCCGCGCTACGAAACATCGCAAATCTCATTTCTTTTTGCATGTTTCCAATTGACAGGAAGCAATTTAAATAAGGAAACGAACAGGTCTAATTTAATCGGGAGAAATAATGATATAAAGAGCAGTCACCGGATGGTGGATAGGTGACCGGTACAAGGAGGGATAGAAAAGTGATTAGATATACTACGAAAATTCTTTAACATGATTTCTCATTATTATTAACGACGTTATTAAATTTTTCTCTTTCGTTTGTTTATTTATTTATTTACTATACATAAATTTGTTATATAATATAGCAGAGCTAGTCCCGTTCTTAGAACAGGATTGTTGTTTTGTTGTTGTTTTCTCGTTTTATACCCCCTTCGGAACTAAAATCAATGAAGAATTTGTCTAAAACTCAAACTAACGTCTAATACATCTAATATATATATTCATCTTGTTTATTTTACGCTTTTAAATTCGATTATTTTATTTAAATTCACTTTTAACAGCATTTTCTTCAACTTTACTATTTTCCACTTTTCTATCCACTTTGTAGGGGTTAAAAAATAATTCGTTAACTTTTTATAATATATAGGATAACCGAATATTAATATAATACAAGAAAACATAACAAATATATAATAATATATAAACATACTAAATAAAAACGTAAAAAATATTCACTTAAAAGTGTTTACCCGCAACATATTAATTCTAAATCGCTAAAGTATAAAACGGTGCTTGCACTTCCGGCAAAGAGGATCATTTAATAGAACGCAATTGAGATTCGTGGATCATAACGAGCAGAATGCACGCGACGCCGAATCGAGTGCTATGGCAAAATGAATGATATTGCTTACAACTAAGTTGGAACAAAGAGGTAAAAGGAAGAACATGTAAAAGAAGAAGAAGAATAAGAATAAGGTAGGAATGAAACGTATAAGAGAAGAGAAGATGGAATAAGAAAAAGAAAGAAAGAAAGAGTAAGAGAAAGAGAGAGAAAGAGAGAAAGAGAGAGACTCTCTCAGCAGGCAGCAGCTCGTTAGCTGCAACTCGCAACTCTTCGTCCCGCTTGTGGAATCGCGAGTGCGGCTACCAACCAGCATATATAACAAAACGTATACGCACTTACACGCAATCGTCTCTCACGCACGCAGTACCGTACGTTCGGAACGATCGTCTCGTTCGTCTCCCAGCTAAAAATATCTGCTACTGACCGGTTACGAACTCTGTCTCTTTTCCCTATCTCCTTTTTCATCTCTATACTATTTTCAGGATAAATTAACGATTAATCTCGGTGATGGTATATTCGATAGGCATGTATCCTATGAAAGGGGTTATCCTTTAACGGTGCATAATAGTCTACGTACCAAACGTACCTTACAATTAGGTACATTAAATATACAGTAGTAGTTATTAATAAGAAAAAAGACAAGACAAAAATAAAAAAGAAACCCAAAAAAAAAGAATTATAATATCTCGAAGATGACTAAGAAAAAGATCTGAAGGCAATACGAGGCGTAAAATCGATTCTTCTCCGGTTCGTTCGTTCGTTCGTTCGTTCCTTCCTTCGTTTGTACCTTCGTTCGTTCGTTCGTTCGTTCGTTCGCGATCGGACGAATAAAGAGAATGAAAAAAGAAGGAAATAAAAGAAAATAAAGAAGAAATAAAGAAAGAAAAAATAAAATAAAAAAGGTTTCTTCGAGGAAGGATCGGAAGAACGCGTTCGACACGGAGGCTCGCGCTCACGCAGCAACACGCAGCGGATCGTTCACGAGAGGAGTGGTGGAATGGGGAGGAGGAAAGGGAAAAGGGAGGTGGTGGAAGAGGGTGAACGAGGCCCCCCCTGTAATACCTTGCTGGCACGCAACCGTTCTGGCCCTTCGTTCGACTTGGCATTGTTCTCCGAAAGAGTGAGAGAGGGACACCGGTAAGCCGAATGAAGAAAGAAGGAAGACAGAGAGAGAAAAAGAGAGAGAGTGAGTGAGGGAAAGAGGAAAGGGAGGTTCTCCCGCTAATTGCGCATTGTATACCATTGTTGCTCTCAGCCGGTTAACTCCTATCGACCTGCTATCTTTATATAAAGTAACACAAAACAACGTAATTAATTACCAGTCTTCCAGGCATTGTTAGACGATAAATAACGCGGCGGGGCCTACGTCCAATTAAAATATTCAGCAAGACAAACAACAATGGGACGACCCTCCTCCTCGACCGTGCACGGGGCTTCCTCCCGTTTTCTACCGGCGAGTCTTTCTCCTCCTCCCCCCTACCACTATCTTCATTCTCCTTGAACACCACCCTCTATCTCTCTTTCTTTCTCTTTCTTTCTCTCATACACTACCTGTCGTCTTACCTTTCTTTACTGGCAGATAATGTTCATCGTAAGGTGGAACTGAAAGATACAGTGAGTACCTACCTACTACTATTCTACGTGTGCTAAGATGCAACCCCATCGTTCCTAATGACATTTCATGGAATAGACTTAGCTATCTCTGACGAACAATGCACTCTTTGACTCTTACCAATTCTTATTATATTATTATTTTATTGTTTTATTATTAACGACGCGATGGCTATTGTTACTTAACGCATATTGACGTTAACGTCTTGTGCAATAATACAATAGAAAAACACACGAGATTGAGATTGATAATATTATTTATTCATATAATTATATGAGTATGTAATTATAAAAAAATTTATATATTAGACGTTAATATAATCACGATAATGCGAGCTCCCATTATTCGATTATATTTCGAAATTCTTTTTCTATTCAATAGGATCGATGCAATCTGAGGAAAACATTAGGAAATGTGTTAGCCGATCTTACCACAGGTGCAACGCGAGTAAACGAGCAAAGGAATAATTAACCGATCGCTACCTGCCGAGCGATTCATCGACCGGGTCGAAATGGTCTGTTCGAAAGCGTCTCTTCGTTTCTATCTCTCTCTCTCTCTTTCTTACTTTTTCTCTTTCTTTTTCTCTCTCCTTTTCTCTTCTCTTTCGGTTCGTCAAGAAACTTGGACGACGTTCTGATTGCAGGCTGTCCGCTCGCGATCCTACTTTCTAATACAGCCTATCCGTTCGCGTTCTCTTCCTCTTCTTTTTACATGTTTTGATTTTTATTCTTTTCTCCATTTGATTTTTCTTCTTTAAGTTTTCGGTCTCACGAGTGAAACTCGAGTAGTAGCAGCAGCAGTAACAGCAACAGCAGCAGTAGAGTCGTCATATGTACATAGTTCTCTATTGCATAATTCTAACTTTTCTTTTTCTTCTAACGTTATTATTTTGACAGCCGTTATGCATCTACTGTCTTACTTTAATATGTGATTTCGAAGCTATCATAAATATACTAGATACCAAACGACGACGACGACGACGACGATGACAAGGAGATCTTTCTTTAGTCCCCTTTTTCATTTGGTTCTTTTATTTTATTTTTTATTTTGTGGTTTCTTTTTTTAAAACTTGCCTTACACGTTGGTCTTATCTCTTTCGAATACGCGACCACCTAACAGGAAACACCTGCGTCTTTCGAACGGGGCTATCTTTCATAATGGGTTCTCATTCTTTGATCGATGACCTCGCGGAAGAGCAATTATACAGCCACGAGACGTGCCACGAGGCTGGGGAAACTTTGTTCGGACAGGCACGTTCTTCTTCTTACTCTTCTTCCTTTTATTTTCGTTCAGAGTCACGGCCGACTTTATCGGCTTTATCCCCATTTATTTCGTAAGTGGTATCCTTCCGACGTTTTACTCCTGTAGTATATTTTATATTTTTCAGTGATTCACATCTCGCGTGTTGTTGGACCGCGTGAATAGTTAGGTTATACGAATAAGTAGGTGTGTGTGTGTGTGTGTGTTACCTTTATAACAGATGAATTTCTTATTTTCATCTCTTTTGTAATATCATCTTGTATGTGTTACATTTTTTTTAATTAATATTTTATCCTTTTTTTTAGAAATTTTTCTTATTTCATTTACGTCGAAGATCTTTTTTTTTTTTGGTTCTTGTTCTTTTTTTTGAAGTTATACTTCTTTTTATTCAATCTAACGAGTTTCTAACGAGCGAAATTCTCCGTGGTGTTTTGTTTAATAACTTTGTAAAAAGCTTTGTCATCTTTTCTTTTTTTTTTCTTTTGTATTTGTATTTGTTCCTTGTCAGGAAAGGGGAAAAATTAGAAACTCGATTTCGTGGCAAATTCTTGGCCTTTCTCTCTCTTTCTCTCTCTCTCTCTCTCTCTCTCTCTCTATCTCTTTCAAGCTCGTTGTAAGCGGCGACTAAGCAAGAAATTGCCTTCGGAAAACAAGGCACTGCATTCTCGCACGCTCTAACGACGTAGGTATCTTTTCTAGACGAGCGTTACCCCTCTTTCTTCTTCTTATTCTTAGTCTTAGTCTTAGTCTTCTTCTTCTTCTTCTTCTTCGCCATCTCGAGCCAACTTTTACGAAGGAACACCGCTCGAGCTGTACTACGTCCATTATTACGCGTTAGAGGAAGCTAACTTTCGCGGTTAGTCGCGGATAATGTAAATCCATTCGAACATTGTGGTGGAACGAGTCGAGAGGATGCTCATGTCTCTTCTTATGTGATTTCTGTATTCGGTTTCTTTATTCTCATTTGCCTTTTATCATTAATTTCAATTAGAAAAGAAAAAGAAAAACATACGAAGTAAACATGAAAATCATAGAAACGAAGATAAGGGACAATAAAAATAATAAAATATTATTATTTGAACACACGTAATATATTGGTAAAAAATAAAAGCATTGGGGTTATATACGATGGTTATTAATTAATTTCTTATTTTTTATTTTGGTACAATTACGTCAAATTTATATATATGTAAAGAAAGCGGGCTTTCTTTATTTGAATCTGCTGTGCTTCACATGCAATATAAGCCTCCTTCAATTAACTCCCACTAGATGGAGGGGAGTGGTACTGAATAGATAGAGTGATAAATAAGATACAGATTTCGTTAGGAGTGTATAAGAAGAGGGATAGTAATAAACTTTAATTGTCGTTTCTTTTTTTTGCAGATAATTTTGTAATTGTTATAAATAATAATAAATTTCAACTTTGTTTTGCAGAGAAACACATTCGTTTATCATTATCTGAGAAAGATTAAATCTCTCCTTATATATATATAAAAAGAAAAAAAAAAGAAAACAAACTACCCTGATCCAAACATCCCTTATCATTGTACATCACTCGAGTTTCCCCCTTTTAACTCGTCGACTTTTCATCATAACTTTTCTACCGATCTCTTCATAGCTTCTTTATCCTCTTCACTTTCGACGATCACATCGCACTCCTCTCCAAGTCGTCTCCTCATCGTTTTTCTCATTTCTTCTTCTTCTTCTTCTTCTTCTTCCGATTTCTTCTCGGTCGTCCCTCATTCTTCTTCTTCTTCTTCTTCTTCTTCTCTTCCATTCTTTCCTCTCTCTTTCTTGAAGCGAAGCGCATTATTTATTGCCAGCAGCAACGGCCGCTAAAGCTTAAAAAGCCCCATGCGCGTGTACACTTTCTACGTATGGTTTTTACACCGTGCATTACAATGCGTGCGCATGTACGCATTATACTGTCCCAGTGATTCATTACCGGCCGATCCTCCGGCTGCTTAAGAAAATACGGAAACTATAATTGCGCGAGACTTATGACGGGCCCTCTGCCACGAGCAGCGTTGTCTCTCTTCCCTTTTCTCACTCTCTCTCTCTCTCTCTCCCTCTTTATGGTTTTTTCCTTCACTCATAATACTCCTCTTTCTCCTCTTTCTCTTCTGCATCTTCTTTACGAATATAACGCGTCGTGCCGAGTATCGAGAGCGACCGACATGGCGTTTACGAGCCTCGAGAAACTTGCTCTATGTGTGAGAGAAAGAAAGAGAGAAAGAGAGAGAGAGAGAGAGAGAGAGAGAGAGAGAGAGAGAGATTGTATCGTATCGTATCATATACTCGAAGATTCGTTTCTTCTCGTCGTTATCGTTTTCCCTGCACTTTCGCGCTTATCGCTAAGATTCACCTAGACGTTTTTACAATCCGATCGATAATTTCTGATTGATGACTTTCGTTCGAGAGAAAGGAAAAAAGAAAAAAGAAAACAAAAGTTAAGAAAAAAGAGTAAAGTAAATCATTTTTCTCGTCTTGCGATGACGATCGAAAAGATTCGATCTCGAAACGTAGAATTTTATTCTATTAAAAAAAGTGTGTTTGATAATCATCTCCGATTATTGATATAAGAGAGAGTTCTTGAATTATAGTATAGTTATAATTAAATATAAAATCTCTGACATGAAAAAAAAAAGAAAAATATCTTACTCGATATATTTTATAACGTACAATTTATTATCAATATATTAATACGTTGTCATATTTAAATGTATTATATCCTTTTAATATTCGTATTTAACGCACAATAAGATAAGTAATATATATAGGGGAAAAATGTTGAAATAGCTTGTGGAAATCGTTTAAGAATCGATCACGGTGCAAAAGGATATATTTTTTCTTTTTTTTCTTTAAGGAGAACAATCGAATATAGAAAGAGAGTGACTTTACTCGAGTAAAATGAAGTCACAATATACAGTGGGGGCTCGGAGGTATCGTTTGTCATCTGTACCTTGGTCCCGCGTATCTCGGAACGTTCATCGCACTGGCCCAAAGCTCGGTAAATCATGCGACGCCTGACAACAGATCGAATATCTAATGTTTTGCTCGGAGATACACTCGTCGCGGTAACCACCACCACCACCACCACCACCACCACCATCACCACCATCACCGGTTCGTACATTCGTTCGGTCGCTTATTCGCTCGGTTAGTCGTCTCAGGATGCCTCGGGAGACGTCTTATTAGCGAGAAACCGGCTGGAAAACGAGCGAAAAGAGTGTACAATAAAAAAAAAAACAAAAAAAAGATTAAAACGAACAAAATATTATATAGATTATTTTTCTCCTCTCGCCTTTCGTTGTCGGCGCGAGTTCGATTAATAATGTGTGTTTTGCATTTTTCATCTATCCGGTAACGCGTGTTCCATTTTCTTCTCTCGTTTAAATTTTTTTTCTTTTTTTGTAATTATTTTTATCCGAAGAACCAACCTCCAGAGCTCGTTTGGTAAAACGATAATCATCGTCTCGTTGTCAACGCGTTTCGGTGGTAATTAAAAAAAAAAAAAAGGGAAGAAAAAGAAAGAAAAAAAAAAAAAGAAGGAGGAAAAAGATATGTCGAGTAAACGAAACACATATTTCATTCGAGGGATATTTTTCCGAAATAATTCCAACGAAATACGACTAACATAAGAGATAAGCAATACCAAATGGTAAAGTTATTTAGCACGAACGTTCGTTGCATGAAAGGTACTCATCGACGTATCGCAAGTCACCGAGAATGAATGGCTGCTACAGAGGTGTACAAAGTACGGTAGCGGGCGTCCGACTCGCCAAGCGGTAGTTACGTCGTTACTATGACAATTTCCGCGAATGGGGTTCCCTTTCATTTTATTTTTCAACGAGTAATTCGAACGAGTATACCAACTGCTACGAGGTGTCGTGTTCTTCCCTTGAAATCAAACGCTCCTCCTTTTGTTGCTTCCTATTTTATATTATATTTTATTATATTATTATTATATATTATTATCATTTCTCTTTTTCTATTTTTCCATTTGCTATTCTATTATTTGCTCGCACACTTAAAACAACTTCCCTCTTCCTTCACTTTTTCTTTCTTTTTTGCTTTCTTTCTTTCTTTCTTTCTCTATCTCGTATTCTTCTATTTCTTTTCCATTCTCTCGGGTCGTCGGCAATGCAGTCAGGTGCCGCTACTTACACAACACGGTGGATTCCATCTCCGGAGAGTCTGTCGGAGTTACGAAGAGAATACCGGCCAGGTAAAACCGTGCCGGCGATTTCTATTTTCTTCCATCCCGGTATTCGCGTGGGCAACCGATTTCATCCTGGCGTATGTCGATTTATAGTATCGTGCCCCATTAGAGATAATCATTGGGCCCAATACCCGAGGGTACTATACCTTGACACATAGGCGCGTCTAAGTATTCTAATTTTCAACTCTACGATTTTAAATTCACATTCGAATTTTGTATATTTCTTTTTTTTTACTCGTTTTATTAATTCTTTTTGTTTTATCACGCGAAAAAAATAATATTCACGAACGTGTGTGTCGTTAAGTTTTGTTTGTTTCTTTTTTTTGTTTTATCAGCGATTTGTCTCAATTTTCTGTTCTTTTTTACTTGCTTCGTTTTTTCTTCTTTCTCTTTATCAATTACTTAAACTTTTGTTACAATCAATTTATCGATTTTCTCGATTCAATTGGAATGTTTTCCTAGTTGTGTCGACGCCTATGCACGTGGTACACGATGTAAAGCCGTTTTTCCTTCCGTACAACTTGCGCTTAGCGAGTACCTAGGTTTATTCCATGAGACAGGTACGTATCTACGCGGCGCGCCTGTTTTATTACGTGCGAAATTTTTCCTTCGATTCCCGAGGATCCTCCTTATTCGCGTTCTCTTGTCCATCGATAACGATACTTCGACATCGTGAAGGGGGGGGGAAGCTCGGTTAATTGGAACGTCGTTCCTTCGATGGGATCATACGAAATGAATTCTCGATCAAGCGGGTAAGGGTTAGCACGACTTGAAGAAATAAGAGAAGAATAAAAACAAGAAAAACATACCATACTGTATATACACGTGGATAATGAATTAATCAATAATTTCTTACATGTGTTTACGCGAAAATTTTTATTCATTTTCAGATTATCAAATTTTCTATTAAATAATAAAAATAATAATTAGTTAATTTAAATCTGAAAACAAACAAAACAGATTAAAAATTGTATAAATATATTAATATACCATAAATGAGAGATTGTTATCGTTTATAAAAGATGACAAAAGTCACATACGCCTATCTAGATATATTTATTTCTCGAACCAAATCTTTTACTGTCGATTAAACGGAAATTGTCATTAGTTGCTATCATTTTTACCGATACCTCGATGAATTTATTACCACTCTTGTAACCGAGGAAAGAAGAAAAATAAGAATAAGAAGAAGAAGAAGAAGAAGAAAAAGAAAAGAAAAGAAATATAATATACAGTCGAGAAACATACACGATAACGAATGACGTTGGCTATCTGAGCTGCCAGCTTAAAGTCAAGTGTTTACCTCACCCTCTTTCTCTCATTACAAACGGCTAAAAAAGGAGAACAGATTTCGGTCGGAAAATAATGAGAGTTCTCCGTTCGATAATCGATAGGGAAACCCAAGAATATTTTTTCTTTTTTAATTTTACAATTTATCTCTCTCTCTCTCACTCTCTCTCTTAGAGTATATATAAATATGTACAGAGGTATTTGTAGAGGTATTGGTGTATATATATAATATAATACTATTTGATAGGTATAATATATATAATACTATATATATAATATATAGAAAAATAAATATAATGTGTATGATACATAAGCATATAGGTAAATCTTTCTTTCCTTTTAACACGAAGGCGTAGTATCGTTTTAGTTGGAACTAACTCTCCCGTAGGTTGGCTGATCGGCATTCGGTTTCCTCTCGCGAACGGTAGCCGCTTGAGGCTCCAACGAGATCGGTAATCTGGCTGCCGGTTATGGCGTAGGTATTAATCTTACGCAATTCATCTCGTTCAGGTTGTCCAGCTTATTAATCCTAATAACGACAGCATGCGATTCACTTTTCGAGATTCCGAGTACAAGGATGCGTGTCGTTGACCATAGACGGTTAAACGACGAGCAAAGAGATTCAGTTTCGTTCTTTCCTAACTTCTTTTCTCTTTCTATTTCTTTATTCGTTGACCATTACCTGTATCTACGCAGGCAGGCAGGCAGCCAGGCATTGGCTCGCAAGCATAATTCCTTAAGCGTAATTTAGATAATCTTTCTGGTACTCGTAATAAAGCAACGTCGGACTCGTAGAAGAATGTCGCAGAGAGAGAAACAAGCCTTATACGTTCTCTTCACTTTTTTCTTTTCTTTTCTTCTTCTTCTTCTTCTTCCTCTTCTTCTTCTTCTTTCTTTCTTTCTTTCTTTCTTTATTCTATTTCTCTTTTTGCAAGTACACACAAGTTCTTACCCAGTTGACCAAAAGGAATTACAACTTCCTGTTATCACGCCTTAGATTTAGATGCTTTGTATCAGTAATGTATCATCATCAACATCGAGGAATAACCGACGAATCTTATAAAAGAAGACGATATGGTTTCAACCGAAAAGCTGAGAGAGAACTAATAAACCATAAAGGAAAACGCCTCGTCTTACGACTTCCTGTCTTTTCCTTTTCCTAGAAACGTTGCAGACATATTTTACTATCTACATTCTTTCTCACGATAGCTTTAGTTTCCAAGAAGACGAATGATCTTACCAGTTGTCTACTCCCCGATGATTTTTCATAAAAAAAGATGGGAGAAGGGAAAAAGAAGAAAAAAAATAGGGAAAAAAGGAAAAAGGAGGAAAAAAAAGAAACTCTACTAGAAAAAGTAAATAAATAAGAAGGAAAGAAATCTAAAGGGACAAGGACAATCGGTACACGCGTTCCCCTTTTTTTTCGTTTTTTCTTTTCTTTTCCTCTTCCAAAAGTTTCTCACTACCCCACTCGCTATCTCACTCTTTCTTTCTCTCTTTCTTACTTTCTGTGTGTTTTCTATTTAACTTGGCACTTCAAAAGAGCCACAGGCACACGGTTATCATCGTGCCAGTGCTACCAAGCCATCTGGTGATTTTAGTATAACAATTCTCTTAAACCGCGGACGGTTTATACGTTCCCGTTCGTGCAGGGACGGTTGTAAAAGAAGGCGCCGATTGATTGATACTCGAGTCTGCCTGCGTGTCTTTGCCTTTAGATTTGAACGTGAGAGTACCACTCGGCGCAACGAGTGTTAAAGAGAAAGACAAAGATAGAGAGAAAGTGTCGAGAGCCAAAATGTGCAGGCCACACTCGCGACGAGTGATGCACTCCACGCTCTTTCTTTACCGGTCGTTCCTGTCCGTCTATACTTCGTTGTTGTTATCCATTTCGAAAGAGAGGAAACTACTACAACGACGACGACGACACGAATTCTTCTTAAATTCATTCACGCACGGATAACGGGGAAAGTTTGGGGATGGGGGGACATGAATTCTCCTAATTAGGTCGAATACTTTGTTTTTTATAAAAGTAATCATCGTCCTCCTCGTTTATTTCTGTCTCATTTCGAGTTCAAATAAGAACATTTATATTCAAGATAATATAATATATATATGTTATTGTCCACTTTGCAATTATTTCTTTATATATTAAACACTAAAATAATAATAGATTTGAACTCGACGCAATTGAAACCTTTAAAGTTTTCCATTTGTTTTCCATAATTCGTTCTTTCGATTTGTTTATCTAATCAGTGTCTCACTCAGGTCGTAACACAGTCACACAGCACGTAATCGTATCGAGGAACTTAACAACTTTATTCCTCTTTTCAAATGTGTTTAATTATATTATTATTTTATTATACTAATCCAAAAAAGATTATCTTTTAATTAGATATTATATAATATACATATATATATATATATACATACTGTACGCATGACATTTTCTTCAAGTTTCTTTTTTAATATTCCCTTTTGGTGACTGTCAGTTCTAGCAACAAGAAGACCGACATTCCCTTACGGTCTACATGACGAGGATAAGAAAAAAAAATAAAAAAAAAAAAAAAAAAAAAAAAAAAATAAAAAAATAAAAGCGAATCTCGTCTTTGTAGCACGTGGAGCACGTTTTCCAATCGGTGCAGTTTGCTCGCTGGCCGCGCGCGGCACGTTACAGGGATTCGCATGCAACGAAGCGGCATTGCATCACCGGACTCACCGCGGCCTTATACGCTTCTTTCCTTCCCGTGGCTTCCTACGTCTCGTGATAACGTGCTTATAAGGCTCGATCTCGAAGTAACCTGGCCGCAAGACTCTCTCAGCCGGACGTATTCGAAGCGTCTCCTCCTCCTTCTCCTCCTCTTCCTCCTCTTCCTCCTCCCTCCACCCTTTTTTCCTCCTCTCCCACCTCATCTCCGTCCTTCTAACGATCTCAAACTCTTAAAACGTTTCTACTGTTAAACGTTACCTATACATTAGACATGGTAGGAGAAATACAACTCTTTTTCTTGTCTTGTCTGTCTTTTTTTTTTCTTTTTGTAATATTCTTTTTCCAAAAATTAGAGTATCTACGTCACGGTAAGGATTTATAACGAACAGATGTTGATTCGAAGTATATACGATGAAAATAGAAAGTTCGAAGTTATATACGTATATCGACGATTTGATAATAAATATTTCGAACGATTCTAAAGAAGAAGAAGAAGAAGAAGAAGAGAAACGAACGTGTTTATATGTCTATCATGTATTCTAAGAATCATATATCTATATTTGTTAAGTTATTGGTGTGATCTTGATCGGAAAACAATTCTAAGGATTATGAAGGGTATATAAGCTTTGTAGATTCGGAGTTATTTCAATGTCGAAAAGGAGTCGTAAGCGAGCGTGAAAGGATATCTGCCAGGCACATTTCCATCGGTCGGCAGTAAAGCCCCTTTAAACACAGTGGCGCACCAAAGTAAATGTTATAACAAACACGAAGAGCAGCAGAGGCAGCGACGTCCCGCTATTTAACATTATTTAGTTTGCTTTGTGGGACGTTTAAACGGTTCGTGCCTACTTTTTGTATGGGGATATTCGATGCGCCGTATTCATATGTAGTAATATAACATGCGTGTACGCGTATGAGTGTGTATGTTCTATGTGTGTGTGAGGGTATATACACAAAGAAGTCATGTTTGTTTTCTAGGTGATGCTGCCCGGAGGCAAAGGATAGCCAAGATGTTCGTAAAGAAGCACACGCGTTGGGAGTGGTTGCACGCGAGAGGAAACCTGGTCTCTGCTGATCTTTTATGATCTCGTGGCCAATTTCTTCGATCGCTATTCGTTATTACGTCGAATTTCATGAATTTCGGATATACCGTATGAATCATTTATATTCCTTTAAATCCTCGAATATCCTCGAATTATCATTGATTTTTTTTTCAATGATTATTATTTATTAGAAATGAAAAGTGAATATTTTTCTAACAAGTCTATAAGTGTCTTTTTAACTTTCCCTTTTTTACTGTCTCCAGTTACTTCTTTACGAACGCTTTCTCACACCTAAATTAATACTAACAAAGTTGTTCGGATCTTTTTACAGCATCTTTGAGGTCAACAGTATATGGTTTTTTGTTTTTACGAAAGATTCACAAACCATTTATTTTGTGTACGTAATTCGACGTGATTAGACTGTTGATTGTTTCTACAAGATTGATCATATTATTTATTTATATTGATCATTCTATTTAATCAGATATAACAACCATACGCAGTATGATATTGTTCAGGCATGTTTTCGAAAATTTCTCATAGGAACATCAAAATATTTGTAATATCTTAACTCTATTAATAATGTTAATAAGACTAATAATTCATTTCTTACAAAGTTATATAGAAAGAAATTTGATTACAATGAGAATACATTTTTGATCAATCAAGAGTTACTCCGAGTACGTAAACTTATATACGCATCACACAAACATATGTATACTCAAGGAGTTTGGGAAAGAGAGGAAAGGATTCTACCGATTTCGATGCGATAGAAAGGAACGATACACGTTGTATTCTTCTTCTTCTTCTTTCGGAAATAAGGAACGTTAGCTGCGTTCTCGAGACAGGGCTGAGATTTACGCGCGTATTAAATTGCATAGGAGTTCGTGACACGCGAAGGGCCCACTCTTTCTTCAGTAGAGCGGGGAGGAGTCGGTTGGTTTCATGTTGTCCTTCCTTTTGTAAGTAAAAAGAGAAAGAAAGAGAAATGAGAGAAAGAAAGACAAAGATAACTGCGACTTCGCGTTGTGTCCGAGCATAGAAATCAAGATAGAAAGCACGTATACCTGGAGACAGTGGAGACAAATGGTTGTGACGTACATACGGCACGGTTTTTCTCTCTCTTTCTCTCTCATTCTCTCTTTCTCACTCTTTTTCTGTCTTACTCACTCACTCATTCTCTCTTTGGTATGTTCTCCTGACTTAAATCACGCCCTGGAATATTTACGGTCCGGCATATCACGTTTCAATATATCTTATTGTAACCATGGCCCGCATCTCCCTGTAATGAAAATGCGTTTATGTAACACCACCGAGGTGAACACGTCATATTCCAGGATGTATTAAAGCCGTGTAAATGCGAGACGCGCACCGGGTACCCCCTTATCGAATTTATTATCGACCGCTTTGCAATCCAACTTATTTCGTTCCTTCGTTCGTCCCGGTCGATCTCTTTTTCTTCATCTCATTCTCTTCTTTCTTCTTTTTCTTTTTCTTCTTCTTCTTCTTCCTTTTTTTTTTCCTTGAACGATTCCAACGTGTAGAATTTTTTTTCTCTCTCTCTCTTTGTTCCCACAGCTGTCCGTTTCGTATATTAATGAATCGGCCAATCTCGTTCGGCCGCGAATGGCTTCTTTATAATCAGATACTCGCATATGCTGAGACGTAATTCTGACACATTACTTTCGCAAAAAGTAAGTAAAAAAAAAGAAAAGGATGGTAGATGAGGTGGGTTGGGTGATGGTGAGGAGGAGGAGGAGGAGGAGGCGGGGGGGGGGTCTATGCAAATTAACACTTCGCTCGGTTTCGATCTGAAATAAAAAGTAGAGGGAGAGGGAGAAAAAAAGAATAATAAAAGGGAACGGTAAAAAAAAGTAATATATCGAAGATGAAGAATTCTTTCTATCTACCTCTCTCTCTCTCTCTCTCTCTCTCTCTCTTTCTGAAAAAGGTTTTACCTTCGTTAGAAACTAACGAAAGCACTTGGAAAAAAAAAGGAAAAAAAAAAAAAAAGAAAACAAGAGGTCTATCGCGACGTCTTCTGAATTGGCAAGTTGCAATTGCGCGCGCGCGCGCACGTGTACTCTAAGAAAGGTAGTAAACGTGTATATAGTAGTACGTCAAAGCCCGGTCCTTTTAGTTTAGAATGGCCGGTACGGCGTTATAACTTGGCTACCGTAAACGGTCTGCCATTTTCGCGTTACGCAAAGCCTCCCCTCATTAGACATCCTATTCTCGGTCGTGCTCGTTTTAATTTAATCGAGTACCGTACGGCAAGCGCGTGCTTCTCCCAGGTGCAACGTCCGCAAAGGCCGGGCGCGGACCTCTTGAAGAAGAGAACGAAAAGGAAAAGAAAAAGAAGAAGAAGAAAAAGAAGAAGAAAAAGAAGGAGGAGTGGAGGAGGAGGAGGAGGAAAAGAAGACTCACATCTCATCTGACCAAGAGAAAGAAGAAGAATAAGAATAAGAATAAGAATAAGAAGAAGAAGGGACCTACTTTCTATCGTAGTTAGCCTACTGCCTTGTTGCACGAGCATCCGGTAGCGCCCTCGGGCTATTCTCTACTCTTCTCTATCGCTTTCCTCCTTGCTACATTGTGTGTGTGTGTGTGTGTGTTAAAGAAAGAGAGAGAGAGAGAAAGATTCCTAAACCGAGAGAATGGAGCTCACTACTATACGGAGCTCTGTTATTCCCGATTTACGGTGCTTTTCTCTGTTGGCCTGGCCGGTGTCAGATGGTCGTACCGACATGGCCGTACCAGGATCCCGTTGACGCATTGCGTAATGAATGGAATCCACGTGGCAAATGGATATATCTCTGTCTTTTTTTCTCTCTCTCTCTCTCTCTTTCCCCCAGTTTTTCCATTATTTTTTTTTTCATTTTTTTTAGACAACAAATATGTGTAAGAATAATGATATAATCTTAATCGTTGATTCGACATTTGCTTATTTTCTTTTTTTTTCTTCATCTTCTTCTTCTTCTCTTTATAATATTCTTTACGAAATATTCGCAAAAATTATTCGTATATTTAAAATAGATTTTGTTAGTATAATTCTAGAAATATTTCAATTATACATAATTTTTTTTCTAAAAAAAAAGAAAAAAAAAAAGGTTTAATTCTGAAAGTTGTATCGTCGCGGCGCACGTTAGTTGAGAATTCCGACTAAATTCGTATGTAAATCTAAGAGGATTCAAGAAAAAAAAGAAATAACGATCGTTCGTGAGTTATCTATCCTGGACAGGATAGCAAACGTAATTTATTACGTACAAATGCCTTAAAGCATCGTCGTAATGTCTCGTCTTGAACTACTACACGTAGAGAACGTATAAATAAATTAGAAAATTAACGAGTCGACGTTCACGATCATCACCTTCTTCCGTGACCTAAGAAGAAAGATGAATCTCTCTCTCTTTCTCTCTCTCTCTCTCTTTCTCTCTCTCTCTCTCTTTCTTCATTTCTTGACTGTGAGTGCGTGTAAAACAAGCGAACTCTTGCAAATACTTCATATCCAGAAGCCTCTAAACAAGCTATTATGCAAATAAAGGGACAGGTTTATCCGTCGGAAAAGAGATTGAAATTCCTTCTTAGATCTTCCTTGAGATCATTTTAGTCGATTTCTCCAAATATTTCAGTCTCCAAGGTCACTCGACCTTCCTTCCTTCCTTCCTTCCCGTTTCTTTCTTCCTTCACTTTCAATATTTTTCTTATTTTTGTTTCTTTCGAGACATACGCTCACATCCCATTACCGACACCATGACGAAACCACATGGCAAAGACGAGAAGGAAGAAGAAAAAAAGAAGAATAAGAAGCTCGTTGATGCGCCCGTAGTTATGGTGTGCCTTAAACGTGCAATGCCCGCACGGAATTTGCCTGAGCGTGCGCCGCAACCAGCGAGAACGTTATACTACTTCGTTCTCAAGTATTATATATATATATATACATCTACAGGGTGAACTATCTAATCTGATTGATCAACGATTAATTAATTATGCCAGACTTTGATTAAGATAACGAAATAATATATTCAACGATTAATATTAATATTCTTTATATTATTTAATTGGTTAGAAAATAAAATGAAAAACTTAATAAACGTTCAAAAGAATAAATATAGTTACATTAGATTGTTCACCCTGTATATAACAGCCGAATGCATTTACCTTCGGTCCGCGGAATCCATGACGTACGTCGCATCTACGAACGGATTACGGGCTCTCTTCTCATGCAGAGAGAACTCCACAACGTGTTTCTATGGTGAAACTACGAGCTCGGTAGAAATTCTCTTTCTCTCTCCCCCTCTCTCTCTCTCTCTCTCTCTCTCTCTCTCTTTCTTATATATATATATATATATATAGTCTTATGTAGCGTAGATACGGTCCGTGACAGACGAACTAGCGAGCAAGCAAGCAAGCGAGTGTGTAAGTGAGTGAGTGAATAAGTTAGTGAGTGTATGAGTGAGTGAGTGAGTGAGAGAGAGAGAGAGAGAGCGGGTTGAAGCATCAATGTTAACTGCGTTCGACTGATGGAAAACCCGTAGGCATACCTGTGCTAACCCACAAAAGCCAATTCAGTGACCACAATACGTTCCTTGGGTAAAACTCGTACGTAGAAACTCTTCGTGTACGTTACTCTTTCTGATTTCGTTTTAGAAGCACGCAATATGGGAGAGAAAGAAAGAAAGAGAAAAGTGGATAGTGATAAGGGGAAAAGGAAAGAAAGAGAAAGAAACTGAAGTTGTAGTAACCGCACTTATTAAGACGTCGTTGGTCGGACGGAATTTAAAGTGGCTGCCTTAACGTTAGTGGTCGAGCACGAGCGTATGGCTTCTTCCGTACACTTGTTTTCTCTCTCTCTCTCTCTCTTTCTCTTTTTTTATTCTCGTAGCTATATAAGAAAGGAAAGAAAATTTCTTGATGACATCACAACGAGTAATTCATCTCAATTCTGAAATTGATTAACTCGATCGCATTGCCAATTTTCTTACAAATGTTACTTACAGTGCAACGAGAATGATTGATAATAATTATTTTCAAATACGATATAATATTATTATACGAATAAAAAAAAACTTGTAACTCTGAAAAAGAAAAGAAACGATGCGAGAGAAAAGTAAGAAGCGGCAGCGCGGAAATAAATAAAAAGCAAAAAAAAAACCGAGTTAAGCGGATAAATCGGAATTTCCAAAGGAGAAAAGGAAAATAATGGTATGAGGATATAGAAGCTATAGTCAAAGTCTATCATCTGTCTGTCTGTCTCTCTGTGTCGTTTTTATCGAATGGATCCAATCGTTTCGCGCTCGGTACGCTGGAAGTTCGCAAAGGAGAAACGTGTTTACGTTTGGGGAAAAAGAAAAAGGAGAACGGGAGAAAGAAGAAGAAGAAGAAGAAGAAGAAGAAGAAGAAGAAGAAGAAGAAGGAAAAAGAAGAAAGGGGAATGGGAAGTAGAAAAAGCAGAAGGGGGAAGAAGAAGAAGAAGAGGTTTGTGATTTTCTGAATTACTGGAAACAAATAGGATGGTGGAGAAATTGGATAGTACCGAAGGGAAAGAGGATTTTGATGTGGAACGATGATACACATGCAACATAAAGAGAAACATGGAAATAGAACGAACTCACTGACGTTCGTTCTCGTAGGTGGTTATCTGTTTCGATTCTCGCGTGTGACCGAGATAGTAGGTAGGAAAAGCATAGGAGAGGAGATAGGAGGGACGTATTGGGAACACCGAAAGACGTTAGAAGAGAAGGGTGGGTAGGTGTAGAAGGGGTGAAGAGAAAACGAACGAACGAGAGAGTGATAGAACGAAAGAGAGAGAGAGAAAGAGAGAGAGAGAGAGAAACCAAAGCGCTTCGCGGTAGCTCACATCAAAGAGTCGGCTTAATAGAAAGCCTTAGAGGCGTTTGTTCGAGTCTCCTCGTCTGACTAAATATTCCTGACTGAAGAGATATCGGCGGGCCAAGATACACACCACGGCGCAGATCTTACGTATAGAACAAACAACGTGGGTCCTGGGATTACGCTTCCGTTCTATACCTCCTGGGTAACGACCGCGTTCCTCTTCTCCACCTTCTTCTTCTTCTCTACCTCCTCCTCCTCCTCCTCGTCCCTTCTCCACCCTTCTCCTCCTCTCTTCCTCATCCTCCATTTCTCTCTAGTCTCTCTCTCTTCTCTACTCTTCTCTTCTCCTCTCGCATAAGTTTCGCGAGTTTCTGCAATCTGCGTGTATACATATCGAGTATCTGCCTGGTGTTCAACGAAATCTCACCGATAGCGGCAGCGGTGAGGGGGGAGGGGATATATGCGTCGTAACAAATTTGTGTATGTGGCCTAGGAAGACGCAAGCAAAGAGAAGGAGAAAGATGGATGGATGGATGGATGGATGGATAGATGGATGGATGGAGAAAGGAAAGGAGATAGCGATATACGTTTCATGTCACGATACACCAACAACATTTTGGAATAGACCGTATACAAGCACTCGAGCGTTACTCGCTTGCTATACTTAACCAAAAAATCGGGCCATCGGATTTATGAGGCGCTTCCATGAGCTCGCTAGAACAAACTTACGAGCAAATACGAAATTCGTCTAATTAATATCGCTGTTGACAGTAGAGAATTTCCCCTATCTCTCTCTCTCTCTCTTTCTCTTACGCGATCGGTTTTCTCTATGAGAACTTTGGAGATTGGAAGTACCGAAGGAGAGAAAGAGGAGTAAAAGAGAAATAGAGAGAAGGTAAGAGAACGCACGATGGAAGTCGAAACTTTAACTACTTTTGGCATCGTGCTGTCGGTCCGTATCTTCGTTCTCATTTCATTCGGTAGATAAAGAAAGAGAGAACAAATTTCGCCCACGATCTCTCTCTCTCTCTCGGCTGGCTAACATAAAAATTTTCTAGCATAGAGTTCTACCCTTCTACGAAACTATTTATTGCTCGTT
Source organism: Polistes canadensis (assembly GCF_001313835.1). Taxonomy (NCBI): domain Eukaryota; kingdom Metazoa; phylum Arthropoda; class Insecta; order Hymenoptera; family Vespidae; genus Polistes; species Polistes canadensis. Next base: position 1,342,730 of record NW_014569565.1, on the reverse strand, counting down.
CGAACGATTGAATTTCACGTAAAACGTTTTATACAAATACAAAAAAAAAAAAACTCTTTAGACATTTTCTTATAAGTTATCTCGAAGAATGACCGAAGAGAACTAATGTCCGATTGTTCGTATCTATTCGATGTGAATTAACGTATAATTCTACGAGATAATTTATCTTATAGCTTTTGTATCCTTCGAGAATCGATCATGGACGAAGATAACTTCGTATTCCCAACAATTTGATCAAAACGCACATTCTTTATTTCTCTGAATTGTTCAGTTAACAAATCAACGTCGCGATAATATCTCGCGAATAGAATTATATATATATATATATATGTTTTAAAACAAAGAGAGATTTTTTTGTTCGAGGACGATTGATTTGAAAATGTACGACACGTCTCGTATTTATACTACTTGAAAAGAAATAAAGAGAAGAAAAAAAGAAAAAAATTCAAGACAAGATTCTATTCGTTCGATATCGACTCGACGTTGATTCTTTCCTTCTTTTTTTTTCTTTCTTTCTTTCTTTCTTTCCCCATCTTTATCTTTCTCTCTCTCTCTCTTTCAGTCGCTTACCTATCGACTATTAGTACCTGTGGATAGCACGACCGCAAGCCCGTACGCAGATTTGATTGATTTAAACGCTTCCCCCTTATTCTACGACAGATACAAATGAATCGGATGCGCTCGTTACCGAGCGCCGCACAGATGTAATCCTTTAAAGGGGTATATTCGGTCTGTGTTTCGCTTCGGTTAAGCCATACAAATAGACGTGGGACGTTTGCAATCAGCGTTGCTCTTCCCCCTCGTTCCATCCCCCCTCCTCCTCTCGTAGTCCTTTCTCTTTGTCTCTCTCTCTCTCTCTCTCTCTCTGTCTCTCTCTCTTTCTCTTTCTCTTTATCTATCTATCTCTATCTCCCTTTCCTTCCCTCTATCCTGGCTATTTATAAACGAGTCCTCTTCGCACAGGACACACCCTTCGGCGAATCGGCACTCTCCTGTTATTATTGCTATACCAGGGAAAGGATACGTATACATATAGCTATCTCTCAACGAGTCCTTTACGTCGTCGATCTCTTACGAATATACACGTGTTAACTGTGAATCGCTTTGACACGTTGTCACAACTCCCAACGATACTCGAATTTCCTATTTTGACTAGATTTTGTCAATAATATTATACGAACACATATCTATTTTAAAGAAAATCTTCTACCGTAATATTTACACATATATATATATATATATATGTATATATATATATATATGTATATTTAGATATTTCATTTATTTCTCTTTATTTTTCTTTCATGATACATTTTAATATCGTAAATATTGTATAATAATAACGTTTAAATTTTTAAATGGGTCGTTATGATAAAACGTTTAAAGATATCGGAGAGAAAAGCTTTCGAAAATGTTCAACAACTCGTTACGATTTTCTTTACAAGTAGACACGGGGTCCTCGTTACATACTTCAGGGTAAACCGAATTACAAAATTGTTGAGTTACGTTCGTACTACCCAAACTTGTGTTGCTGCGATCCTTGTGCTATGTCGAAATACGAGCCACTAATTACTTCCGTTCTTGGGAAAGAGAGCACGAGGAATACAGAGAGAAAGAGAAAGATAGAGATAGAGAGAGATAAAGAGAGTGAGAGAGAGAGAGAGAGAAAGTGAGAGAGGGTTTCAGATGGACTCAAGGGAGGATGCCCATATTAAGCTTGACAATTATTCAGACACGGCGAGAGGCGGGTTCCTGAATTAACAAGATCTATCCATGGCAAACCCCACCCCACCCTACCCAAAGAGAGTAACCTTTCCAAAAAGAGATACAGACAGACAGATAGAATGAGAGAGAGAGAGAGAGAGTGAGAAAGAGAAAGAGAGGGAGGAGATTCTACTCGCGAATCATCGTGCCAAACGATCTCGGGTAACGACGCTGTGCCTCAGCCGTTTGTTTGTACGCTTACTTTGCGCGCAACGGTGGCGGCTTTCCCCGTTCCTCCCACTACTCCCTTCTTCCGACGAGTTTGGATCCCCTATTCCTTCCCAATCTCATCGTCAGCCTCATCGTTTCAACTCCCCGCCTCCCCCTCCCCACCGCCTCCACACCCCTCTTCCCACGACTCCTACCTACTTCTCGTTCCCGTTTTCGTTTTCGTTTTCGTTCTAGCTCGCTCCGACTCTTCCGCCATTGTTTAAATACAATTTTGTCGTTTACTAATTAATGTGCTTTACATCAAAGAAGATGTTTATTGGTTCATGTGATACTAAAGAGACGGTAACGAAGAGGTAACTCGCTAAGGGAGCGGTTGAAGAAGCATGCTCTCTCTCGAGGGTGGGAATCAGAGAGAGAGAGAGAAAGAGAATGAGAGAGAGAGAGATAAAGAGAAAGAGAAACTGTGCTGAATGTTCAGCTAAAATATCTACGTAGAACACGGGAAAGAGGTGTTCTCTCTCTTCTCCTTCTCTTCACTCCTTCTTCTTCTTCTTCTTCTTCTTCTTCTTGTTCTTGTTCTTCTTGTTCTTGTTCTTCTTCTTCTTCTTCGTCTTCGACCTTTCCTCTCCCTCCATCATCCGATAACCATCGAAGCGCTGCCGCGTTTCCACCCCCTTTATCTTCCCTCCCTCTCTCTCTCTCTCTCTATTTCTCTTACTGTCATTTCTACATAGCTTTACACACACACACACATAGATAGATACACACGGAACAGGAAGACTCCCTTTTCCTCGACAAACGGCGACAACCGCCCACAGGCTCATCAACAAACTTTGTTCCAGGAGTCACAGGATTCGTCCTACCCTATCACTCTCCACTTCCCCATTTCCACCAACCCCCGCCGCCCTCCGCCGCCCTCCCCCCCCATTCCTTTCCTCTTTCCATCGTCATTCCCGTTCTTCTCGTACTTCGATGCTGCTATACACGGATGTCGCAATTCCGGATTCGCTAGCTAGTTAGCCACGTAGTTTTGCTGGTCAAACGTTTAAAGTTTGAATACAAACATCGTAACCAGTAACCACATTGCGTTAACCTTCGATATGTACATATCGAAAGTACAGAGCAATCAAAATCAACGAAACTCAGTCAGTCTTCTACGCTGGATGCAGTAGGATCGTTGTATCCTATCAAGCTTACCTTCTACTTGTTCATTCGTCATTGATCATTCGTTTCGAATCCTTACATTTGGCTTTACTAACATTTTAAAACAGTTTGTTATATTTTTTATTTTATTTTATCTGTTCTCGTAACGAAAATTACAAAAAAAAAAACAATTATTACGAAGCGTCAATTATTTTTCTTAGAAAATATGTATATACGTGTATTTTTAGAATTGGGAAACGTGATGACGTCGTAGGAATGAAATGATACGATAAGTCCTTGAACGGTTATTCTCACTATTCTTCTATTAGAGATGAGAGAAACTTGTTCTCATGGAAGTGGTCCATACGATAATCGTCGGCATTCTTCTTGGCCTGATTCAGGATCGGCTCGACGCGGAACATTCGGCTGTCAGTTAAATTTCCCGCCTGGCAGCACATATGTGGAAGAAAGAAAAAGAAAGAGAGAGAGAGAAAGAGAAAGAATGAAACTCGTCCTTCGGATTATAACTGTACCACGATGTCCGTCGTTATTTCTCGGCTTTCTCTCTATCCATCTTTCAATTTTCTTCACGGTTGAACTCTCGATGGAGAATATTATAGTTCCCGAGGGTTGTACCAAATAAAAACCTATTTTATCTTTTAAAATTCTCTTAAAATCTCTTTCTCTTTTTAAATTTTGTATACATACTTGACAATCATAAAATGTTTTCATATTGAACATTTTTGGAAATAGAATACAATGGAATATAATAATTTTATCGAAAATTATTCTTATAAGACCTTTTATAGTGCCAAACCGAGAGAGATTTAATTGTTTGTTTGAAATAATTTTATTTTTACAACAATATATATATATATATAGATACGTTTATAATATAAAAGAATATAATTAACGGATATATCCTACTTAATTTCAATAATACATAATTCCTGCATTTATTGTTTTATTTCCTCCTATGATTGTTAAATAATTCGTTTGATATACATTACAACAATGTATTTATTCGCGTCTGATTTTTATGCTAATAATATTTATAACATATGAGGAAAAAAAATACACACACGTGTAACAAATATAAAATACTTTTCTTTCTTTGCCCAATAATAATGCAAAAAAAATGTCGACAGAGAAACTGATCGTGTAAATTGTTTAACGATAAGTTCCATTTGTTATCAAACAGAAAAGAAAAGGAAAGAAAGTAAGAAATGGATTTGAAAACTTAATCTATTCTAATGGGTGAAAATGAATAAGAACGTAAAGGAGTTGGTGGATAGAAAAAAAAAAAGATAAAAAGTAAGAGCAGAACGCGAAGGTAGGTAGGAAGGGTGATGAGATCATAATGAATGCAGGATCATAGACGGTAGGGTAACGTGAAAGATACAAAAGAGGCTTAGAAAGTACGCGAGATGGAACAAAAGCGTTCCGTGATTGATCGGGGCTCTAGATGCAGCCTGTTGATACTACCGTTCGAGACTCGATCTATACGATTCTTCGGACGAACGGACAGGAACGTACAAGAGTGGAAGAGAGAATAAAAACTAGATAGATACGGTGTAAAAAAAGAGGGTTAAAGAAAGGGAACACAAAAAAGAAAGAATAAAAAGAATATTAAAAGAATAGAAACATTTTACTTTCGTATTATGATATTTTATTTAAATTAAGAAAATTTTAACCAACGATACTACTAATACGATAAAAGAAATAAATATTAGAAAATAAAATTCAATCATTTATAAACGATTAATAATTGAGAGGGGAAAGAAAAAAGTAATTAGACAGAAGACACGAGAAAGTAGATCAGGGTTTGATTAGTTGGAATGATGACAGAGAGAGAGAGAGAACGATAAGGCAGTTTCATCGTGTTCCGTGGACCGTACGAAAAAAAAGTAAAATCGAACAGGGCCAACCGGCTGGCCGGCCAGCCCATCTATGTATTATTTCAAATGAGAAGGGAGAGAAGAGAAGAGAGTCCTTTCCAGAGAAGATGAGCAAAAGTGAAACTACTACTACTACTAACGTAGTATTAGGCACGTTGTAACACAGGGAACGAACGGTGCCTTCCTCTCCTACCAGATTTCTCGTGGGTTCCTCGTTGTGTCAATAGGCTCGATTTCCCTTTCAAGTTGTCAACTCTTTTTGTATGCCTGGCAAATTGTCGCCGGAGGGAGAGGAGAAAAGGGAGTTGTTCCTAAGCGTAGGCGGTATTGCCGATGGTGGAGGGTGGGAGGGGGAAGGTTACGGTGCGGGTGATGGGGGAGTAAAGGGGTGGCTTAAATTAACATTATCGTTGCGACAAAGACGACAGGGCCACCCGGGCTACTCTCTTCACTAGCTGGACTCCCTCGAATGAGAGAAACAGAGAGTGAGAGAGAGAGAGAGAGAGAGAGAGAGAGAGAGAGAGAGGGAGAGAGAGGGTCGCCGTACGTCGTACTGAGTAAACAATTCCACTTGACAATCGGCTCGTTTGATGTTGCCCGATTACCCTCCGCAAACAATCGCTGATTCGGTCCGGAAAACGTAGCCAGCCTATCTTCTTCTCTCGTCGTCCGTCCGCGATCCTTCTGTTTCTTCGTTCTCTCGACCAAATGGCTCCCGTGTTGGGTCCCGTGCCATTCGTTTCCCGGGAATTCAATGTTTTGCTTTCTATTTTTTGTTTTCTTTTTCTTTTATGTTAACCTATTTGGATGTACCCCTATCCTTTTGGTCTACAACAAATCTTCGTCCCTACGGACGTTTTATATGTTTTCCTAATTTTTTTTCTATTTCTTCGTTTAATTAATATTACTTTTAATCTAATTCATCGGGTAATATTGATATACTATACGTTAATTACACGTACGTATATAGCATGTGCATAATTGGTCATACATTTAGTAGTAGTAGTAGTAGTAGTAGTAGTAATAAAAGTAAGTTTATTTGAATACTTTGACGATTCCAAAAGCAAAGCAGATGTCGAAGCGGTAGAAGTCCAAAGATGGGTTTGCGATTTGCGAGCTTGTCTTACCACGTAAGAAAAGGTAACGAGGAGATATATATATATATATATATATGTATATATATATATATACGAGCACCTATTTAAAAACAAAAAAAAAAAAAGAAAAAACAAGAAAAAAAAGTATCTCTCGCGCGTTGCTGCTGTCCCGTCCAGTCCCTCGACATATCGGAACCTGTTCCCGTGTCGGTACGCCGTTGGTCAATCTCATTAATTAACACTCCGCGTCTTGGAAGGAAGGAACGAAAGGACGCCGCTGGAATTTTCATCGAGTCGCATCCTTCATCCAAGGAGCATCGGGCAACGACAACGTGCAACTGCAACAACTTAGACAGGAGATCGTATTTATCGGTCTCACGCGAACCTATTGAAACGATTTTTCTTCTTTTTCTCTCTTTATCTCTCTCTCTCTTTTGCACGTCTTTTGAACGTTCGACGTTCGATTAATCTAACATATAGAAGAAAAATATAATAATGCTCTTTATCTCTTTCATATCGAATTTTAATCATTTACTTTATTTTATTTCTTTTCTTTTTTTTTTTTTTTTCTCCGCGCGTTTTACTCGGTCGAATCTTTTAATTAGGCTGGCTTCCCCTTAAGAATATCCTCTTTACTTTTTAAAGTCCGTTGTGTCACCCTTGACAATAAAAGGGCGGCGATGGGCAATCATAAAGAGATTCACCGTTTTGCGCGGGCGACGCGCAATCTGAATAAAATATACGATCGAATCGATAGATAAAGGACAATGCTCTTTTCATCGTTCCTATGGAGAAAGAAAGGAAGGAAGGAAGGAAGGAAGGAAGTAAGTAAGGAAGGAAGGAAGGAAAGAAAGAAATAAGGAAAGAAAGAGAAGGACGAGGACAAGACAGAGAAGGAACGAGGAGCCTCTTGGAGTCTCTCTCAGCCAAGTCGACAAAGAGGCTCCTTCTATGCAAATTAAATGCTGTTTCCATAACCATTCGTCCGTTCCATTGAGTGAGCGAGGTTCGGTTCGCCTGTTCTCCCGGTTCTTTATCATCAAGGTAAAGGGAACTTTCACAAGGGGGCCGCGTTCGCTCGTTCGCCCAGCAAACGAACGAACCAACCACCCACTGACAACCAACCCCGCCGTTTTCAATAACCGAAAGCTTCTCTTTTCTCTCTTTCTCTTTTCTCTTTTCTCTCTTACGCTATTAATCAAAAGAACTTCCTTCTTTCCTCCCTCCTTCTTCGGTCCTTCCACTTTTCCCTACTTTCTTCTCCTTCCTTTTTTCTTTAGGTTTTCTTTTTTTTCTTCTTTTCTTCTCTCTCTCTCTTTTTCTTTCTTTCTCTCTGTAGTTCTTCTATCTATGTTTTACATTCTTTTTACGTCATGGAAAACACGCATAAAAATGTGGATACATTATTTTCGATTTATATTATATTCATATTATGTATATAATACATAATTACGTTTTAATATTAATTCGCGTAAATAGATTATCGTCGTCGATATAAATAATATAAAAGAATATTATTAGATAATAATGTTATAGATAATTTATGTCACACAGGATAAACTTATTGCGCCGTATTTTTTTTTTTCTTTCTTTCTTTCTTTTTATTTTACTTACACTAGTAGAGTAGAAAGATACGTATATCCAAATAAATATATATATATCTAATAAAGCATACTCTCTCTCTCTCAACGATAGTTCTTATATTAACGTTTCAAGAAGCTATTAAAAAGATTGTTTCGGAAATTACACACGTTAAGTGAACTAGTTGTAAAGATTTAGAGAGTAGAATTAGATAAAGAGAGAGACAATTTTCCTTTTCCTCCCATATCAACGACGACAACGAAGTAGAGAAATCATGTGGCTTAACGACCCACTAAATTATCGCTTTACCACGACGGGTCACCCTATCGAGTGCCGTTAAATCCGTAGCACAGGATAGTTAATACTCATTAACAGGCGTGTCATAACTCCTAGCACGAGCGAACGAGCGAGCGAGCGAGCGAGACGGAAGTTTTAAATAGAACAACCCCGTTGTAAACTTTCGCGATTGAATAATGGACTAGAGCGAAGCTGCGGGACCGGTATGGTCTCATATCCTATCCTATCTATTATCTACCGCTATACATAGTTCAAATTTTTCTATCCTTTTCTCTCAATCTATCTCTCTCTCTCTCTCTCTCTCTCTCTCTCTCTCTTATGTTCATCGAGTAGTCTATCTCTCTCTTATTACTTACAAGAGTAATCATTAAAACAAAATATATTTTACCACACATGTCGAATTTCGTGTAGATTTTTCTTATTTAACGACCCATTCTTTCTTTCTTTCATTTTTTCAATCTTCAAAATAAGATAAAAGAATAAAATACAAAGAGAAAGAGAAAGAGAGAGAGTAATATAAAAGCAAAAGCGATGACGTTTATACGCGCTCGTATTTTTCCACGTAGAACATTAATAAGCTCGTAAGTCAAAACGAGAGATAGACGGACAGACAGACATATAGAGAGAGAGAAAGAGAGTGCTATAGCTCGTCGCTTTTTTCCAAGCATCCCAGTCGACGAGACCCGTTGTGGATCGTTCGAAAAGGTCCGAATGAGATTTCGAAGAGGATTATTCCTTTTCTCCTTTTTTTTTTTCCTCCCTCTCTCTCTCTCTCTCTCACACACACATACACACACCCTTTTCTCCTACTCTAACTCTCTCTCTTTCTCTCTCACACATACATACACCCTTTTCTCCTACTCTAACTCTCTCTCTCTCTCTCTTTCTCGTTCTCGTTGGAAGAAAACAAAAAAATAGAAAGAGAGAGAGAGAGAGAGAAGGAGCAGCGTAGCCGATAGCAATGAAATTACGCGGGCCTTACAAAGAGAGCCGCGGGCTATGCGTCGTCGTCGGTAATGATGCAGCGCGTTTACGTTAAGAGCATGCCGATTGCCTCCGAACAGAAGCAAGAGAGAGAAAGAGAGAGAAAAAAGAGAGTAAGAGAGAGAGAGAGAGAGGGAGAGACTCTTCTCCTCTTACGGGTGCACTCGTCGTCCACTCCAGTGCTCTCTGCAAGCGAGCATAATGCGCGTGTAAAAGGCGATAGCTGTCCGGCTAAGCGTGTATGCGGACTACTACTCTCGTTTCGGATCCTACAGTTTCTAAAGAATGTTAGAGTGAGAGAGTGAGAGAGAGAGAGAGAGAGAGAGAGAGAATACGCATCGATAACATCGGCCACGAAGAAGATACGACTTCGATATCGTCGCTCAAATGCTCCAATGAAAATTTTTCTCTCTCTTTTTCTCTCTCTCTCTCTCTCTCTCTTTCTCTTTTTTTCATTTTTTCCTAACTCATTGTGATGCTAATGTTTCTTCGTAGTTTTATATATATCTACTTCTCGCTGCTTATACGTTTTTCTTATTTCTCTATTTTCCTCGAATACATTCTCACACATTGGTGTAACTTCGATAAGTGCAACGATACCGTAAACTATTGAGAGATCTTTCGAACGGAGTATGCATCTCCATCTCACCCCCCATCGCCCCCAGTCTACATCGCGACAAGATTATCGACGAATACATCGTTCGATACGTCACGTGTCAATAATTTATACTTTCTACCAAGTGAAAATGTTCGATTTCGTATTGATTAATTATCGTTATTTAATGTTTTATCTATAAAATAATGCATTTAATTATCTTACGTTAACAGCTATTTGAAATTTATATATTGATTCGAACGATAATAATAATTAATGATACGTAAGATTGCGACAATGAAGTAACAAATCGAGATATAATATATAAACAAATGAAAATAAATCTTTTAATTTATTTGCAAGTTTGTGTAACTGGGGGGTTGTTCGTAAAAAAAAATGTCATCGATCGACGATAATCACGATAAAGCTAATACTCTATCGGTGAAAATCTTGTGGAGAATTATAAATGATTGTGTGGTACGGGATAGGGGGGGGCTGGGGAAGGGGTACCCCAACCATCGGCATCGTGATTTACATTCGAGCCCTACGGCTGCTGCTGGGCCCTGCCCACGGCTCGGGGGACTCGTCTCTTCGTCTTTTCTCGTCACTGCCCGAAGACGTTATTAGGCATACGAGTCCGCGTTATGCTCGTCGGATCGTGGTTAAGACCGGCCATAACCTTCAGCCGTAACGCTAAGACGAGTACTCGTCAAATAGAATATTGCTTACCGTAGTCATCCCGTGCTTACTCTTAACGTACTCTTTCTATCTACCTTCTTCTTCTTCTTATTCTTCTTCTTCATCATCATCATCATCTTCCTTTCCAATCCTTTCCTTTTATCGTAGCTTCTTCTCGTCGTATAGTTAACACGTGAAAACGTCTTATTCTCTCGTACTAAACGAACAGTGGGAGGGGGAGGGGGACTGGTCGCGTCTTGCACATAAATTATACATTTTTTTTTGTTTTTTGTAGATTCCCGTTCCCACCCAAAACAATTTTAACATAATTGATACGACAACGTACGTTTTAAAAATTATCATATACGCGTGATTTTCTATATTTTAATATAAACAAAATAATATTATATTATTGAATAATTAAGACGGATATTATTTTGATAATAAAATATATAACGCATAGAAAATGTCATCTTAACGAAAGCATTTTTCGCGAAAAAAATTTAAGATAAGAGAGTAATGGCTACGTTGGTCGTTTAACCTCTCCCATTTCTATGGTTTTTATATTCTCGTATCCCCTTTATCCTCGTCGTTCGTTGTCGAAGGTAAGAACGAGCGAGGCAATTCGCCTAGCTAGCGTCATGTAAATCCAACCGTGGTTAAAACCGAGCGAACGCGAAGTGAAATGCCATTTGCAAAAAGAGCCATAACAATATCTGCATAAAGGCATATATACGCTCTCCTCCTCCCTCTCTCTTTCTCTCTCTCTCTCTCTCTCTCTCTCTCTCTCTCTCTCTGGGACGGGGCTAGTTAGCGAGGCGTTTCATTAGGCAGATAAGGCAATCAAGCAGCGGTCCCGACTGGTCCATTGAATTGTGCACGAGCTCTCCTCTCTCTCTCTCTTTCCTTCTCTTTTTCTCTCCTTCGAAGACGAAGAACGTAAAGTTGGAGAGAGAGAGAGAAAAAGAGATAGAACAAGGAGGTAGGTGGTGAGGGTGTGCACGAGCTTAGTGCTACGTGTTTATTCCGTGGCAACCAAGAGGATGGATAGAAAGAGAGAGTGAGAGAGTGAGTGAGTGAATGAGCGAGTGAGTGAGTGAGTAGGTACATACTCTACACCACTTTACTTATGTACACAAGGAACTCCGCAAAGTACTCTAATAAGCCTGGTACTAAGGTGCATCTCTCACTCGGTTTTACGGAATCCACGGAATTTACCATACGAAATGTACGTAGACGTCCGTCTCGAAGGACCTCGTCGAGACGATTTTCTCTTGTCTTTCTTTCCTTCCTTCCTTCCTTCTTTATTTTTTCTTTTTCTTACCGCCATATTGCCATGGCGTACGACGAGCAACGAATAAAAACTCAACTTACGGTCGGCACCACGATTTTACGGCGAAGATAAAAACGTGCTGCTAATAAATTCAACTCTGGGCCACTCTCCGCCTTTGCCTCTCTTTATTTCTCCCTTTCTTTCTTTCTTTCTTTATTTCTTGGTTTTCGTATTATCCTTTTACTTCTTATTATCCCTTTTTGGTTTTTTTTTCGTATTTCTTTCGTCCTTTTATTACACATATTCTTCGCGCGCGAGAAAGCGCGTACTGGATGCAGTTCTCTAACGAGTGGTCTCTTCTTCTTATTATTCTTATTCTTATTCTTCTTATTCTTCTTCTTCTTCTTCTTCTTCTCTAACGAATGTCCGGCTGGGAAAACTCAACTCTCTCTCTCTCTCTCTCTCTCCGATTATATTATACGTCTCTACCTCGTCGTTCGGCGTGTCGTCGCTCTTTTAGCGCATTCCAACGTTGTTTTACCCTTTTCTCTGTTTTAAACTGACTCTACTACACTCGCTTAGAACTTTTACGATTTCTTCTACTATACTTGATGCTTATTTAGTTCTCCGTGAATGGTTATTTACTTATTTATATACACGCATCTCTCGTTGCAGCTTTTTTTCTTTTTCATTTTATTTTTTTTTTTCATTTTCATTTTCATTTTCTTCTTTTTTCTCATCTTTTTTTCTTTTCTTTTCTTTTCTTTTCTTTTCTCTACACGAAATTGATACTAAATGGACGGACACAGACAGTTGACCATTTTCAAATACAATCGTAAAAACTTTCATTTGTTATTCGACAAAAATCATTAATGTTAATGTGAACACGAATTTAAATAAATATTTCCAAGTTGTATAAGGATTCTTCTATTTTACATTTACCAGTAATACATCAGTCAATAACCATTAAATAGTTTATTAATATATAACTTTCATTATATAAAATGTAGAAATATCTATGATTGTATGAATTATCGGATCGTAAATTATTGATTCATTTTACTTTTCTCAGTCATTTAATACACATATTTCTTTTTTTTTGTTTTTGCCCGCGTAATAAAAATGACGTTTTAACTATCATTTACGTAGCATTCCCCTTTTTTTAATTTTTCTTTCCTATTTCTTTTTTTTTTTTTTTTACTCCTGAATACTCACACCTACGAGCCGTAAGTTAAAGCGTATTTTTAAGGAATGGTTAAACGCTAGCTCGCGTAATACACGACGTAAACGTGGACCATTCATAAAATTACGTACGGTAGTTCTCTTCACATGCATTACATCGCTTGTAAAGATTTATCGCACTTCTAAAGAAAAAAAAGAAAAAGAAAAAAAAGGGGACATGAAGTACTCGTTAAAATGAAAACGAGAGAGAGATTTTCGTAACAAACAATAATATATCTCCCCAACGCGAAGAATAATTGTTTCGATTTATAAAAAGGCTAAAATAAAATAATTATCTCGCCCAATGAACAAAATAACATTTAAGCTTGTTGAATCGAACGTTAATCGTAAAAAAAAAAGAAAAAATTAGAAAAATATTTGACGAAAGAAATGTGGATCGTTGACAGAATTAACAAACGAATGATAAAAAGGTAAAGAGAATTTTCAATTGGTTCATTCGAATAAATAAAAAAAAAAAAAAATAACTCAAACGAAACGTAAAAGAAATAGAACGTTAGCGTAAGAAGTAAATCGTCCGGTATCTTTGAGGCAGATTCAAACGCCTCACGTTTAGTATTCTAGAAAGACTGCTAAATCGCGTAAAAGAAGAAGAAGAAGAAGAAGAAGGGTGAAGAAGGTAAAAGTAGTGGGAGAGGGGGGTTATGGGATATCGTAGAACGTTCCTGTTCCGTCGTCGTTAATTCGCCGTCGTCCTTTTCGTCGAATGCGCGTTGCCTTTTCCATTCTCGGTTTTCGCCTTTTAATTCCCGAAGAAAGCTGCTTGTGTTTCGTATATAAGGATATCCCTGTGCGATAAGTTTTACCGATAGCGCACGTTCAAGTTGGTAGGTAGTAGTAGTACTAGTATAAGTAGCCACTCTGGTTCTAGCGATAGGAAAAGGCGCCTCCGTGAGTACGTGCCCGTACTCGCACTATACTACCTGAGATCAGGATTGTTTTCTTGGATATATCGGCAGGGCGTCCCACGTAAACGGGTACCTTGGAACTTGAAAAAACGATCTCTTTGCATCGGTAAAATGTTCTTTCTATCGATCCATTTAATATGTAGATTTATTACGTGAAATCTTGAAAAGAAAAACTAAAAAAATTAATGTAAAAGGTATCGCTGTTACTTTTTATGATCAAACTAAAAACAAGGATATTGTCATTTTTAATAAATAAAAATCTTTGATTTTTAATAAGTAAACCTTGTAACTTATAAGAAATGATTAGTTTGTATCGATTAAATGTGTTCTCTTTATCGGTTTATTTAATATGTAGATTTATTACGTGAAATCTTAACNTAAGAAATGATTAGTTTGTATCGATTAAATGTGTTCTCTTTATCGGTTTATTTAATATGTAGATTTATTACGTGAAATCTTAACTAAAAAAAGTATCGCTGATATTTTTATGATCAAATTAAAAATAAAGATATTGTCATTTTTAATAAGTAAAAATCTTTGATTTTTAATAAGTAAACCTTGTAACTTTTAAGAAATGATTAGTTTGTATCGATTAAATGTGTTCTCTTTATCGGTTTATTTAATATGTAGATTTATTACGTGAAATCTTAACWAAAAAAAAGTATCGCTGATATTTTTATAATCAAACTAGAAATATCGTCATCTTTAATAAGCTTGTCTTTGGTTTCTGATAAGTAAACAGTTACCTTGGAACCTGTAAGAAACAATTACTTCATATCAATAAAATGTTCTTTCTATCGATCCATTTAATATGTAAACTTACTACGTGACATTTTGAAAGAAAAAAAAAAAAACATTGCTGTTCTTTCTGTAATTAAAACGAGAAAACAAAGATATTGCTATTTATAATAAACCAATCATTAATTTTTACAAAGTAAACATATTAGATGCATTTATCTCTTTATTCTTATTGACAAATACACAAATAATCTCTTCCCCCTCTCGTAGAAACATTAAAGATAATTTTCTTATTTTTTCCCTCGGATATAAATTTCAAAGTATTCTTACGTATATTATTCTCTTACTTATATAGAGACTTCCCTTTTCGCGAACTGCTAATTACAGTAGCGAAGTGCGACAAGATATAGAAGAGACGTACATAGATGCGTTATAAATAGAGAATGAAAAAAAAAAAAATAGGAAGAAGAAGAAGAAAAAAGAAAAAGTGGTATCATCGTCCTTGCTAAGTGGTTAGAGATCGAGAGAGAAACTCGACCGGATTGTAAAGTCCTCCATTAAGTTCTACCTCTTGTTTCTTTTTGCTCTTCTATATCCACTCGACGATGTCCCTCGTCGGTCATTTATTTATCTAGTCTCTCGCTAACATTCGCTACCGATCTTTGATTTAATTACGTACTTGCTTATCTCTCTACTTGCCTGCCTGCCTGCCTACCTACCTGCAGTCCAATTGCACACACGCTTATAACCCCAACATACTCTATCTATCTATCTAACAGACATACGTACGTTATTATTCGAATAATCCCGCAGGAAACGATCTTATTCTTCGATAAGCAACGACTCGTAACTTTTCTACGCACGTAATGTCGATCAGGCACGCGAAATGCACGTCTCGTCTTACTAATTTGCACAACTTTCGACGAACATCTGCGAATCGAGAAGCTTGCGTAAAATCTACGGACTCGCGACAACGTATCCGAGAAGAAGAAGAAGAAGAAGAAGAAATAAAAAAAAAAGAGAGAGACAAGAAAATAAATAAATCTTTCCTGCGAACCCCATACTACTTCCACTATCATCACCTGCTTCCCTTGGCACCAAATAAGCTTAGTACCTGCAGACAACACTCGTCCAGACGACGACGAGTCGAACGACACACACCTGTATGAGAAAGAGAAGAAAATATAGTAGTTAGTTTCTTCTTCAATTCTTCTCTCTTACATTTTTAACCCGTTCAACGAAGAATAAGAAAAAGAAGAAGAAGAAAAAGACGACGAGTGAGACGAGGAAGTTATCGAGAGTTATAATTAGACGCGAGAAAAGCGTTGGAGATGATTATAAAAATATAAAAGCGATGGAACAGGAAGGCAAGACGTTCATAGACGTTGGATCATGCTTCTCTTCCTGGTGGCAACGTTAATAAAGCGTTTTACGCTTTCGATACTTTCGTCGATGTACATTACAGTGTCTTATGTTATTATCTTCTCTCTCGTTCTTTCTCTTTCCCTTTCTCTCTCTCTCTCTCTCTCTCTCTCTCTCTCTCTCTCTCTCTCTCTTATAATCATAATTAGACGATCGTGAGTACCTGGATAAGATGATCAGATATGTCCCCCTTACATAATTAAAAGCAGCTCTTTACTTATATGATATTGCGATAGATTGATCGTCACGGTCCATTGTATTGCTAATGGCTTAATGACAACGTCAAGAGCTTGCATTTTCACGTTTGTTTCGTAGATAGAAAATTATATAGAGACTCTTGAATGTGCATCGACCGTAGTTTGTAATTATGTATACAACGTACATAAACGATAACATCGGAATTATCAAGATACCCAACGTCGTACAAATAAATGTTTTTATATATCTCGTTACTAGTTACCAACGTGTACGTTTAATTTAAAAATTGTTCTACCAACGTTATACCTATAGGTAATGTAGTACGTACACCTTCGTGATTGAAAGAAAACCGATCGATTTCTCGTGCCAAGAAGAGAAGCGGATTCGTTCTCGAGCTAGTTATCCATACACGTCGAATCGTATAAACGAGTAGGCAACAACGAATTTCACAATTGTTTCGACTATTGCGATCCGATCAACAACGACGAGTCTCGTGAGCAACTTTAACGTTCTCTTCCTATCGTGACTCTTTCTTTCTCTTTCTCTATTTTGTTCTCTTTCTCTATCTCACTCTCTCTCTCTCTCTTTCTCTCTCTCTGTCTCTGTTTGGTGGAACGTTTCGATCTGACACGAGTATCGGTCGGGATTTCTTTTCACACCTGACTCACGCCATCGCGCACGGATAGATCGGTAAATCACGCCTTGCACGACACACACGTGGGCAATTAACGTGTATCTGCGGACGATTAGGTGCGTTAAGGATTACAAGCGTAACGGTGCGCTCTCGTGCGAAATACGTACCGTGCGTATCAACGTGGAATCTACTGCGTGGGTGGACGAACCAAAGGAGAAATCCTTAAGGAATGAAGGAAAGAGATAGAACGTATGAACGATGGGAAGAAGAATGATAAATTTGTCTTTGGTTTCGCGTTCTAAGATCTATCCTTTTTTGTTTTTTTTTTTTCTTCTAATTTATATTGATCATTTATTTCGTTCGAAATTTTCATAATTCTATGTTATTTTTTCATTCATCAATCTAAGCGAACGAGTTTGAATAAAATGATCGTATATATAACGAATGTAATACAAATACGAGAAAGTACAAAAGTGATTCATTAATTATATTCTTGATTGCAGTAGTTTAAAACGAATGAGGTAGGTTCGAGGAAAGTGCGGAGGAGTGATAAGTGGAAAAATCACGAATAACAGTGTTTAATAATGTCTTTGAAATCGAGTTGAGAGCGTGGCAAAACGATTCGTGGAAATTAAAAATAATTGTAATGGTGGAAACTGGTGTGTTATAACAGAATTTAATATTATAATATCAGGTAGTTGCAATCAAAATTACCAGTTTAACGAGATACCTTTGCTTAGATTCGTTTGATCTATTTAAAAAACAAACGTGAATAACAAATGTGATTACAAAGAAAATAGGAACGTAATATTTACTATCGAATTTGTAAAAATTGCGTAATGTAAAAAGAATTAAAAGAAAAAAAGAAAAAAGAAAAATTAATTGCAGGAACAGAATAAATACACAACATTCGGATTCGATCGAATATAATTATTCGACGATTATTTTACGCTTTACAGTTTGTTTATATAACAAGGAGCTTTCGAACTGGAAGTCGTTATATGTTTTTGCGTGATTGATAGAGTGTTGTATAGATGTTTACATTAGTTGTGTTGGTATAGAGTATCGTACAAACAGTTACGTTTAGACCGTGGATCGCGAAACACGTTTAATAAAGTTTTCTCTTTTATTTCTTATATTTTATTTCAAATTTGTATCAATAAATATATACACATATATATATACATACAAAAAATACACGCAAACATTTTGACATATAACTCCATCGATATAAAGAACTATCAAATCGATTTAATCATTTTTCTATAAGCTTTATAAATCATTTCGTTATGGCAATAACAAGAATTGTTCAATACTGACACAATGTTCGGTTGTTCAACGCCACTTCGGTGATATGTTTCGACGTTCAGAATATATCTCACGTGGCTTAAAAATATACTTTTAATAGAATTAATCCAATACGGGTCAATAAAATCGAGTGATTACACCTCTACAGACAAAAAGTAAAATTTCTTATTGCCGTCAATAATCGATGCACGTATAACGAAAAGATTAATTATTATTATTAATAAAAATGATTTTTTAATTAACTATTCATTCATACATATACCTATAATAATTAATCGAATACGACAAAGAGTAACAATTTTTCAATCGTTTATTTAAAAAAAAAAAAAAACAAGAAACTGATGTGTGTACTTATGTACGCACGTAAGAAGTTATACTTCTTTAAAGTACCAAAACGAACATAACCTCAATAACCTCAAAAATAACTTCAATTATCTCGCGTACCAATATAACACTCAACATTTGTCGAAAAGACGATAATATCATAAAATAAAATGAAGATATTAAATACCATTGATAAAGGTTTTAATTAATATGTACAATCTAATTTATTTATTTACGAATTACTTCATGCCGTAAAATTTGAAATCGCTTTGCCCGCGCATCGTAAATATCGACAACTTCGTGGTGTCGATTTTTCGGTCGCATCTAAATTCACTTTCCAAAACGCACCAAATAAAGAAGTATAACTTCAAAAAAATAAAAAAAAAAATAAAAAATTAAAGAAGAGAGAGTATCAAAGAAGGGTATATCAAAATAGTTGTGTATTTCATTGATAAATGCGAACACGCAAAAAAAGAAAAAAGAAGGAAGAAAGAAAACAGAAAAGAACAAAAAAAACAATGTCTAGCACGTATTACTCTATCCTTCTCTCTTTTCCGTTTCGTAAAGCTATAAAAGCAACCCAAAGGCAACATATATTTTCTCCTGATCTGGAAAACAATACGCTAAACGTAGATTTATATGCACCGCGAAGCGAGGCAATAACTTAGGTGAGCGAAGGACCGCGCCGGCCGGCTCTTTAGCGTTTCCCTTTCCCTAGAAACACAACCAACGTTGTTGCTAGTATATAGTATAATACTCTCCAGGACTTGCCGAGTCCCTTCTCTAAATAAGGATGAGACGGAAACGGCGTCCCATTTCTTCTTTTCTTCCTTCCGTCTCTCGTCCTCGTCGAAGCGTACCGATAATCCCATGTACTTCCTCTCTTTTTCTTTCTTTCTTTCCTTATTTCTATCTTTTCTCTCTCTCTCTCTCTCTCTCTCTCTCTCTTTTTTCTCCCTTTCTTCTTCTTTTACCACTACTACTTCTTCTTCCGTTTCTCCGACACCACCACGAAACGAGTCTTTCAATGCGATATCTTGGAAAACGTCCTTTCAAGAAAATCAAGCCAACCGATTGCACTTGGTCTCCTCTCTCTCTCATTCACTCTCTCATTCTCTCTTTTTCTTTCGTTCTATCTTTCTTTTTTCCTCAGTCGTCTTTTACGTTGCTTTCGGTGAGAATGCGAAAGCGTCTTACTCGTAAATTAAAATCCTACTTGGATAAAAGCGACAAAGACGACGAAGGAAAGTTGTCCCCATTAAAGAAACTTAATCGTTTTTTTCTTTTTTCTTTTTTTTTTTCTTTCTTTTTTTTCTACTTTATTGTTAATCTCCACCAACAGATTATTTATCAATTTTTCCGACGTTTTCGAAACAAAAAATCCCGTTCTTAAAATTAATAATTTAATGTATTCAATTAAGACAAGGCTATATATTAAAATCTATATCATCGTTATCATCATCATCATCATGAAGGAAGGATCCGTGTATCGGTACGTTTTATCGTTCATCGTCTTTAAGATACGATCACGATAATAATAATAAGCATCGGAAAGATCTCCTTAACAATTTACCCGGGAGGGGTAGAGTGGGGTGGGGGCTGTAAATCGATCCGAATTTATGAAATCGACTAACAGTCATAGGAATATAATGGCGGAAGTCAACGTCACGAAAGATCGATAGGATAGATATTCTCTAAAGTCGCATCTATTCGCGATAAGTATGCACCGTGCGTGGCACCGTTATCATCGGGTTTACCAACTTCCTTTACCATCTCTCTCTATCTCTCTCCCTCTACTACTATTTTAAACATAAATTCATATTATTGGCGTTATTTATAATATCATAGCATGGCGGTAGATATAGGAACAAACACGGGCAACGATAAATCTACGAGGATACGCGTGGAACGCGATATATCGAAGACTTGAAGAATGGAGTTTCCCGACAAGCGTCGATTTGTCAAGAAAGGGCTTCGAATGCCTCTCAATGGCAACAACCGGAAAGCTCACCCTACAGGGGCCATTCCGGAGTCACAATACCCTTCAATGCGCTTCTTATCCCACACTGCGAGAGAAATGGTGAGCGGTTTGAGTGACTCCTTTCTTCAACCAGCACCCTTCCCCTCTACCTTCTCCATCCCTCCCCACAACCGTCCCAACCCACCTTCCCTCACCTTTCAATGTGCTCTCTCTCTCTCTCTCTCTCTCTTTCTTTTTCATTCTACTACTACTACTACTACTACTACTACTACTCTTAGTTTCCTTCTTCTCTTCTTAAGAACCGATCGAAGGAAGCCTACAAAATTTACTTACCTACCTACCGGCCGTTTTCTTTTTTCATCCCTTACTGGACCTTTCAGACCGTAAGCGGATAACTTTATTACGTTCTTCTTGTACTACTACTACTACCACCACCACCACCACCACTTCAAAATAATTCGCTTTCAGTTAGGCGATCAAACAAAATCTTACCTACGTATGTACATACCTAAGTACCTTTGTCTCGATTCGTGAAATCTTTTTAAGAAAAGAACATTGGGGTGGGGAGGAGAGGGAGGCGGATATAATAATCGTTTAAAAAATGCAAATTCAATTTATCTTATTGTCAAAATAAAAAAAAAGGGTGATTACTCGTATGAAATAAATAGACAGATCTAGATAGATATCTCAGATTTCTCTGGGTTAGCCTTTTCAAAGGGTCAACACGTGTGCGTCAGAGTTTGAATTATGCCAACTCGGTATAACGTCTTCGGCAATTGCCGACGTTGTAATCAGTTATAAAGTGAACTGCTTTACGAGTTAGTAATTAAACCCGAAGACTATATTGTATCTACAATAATAAAGACCATCTGTAAGGGGTAACGTTATAGGTTAATTACTCGACTATTCATTTCATTGTTTTCATACTAATAAACAATGAGATGATACACGTAATTATTAAAGCGATTTGTATAACCAAAAAAAAAAAGAAAAAAAAAAACCAATATAAAGTAAGATTTTCGTCGTAAATATTAATAGAAGAAGTACTTTGTATAGTTTCACAAGCACACACAATTGGGTGTCTATGTGTCGTTAATCTCAAAGACGGGGTTGAAACGCGTACCATTGGTCGGCATCGATCGGCCATTACCGGCCATTAATCGTACGTCAAATCATCGTCCCGTTATTATCCATCGTGTGCGTGACGACTAGGTGGTTTTAACATGGGCGTTCGTTACCATCTTCGGTCTTCCTCGCACGAAGAGAAATCGAACGGACGGATCCATTACGCGTTATTGTCTCGTATCCCCCCTCCCCCTCCCCGCCTGTTTCTCTACCCACCTCATCCCCCTTCTTCATTCCTCGTCTCGTCGTCCCTTCCCCCTCCCCGTTCCTTTTTCATCCGTTCTCTCTTCACCTCACCTCCCACCCCCATCTCCCCCATCATCGTACTATACACATCCCTCTAGTAGAATTCAGCACGTATCTACTTGCACTCTCTGGTCGTGGGTTTCCACCGATCGATTATCGTGCCAACGACTTGATCGGCGATACTACTTGCGCCCATAGCATTCGCATAAATTCCACGATGCGGATTTATCGCGTACGTCGATCGCCGGATAATAGGTCGGCCGACCTCGACTTTATCTTGGACTCGAACGAAGATCGGACGCACCGTAAAACGATCGATCTCTGGTGAATCCAACAACAACAACAACAACGACGAAGACGAAGACGACGAAGACTAAGACGAAGACGAAGATGGAAACGACGAAGTAGTATATAGTAGGAAGAAAAGGAAAAGGAAAGAAGCGTTCATTGTCGAGATGGTTAAGATCAAAGCACGAGAAAGGTCAACGTTTTTGCACTTTCTAAACGCCTCGCGGCGTGCCTTGCTTCGCCAGGAAATTAATGATTTTTCGAGCTCGCTCGGGTTAACGACGAGAGAGAAAAAGAGAGAGAGAGAGAGAGAGAGAGAGAGAGAGAGAGAGAAACTGTTATGTTAGAGAAAGAAGACTAATGCTATTGCTATCGGAGAATCGTTGGTATCGAATAATAGTCAGAACTCGTAACGAGGTTTGTTAACTTGTAAAGATAAGAAGGAAGTTTGCTAACGGATAACACGCTAAGAATAAAGGTATGCACACACGTCCAACGGTGTAAAATAATTTATCATGAAAAATAACGAATTCGTACGTATTGTATCTATATATATATATATATTTATTTATTTATCTATTTATCCATACAAATTATTTTCTTTCATTTACGTTTGTCCTATTCGTTTTAGAGTGAGTGTGAGAGAGAGAAATGAAAAATAAAAAATAAGATAAACCAAGAGCGGGATTTATTTATCTCGTGGAAAACAATCGATCTTTCCTCGCGTTTTATTCTACGTTTGATATCCTTCTTCTCATATATCTTTATCTTTATCTTTCTTTCTTTATTTATTTATTTATTTCTCTCATGAGAAAGGAAAGAGTAGATAGAGATAGATAGATAGAGAAAGAGAGAGAGAGAGAGAGAGAGAGAGAGAGAGAGAGTCCATTATAGACCAGTCGATTCTACCGGCACCGTGCGTGCGAAAGGTCGTGACTGGAGTCCGCTTTGCGATCAGCGTTTTTGCACTTTCTAATGCCTTAGCGCGATGCACTCTCAACGTACTGAGTTAACGATAACCACGATTCTGCTTACTGGCGGCAGCAACGGCGGCCTGCTAAGCGCATTCGTATCCTTCTTACCGTTGCAACTCGTTACTGAGCAGCACCTAGCAAGCTAGCAAGCTAACCATTCGAGAAAGACAGAAACCTCCTACTTACATTATTTCCTCTCTTATACTTTAATGCTCTTAGAGTGTTAAAAGACTTTGGTCTTTTACGAGAACGAAAAAGAGAGAGAGAGAGAGAGATAAAAGACTACTACTCTTCGCGAATCAACGTGTCGACGATAACGCACCAGGACAGGTGTGTAAGGAAAAGAAAAAGAGAGAGAGAGAGAGAGATAAAAGACTACTACTCTTCGCGAATCAACGTGTCGACGATAACGCACCAGGACAGGTGTGTAAGGAAAAGAAAAAGAGAGAGAGAGAGATAGAGAGAGAATATGTGTGTTTGTGTGTATGTGTGCGTGTAAGAAGAAGAAAAAAAAGGATGGACATATATATAGGCTGATAGGCGATCTCAAAACGAGCAGTCGATGTTAATTTTCGCGATGCGGTGTTGATCGACTCGAATATGTATCGTATAATTATCGTTTCTCTTCGAGATGCATCGAGAGCTGCCGGATAATCTTCTCTCTTTTTATCTTTCCATTCTTTATCTATCTCTCCTCGTCCCCTTTTAACGAACCATCCACTCCTTTTCTCGTTTCACTCTCTTTTATTTTTTCTTTTTTATTTATTTATTTATTATAATTTTCTTTCTCTCTCTCTCTCTCTCTCTCTTTCTCTTCTTCTTCTTCTTCTTCTTTTTCCTTATTTTGTATATCTCTTTCTCTCTCTCTCTCTTGAGATATTACAAGGTATGCAGAAAACGATGTATTAAAATTCATATAATAATTATCGTTATTATCGAATCGGAAAAACGACAACGAGTATCGTTTATAACCCATCCAACGTGGAAAAAAGGAGATGGGCGGGATGGAAACGTTAGGAAAAGAGAAAGAGAGAAAACATATCAAACCCCGGCTATTAGGATTAATCGAAAACGGCACACCGGGTATACGGCAAGATCAAACGATTTTCTCTATAAAAGCCGAGCAAAGTATCGAAAGTAAGAAAGACAAAGAGAGAACGAAATGAATGAGCGAATGGTTCGTATCGTTGGTAATGGTGGGACGTTTGTAAAATGATACAAAAAAAAAAAAAAATAAACCCCGAGATGTGGAAAATTATCCCATAGGTAGAGATGACAGAGAAGACGCGTATGTATCATATATGCACCAACATGTTATACGTAACTATTTATATAGGTATATAGAACACGTATATGTATAGGTTTGCGGAGACGTTAACGAGAGTCGACAATTTAATGGCATAATGTCGTTTCGTTTCTCTCTCTCTCTCTCTCTGTCTCTCTCTTTGAAAGGCGTTGCACCACGATAGAGATATAATAGGAGCAACGCTAATTAATAATTAATAACCCGGATCCAAATTAAATGGGTTTAAGGGTCGAGGGGTGGTCGCCGATACGGAGCAATGAATTCCGTGGCGCGTGGTGTATCGGAAATGGCATTGGGGTGTTGCTTGGAAAAGGTAGAAGGGTGAGAGAGAAGGAGAGAGAGAAGGAGATAGATAGATAGAGAGTGAGAGAGAGAGAGGGAAATCTCGTTGGAAGGGTGGCCCGCAGAGAGAACTCAGGAACGCTCCGAGGGGTGTTGCATTATTTATGGCTGCCATCGATCATCGTCCAGCGAGCGGGACCACCGCGAACACCCTACTAATCGCCATATGACAGCCGTATTTATTTTAAAGTCGCCCACGTCAACGTACGATGCATTAATCCTAATTGTTTGACTCGACCCTGCACATCGCGCCTTTCTTCCTTCCTCTTTACACTCTTATTCCCTTACACATACACAACGGGGAGTCCTTATTGCGAAATAATGCGAAAGCCTTGGGTAGAGATAATCCTTTTTTGTGGTGGTGGTGATGGTGGTGGTAGTGATAGTTCTGAGGTTACGATACTGATGGTAATGGTGATGGTAATGGTGATGCTAGTAACGATAGCAATATATGGGAAAAAGTAATAATAATAGTAGTAATAGTAGTAGTAGTAGTAGTAGTAAATAATACGAGTTCGGGGAAAAAAAAGAAAAAAAGAAGGGACGACGAAAGTTTCTTTTTAATATACGACGTGATACGAGAAACACGATGTTTTGCGTATTCTCGTCGCATTTTCACCTACGTGAAAGTCAAAGTCGAGAAAAGTCGTGATGTGATAAAAGAAAGGAAAGAAGGGAAATAAGGAAGGAAGTATGGTGGGACGGTGGGTGGAAGGAAAAACGTGAATAGAGATAAAAGAAGAGACAGATGGAAAATAAGACGATGTAAAAAGTTGGAATATGTGTATAGAAGATGGGGGGGGGAGGTGGGGTGGGTGGGAGTGAGGTTTGTGTCAGAAACGTGACAGTACGTTGGTAGTGTCGCGTTTGAAATATATTATACATAGAAAAGAAAAGGACACCTTTTCCTCGACGCGTAAGAAAGATAAAAAGGAAAAAGAAATATAGAGAAAGAAGGAAATATATAAAAAAAAGAGAGGGGTGAAATAGACAAAGAGAAAAAGAAAAAGAAAAAGAAAAAGATAAAGAGAAAGAGAGAGAGAGAAATAGAAACTGTTTCTAACGTTAGAAAAGTTGCAAGTTCGAGTTCAAGAACGAAAAAGAAATGGTGGAGGAATAGAAAGAAGAAGAAGAAGAAGAAGAAAGAAAGAAGATGAAGAAAGAAGATCGTTGTGCAATTCTACAAGAGCATCGACTGGAAAGCAGCATCGTCTCGACGGCGCGTCGTCGCAACGTAGTGGTGAGGGGGAAGGGGGGATTGGGGAAAGGGAAGAAGGAAAATAGGGTGGAATAGGGGGTGGGGTTTGGAAGATAGACAAGAAAGGATGACGCGCGGATGTCGAGGAAGGAAAATACGTTTGGTTGTGTGTGTGTGTGTGTGTTTGGCGGGATGGGGGTGGGGGAAGGGTGAACGGGTGGACTTTGCAACAACCACCCCGTGCGTTACATGGCGACGGCCCCGGAGGTCGTCCGTTGACCCCACCTTACCTCTCACCTCTCCTTGTTCCCTAACTCGCGCGCGCGCGCGCAAACTCTTATACTACACCAATTCGTTTCTCCTTTTTGCAAAAAAATGTCATAAGAGTGTGTCTATCTCTTGCGTGAACTGATATCCCGTTGCATCTAACGTATAAATGATCGATGATTTATTTATGCTTGATTCTTTTTGATTTTTGTGTGTGTGTGTTTTTTTTCTCTCTCTCTCTGTCTAGGCGTAACCCTTCAGTGACGATCAGAAAATCTGTTCTTCTCTTAGACGAATAATATCTAACCCTAATTAATGTAATTTAATAAGGGTTCGAATATAAACAGGCGTAAAAATTAAAAGTAATAATGATATTTAGAAAATTATAATAAGTTTGGGGGGGGGGGGAAGACAGACATATCGTCGAATTTATTTCATGGGATAAAAGAAATTAATGATTAACGTTCGTTCCGTGTCGTATTTTAATGATACTACTACTAAGAAAAAAAAAAAAACAGATATTGTTTTATACGACGTTAAAAAGGAATTAAAATAAAACCAGAAAGTTGATTTTTTTTTTTTTTTTTTTAATAAAACGATATAACCTTTCGACAAAATTTATAATTATAGTATTTGTAATTATTTTATTAATCGTAAATTCAACATAATTACTCTCGAATCGATATACGATGTCCTTAAATAACGATAAATTGTCTTTCAAGTTGTTTATTTTTTTATTCTTTATTCTTTTTTTTTCATGATCGTTGTGTAAACGTTGACGTTTAACGTAGTATCGAGAGACACGTTGGGTTGATATAATATCGTCGTAAAGACGTTCGCAGTTAATCGAGAGGGATAGAAGTTAACTTAGTGGTCGTTGTCGTCGTCGTCGTCTAGCCAAAAGAAAATTTCTCCACTTGGTATCGATTGCCGATAGGCTGGCCACGCGATTCGAAAGGACTCGAAACGTTCTCTCAATAGCCGCGAGGAATCCTGACCTATCTCGACGTTTCCAAGCGGTGATGGCAAACGAGCCGTCGAGGTGACACCGATCGACTACCAGACGAAATCAATTACCGGTTACGATCTCTTCCACCCCCCCTTTTTCTCTCTCTCTCTCTCTCTATCTCTCTCTCTCTTACTCTATCTATCTATCTATCTATCTATCTATCTATCTATCTCATTCTCCCACAGCGAAACCGTTTCACGCTCGATCGATCGTTGCTTGCCACGCGTACTGAGAGACCAATAATACTTGAACGTGAGAGAGAACTAAAGAGAAATAGAAATAGAGAAAGAGAGAGAGAGAGAGAGAGAGAGAGAAAGAGAGAGAGAAGAGAAGATATGATAGAAACTAAAAGACGAGGGAAGTCGTCTGCAATACCGGATGACCAGAAGATATCCGTGTTTGAGGACCAACTACAAGCTACGACGAGCTATCGTTTCTTCCTTATCCAAGTAAGAAGATGGGAAGAGAGAAAAAGATAAGAGACGGTAAGAATGAAAGAGGCAGTCAAGCAAGCAACCAACCAACCAACCAACCAAGTTAGCAGGCAAGCAAGCAACCAAGCAAGCAAGCAGGGAGTCGTGGTACGACGACTTTTGCACGACGACGACGACGACGACGAAGACGATGAGAAAGAAAGAGGAGGAGGAGGAGGAGGAGGAGGAGGAGGAGGAGGAGGTGGAGGAGGAGGAGGAGGAAAAAGACGAGAAGACCCCAACTGTTGGCGTAACTTGTTCGACGCGCTCCTCGGGTGCGATGGGGTCATCTTCGAAGTGCACACGAATAAGAAGAGAAGATACACCGGCCGAACGAAAGATCAGCTCGAGGTCAACGGAGGAGGTCGTCCTAGGTACGTTGAAAGACGCACACGCGAGAATCCGAGTCATCGAACACACACGTGCCAGCCAACTAGTCAGCCACCAACGGCAGCCACCAACCACCTTCCGTTCGAGAGAACTCGCTCGGGACACTTGAGTTCTCTTGGATATTACTTAGTTCCTCTTCGTATCTCACCTTCTCGAAACATTTTTCCTTTCTCCTTTTGCTACTCTTCTTTTCCTTCGTCTTCTCTCTTTTTTTTCTTTTTTTCTTACTTAATTTCTCATTCCCTTTTCTTGTATAAATCACTCGAGATAATCGCACACGATGGCCGGCTTAATCGTTCGACGTATCGTCGAGTCGCGTTCACTCCTTTAGCGTGAAGGTAAGAGAAGGTAAAAGAAAACCCTCGACAATTTCGATCGGTCGATTATTAACGACGAGATATATCGTCCAGGATCTTTCAAAAAGTTTAACGATAGTCTCGTCTCGGTACGATCCACGAACACGGGAACACACCTGTCCCCATCGTTCTCGTCCTCGGGAGAAAAAGAAAAAAGAAAACTAATGAACGATTCAAAAGTATTGGTAATATTGGAGTGAGCTGAAGAAAGGAGTAGGGGTTGGGGTGAAGTGGGGGCTGGAAGGGGGTGAACGGGATGTGGGGGGAGGGAGAGAGGAAAAAATGAGTAGATGACGGCTTTAAAAATACGACTCTTCGATTCACGAGATTATTACTTGGCCCCAGTTAAAGGCATCCGTTTAATAATCATAAATTCTTGATATTTGATCGATAACTCTTCTTTATTATTTATCCCTATACGGAATAAGTATTATGTCGGTTATCCGCGCTCTTGTTAAATGTATTGAACGTATCTATGAATTCAATTAATTTCTCGTGCTAAACAAAAATCGTAATGGAAGAATTAAAAAAAAAAAACAAAGAAAAGAAATGGCAATTATTTTTCGTTTAACGGTAATACAAGTTTCTCCCTCTATCACTATCTATCTATCTATCTATCTATCTCTCTCACTCTCTCTCTATCTCTCTTTTTTTTCCTCTTTTTTTCCTCTGTGGTAAGTCGGACCGATAAAAAAAATTGTGCGGTCTACCGAAAGCAAAATGTATACATTCGAGTACTTGCATCAAATGTTCACATTAATGTTGCGTCATTATAGTTGGTGAATACGAATGAATTGAGAGAGAGAGAGAGAGAGAAAGGGGAAGAGAGAGTGGGAGAGAAAGAGAGAGAGAGAGAGAGAGGGGAAAAGAGAGTGGGAGAGAAAGAGAGAGAGAGAGAGAGAGGGGAAAAGAGAGTGGGAGAGAAAGAGAGAGAGAGAGAGAGGTTGTTACCCTTTACGATGATGCACAGAAAATAGTTAGGTAAATTACAAGTTTGTTGGATGCACGCCGCTAGTAAAATTCGAATTTCTCTGCGTTTTCAACATGGATTTGTCCGTCGGGTTTTGCCCGTGTAAAACGTTTCTCGCTGACTGCTGTGTGTCCGTTTGAACTACCGTTTATACGAATAATCATTTCACCAAGAGAGATAGAGAGAAAAAGATAAAATGAGAAAGAAAGAGAGAACAGGCCTTTGATCCAACGTGCACGTTTCCCTTCCCGATTTGATTATGCGTTAACTCGACTCGAGAGCATCAGCAACATCAGCATCAGCAGCAGCATCAGCAGCAGCTTCTCCTAAAACCGAAATTCGGCGGCGAACTCATTTTGTTCTCGCGACTTTATTCTATCGTAACGAAACTTTACGTTATATCTAACACGTATAGGATCTAGCTCAACACACCTATCTACATATTATGTACTTGTGAAACACTCACGCGCATACTCGTGCCACCACGAGAGAGCAGTACCGTTATTTTTCCGTTTTGACGTCCCTCAAAGGTAAACTTTCTTGCTTTTATGAATACCTCTTGCATGCTAAACAAGAGCAAAGCGAAAATTACCGTCTCAAAGTACCTCTCTTTCTCTTTGCGACTTTACTACGAAGCTAGAAACAAATTCTCCTGAAAAATCCTACCATCTATTCCCCCCAACCTGCCTCGCCCCACCCCGCTTGCAAACTTTCGTTCATCTCTTCTTTCTTTTTTTCTTTTCTCATTTTTATCAAGAAATGTTCTTTTATCATACGTTAGAAATATAGATTTATTTTCAATAAGCGAAATATTCTTCGCGTATTTAATTATAAGTAAAGTACAAGTAAGAAAGAATATGGCACGATATCTTCGAATTATTTTCCTGTATGTGTGTGTGTAAATTCGTATATTTGAAATAAATTATAATATATTAAGGAGAAAAACTATGAGATGAATAAGAAAGTAAAGAATCTTGAGAAGAAGAAGAAGAAGAGGAACCATTGTAAAACATGTTAGATATATCGAAGAAAGGTATGGAAAGAGAACGTGGCTCGCGCCGTCTTGGTCATTAACGAAAAAGAGCGTCAAAAGTAATTATTCTTTTCTTCCTCTCTCTCTCTCTCTCTCTTTCTCTTTCTCACTTTCTGCTGTTTCGTCAAGAAGATACACTTGGACCCGTTCTTACAAAGCCAACGAAGGTCGGGGTATCGTTCTCGAGACACGTGGCCTCGTTTCAACATAGAAATGAGTCTTCCAGCTCGTTAGCCAAAGGTAAAAGAAAGAAGCAAAAGAAGAAGAAGAAGAAGAAGAAGAAAAAGAAAAAGAATAACAAGAAATAGAGAGAATGAGAGAAAGAGAGAGAATAGAAGAAGAAAAGAAAAAAAGAAGAAGAAGAAGAAGAGTAGTGCTGTCGGTTGGTTGTTTGCGAAATCAAAGAAAAAAAGAAAGAAATAAAAAAAGAGAGAGAGAGAAGCAAGCGAGTTCGTCCGGGATTCGTACTTCCATCATCCCCCTTGGGAACTCGAGAAGGCCGGCAGAGAACTACTCTCTGACTACTGCAGAAAAGGGAATAAGAGGTAGAGGATAGCTGGGAAGTAGCAAGAAAACGCGGAGGTGTTACGATAATAGAGTTTCAACGCTTGCTACTGCTGAGAAGATTCTTTCTAATTTTCTGTTGCCCTTTCTATCTTCTTCTCTTTCCATTTCTCTCTCTCTCTCTCTCTCCCTTTTCTTTTTTCTTCTTTTCTATCCAATGGTCTCTTGTTAAAAGAGATAATATGAGAGAAAAAGAAAGAGTGAGAGTGAGTGAGTGAGAATATTGTAGGACGGAGGGCGACCACCTCCTCCACCTCCTCCTCCTCCTCCTCCTCCTCTTCCTTTTCCTCTGTTACTTTTCTAATGACAACGCTCAGCAATCGGGGCGGACTGGCTACAAAAGCAGGGTAATGAGAGTAGAAGTAAATCATCGGCCATTGTGAGGTAATCCGAGGGTATTGTCTGACGGTACGCGCGTGATGTATTATGTTATTGGGGCGAATGCGAGGAAGCAAACGTCGCGGAGACGCCCGCCAACCATTATTTTCTATCCTCCTTCGGAATTACTTTGCTATATTTCTTTCCTTTTATTTTTATTTTCTTTTCTTTTCTTTTTTTTGCGTTGTTTCGCAAATAAGTATCGAGTTTTCTTTCTAGAATCGCAACTAACCGGATACGGTATATATGTACATAAATATATAATGTTATTATTATTATTATTATTATTGGGTTTCCTTTTTTGCTTTCCTAGTTTTACTCCATTCATACAGATTTTTCTTAACCAAATATGAACGAGTTTTACATTGTTTTATTCAGAATTCTACTTACAATTAATATCGTCCGTGTTTCGGTTGTTATTGTTTTTTGTATTATTTCTTTTTTTCTATTTGTTGTTCTATTCCTATATTTTCCAGATTTTTATGGAGAGTTTTCGATTTAATTCCTATTTATTATTATTATTATTATTATTATGTAATGAGAAAGGATGGTAAGATTCGAGTAATGTTATTTACAATTTTACTTGTGTTCAATGAAACGTAAGTAATAAATACGTTGTAACTTGTAACACGTTCTCCATCGGTTTTCTTATTTTTGTTTAACATTTATCGGTGTTTGAAAGAAACATTATTGGCACTGTATTCGCAAGTAACATATTAAAAGCGCAAGTCAGACGATAAATAATACATTTCCGCGTGCGTATCTTCGTTGATTTTACGTAACTATTCGATTACAATATTAGAATAATATTAATGTTAATAACGATGTGAAAGAGATACGTATGTTATAAAATGTTTTATCTAATCTAAAAATAATATTATCTTAACATACCATAGAGCTTCTATTTTTTTTTCCTCTATTTAAATATATTTTTCTCATTGTTAAAGATGAATTCGTAAACGCGTTATAATCGATTTTCAAGCAAGTAAAGGTTTGAAACTTGAGCCAACGGAAAGTTATTCCGCTCGTTCAGCACCCACGTATCACTTATTCCATGAGTCCCTCTTAAATGGGACAAGTATTTGCGTCAACGGCAACGTTACACAGTCGAGTGTCACTTCCGTGTTGTTTCGTGTCATGCGACAAATCGGCGAATACAACATTTCGAATCGTTTCAGGTTCTTTCACTTAGGGAGAGAAGCCATTAAGAGTGTACTTAAAAGAACGACTGTCGCGAATAAAACATGGAAACGCGTGAGAAAGCGAATAACATGATTTTCGTTATCGACGTAGAACGAATTGTAATAATGCGTAGGGGTACGCGTAATACATTAAGCATCTCTCTCGCGATATATTTATATAAATATAAAAATTTATATATAATATAAATTTCGTACACACGCGCTCATATAAATAGATCATCGATTTATAACGTAAGAATAGAATAATAATCACAATCGTGTATTATCATTAAAAATTTAATTAAATTGATCCTCTCATCAATTGAGAAATTTAATGGTAAGAAAAAGTAATACTTCGAGTAGAGAGAATCGAAAAATCTTTTATTAAATAGGAGAGAAAACCTTTAACGAGAACCACGACGATGTTTCTCTGTCTGACAAAATGAGATTTCAATCTATCCGGGTGATCGCAAAAAGAGAGCAGAAGAGAGTAG
>NW_014569565.1:1284903-1304903 GCF_001313835.1 Polistes canadensis | reverse complement strand
AAGATTATCGCTTATCGGCAGTTTTGATAACAGGTGATGCTGTAGGATAAGCAAACGTTTATTTCGTGTACTCCCTGTATATAGAAGCTCGTTTCCGAGTTCTTCGGCAACGTTAGCCATGGCAACTTGGTAGCCTATAGCTAATGCCGAGTCGAGCCATACGTCAACGTCCATTACCCTTCCACCCCGCTGCTGGCTTTAATGTTTTCGACTCGGGCACTCTTTATCCCACCTTGCAGCTAATTAGCGAGCCAGATACCGAACACGCGCTGCCAGTGAACCCAT
The DNA here is from genome assembly GCF_001313835.1 of Polistes canadensis. Lineage (NCBI taxonomy): Eukaryota > Metazoa > Arthropoda > Insecta > Hymenoptera > Vespidae > Polistes > Polistes canadensis. The sequence goes on along the minus strand of NW_014569565.1, from coordinate 1,304,618 downwards.
CCCACTTCTGCTCGAGCTACGTTAGCAGAAGCAGCAGCAACAGCAACAGCAATAGCAGCAGGAACAGCAGCAGCAGTGGCAGCAGCATGGCCACCCCGTATCCACAAAGTCGTCCCACTGTGTTTTTCTCTTTCTCTTCTTCTCCCTACCTCCCCCTCTTTTTCTCTTTCTCTTTCTACCTCCCTTTTGGCCTTCTCCCTGTACACACTGAAACCCCTCTTAGCCCTTGCACACGGTCACATCCTACGCTCACCACTCGTTTTCTCTTTCTCTGTGTCCCCTCTTTCTCTCTCTCTCTCTCGCTCTTCTCGGTCATTGCAGACTCCAAGCCGCGATTATTCCAAACTCATTTTAACTCATTACCCCGGCAGCCGGCAGTCTGCTGCTGGTGCAGAATGGCGAAGCAACGAGTGCGTCCTACGTGACTCGTTGAAACAGATTTAGGAACGCGGTCCCTCGAATTCACAAAATTATTTTCATTTTCAATGGATAAATAATTTTTCGTGATAAATGATTACTATTTTTTATTATTTCCATTTCAGATTCTCTTATATTCTTTCTCTTTTTCTTCTTTGATCTTAAGAAGAAAAAGCTTTATCAGTGATATCAGAGAATATCAGAACGTTTAAGACGAATCTCTTTACTTTAGCGGTATCCTCGTGAACACCGCTTCATCCAGTTTCTTTTGAAAGTAGTTACTTGAAAGTTTGACAAGCTCGAATGAGAACCGAAGAGAGAGGAGAGGAAAGAGAGAGAGAGAGAGAGAGAGAGAGTAGGGTAAGTTCCCACTCGAATCGATCATTAGGTAAGTTTAGAAAAAGGGCCAATCCGAGGAAGGTTTCATTAGGAAATGGATGAAACAGTGGATATACGAGGATTGGAAAGGAGGCGGTTCTGTGGGAGCAGAAACGAGTCATAGGATAGAAAGAGAGATAGAAGAGAATCAGAGAAATAGACAGAAAGAGAAAGAGAAAGAGAAAGAGAAAGAGAAAGAGAAAGGAAGAGCTTTGAAGCTCGCGATGACTCGGACTGATAATCCATTAGGATCCGTCTACTTAGAGTATAACATCTATTTGAATGCAAATCAATAGGGAATGGGAAAGGACGGTAGCCAGTAATTGGTCCGGCTTTATTGGAGCTCTCAGTGTCTCAAAGAGCATCTCGTTCGGTCATCTCCTCTAGCTCCGCTCCAGTCTCTCGCAAGCAACCTCTCTTTCTCTTTCTATCTATCTATCTCTCTCTCTCTCTCTCTCTCTCTTCTTCTTCCTTTTACCCCCTTCTTTCCTCCTCACCCCACCCACCCTCTATCTTCCTTCTCGACTCTCTTTCTCTTTGCTGCTTCTCCTCCACTCATTGCTCTTCTTCCTTCGTAGTACCGAGTCTTCGCTATCCTGTTTCCTTTACGTTCAACCTCCTCTGTGTAAAATATATATATATATATATATGTGTGTGTACATAAGCTCGCCGATAATTAACAAAGTCCTTGTCTCGTTCGACTACTCCTTCTATTCGCTTAAAATATAGAAAGAGATAGAGATAGAGAGAGAGAGAGAGAAAGTGTGAGACGGACATAAGAGAAAGGTGGAGTAACATTTAGATATTAATTATCAATTTTATTAATATCCTTTACTTAAGTGTTAAATGGAAATGATTATTTAAAAAAAAATCGAAACTGATTTGATATTGATTCGATTATTGGAGAAAGAAAAAAAAAAAAGAAAGGATAAAAATAAATATATRTATATATATATATATATATATATATATATAGCAATCGTCGTCATCGTAATCGTCGTAGTTCATAGTTGTGGTCGTCGCGAGGGAAAGTCGACGCGCATAAATTTCCGTCCGTGTTTCTCCTATCGAGTAAAAAAAACTTGCGTTTTTCCTTTCCCGCCAATTTGGTGATTTGAGCGTAGATAACGAGAGCGTTCGTTAAAAACGTAAGAATCGTTCGACCGGTTAGATCTATTCTATCTCCTTTTCTACCCTTCTCTCTCCGTCTCTCTTTCTTTCTCATACTCTTTCTTTCTTCTTCTCACTTCTGATGGTTTTTCATTACTTTTACGTAATGTCTACGAGAGATAACATTCGATTAGTAGATATAAGTATGATAGAATAAAGTAAGAGAAAAAAAGAAAAAAAAGAGAAAATAAACAAAAGAAAGAAGTAAGAAAGACGCGAGATTTCCAAGTAGAGCACGCACGCACTTTGCGGGATCTTGTTGTCTCTTGCTTCGCGTTTGTAATGACTCTTCTAAGCAGGTGCAGAACGATTCATTCCCTGTTGCCGTCAATGCCTGTCTGCCTACCTGCCTACCTGCGCGCGCGCGCGCGCGCTCGTTTGCACGAGTGAGAAACACAATTGAGAAAATAAACGGAGTAAAAGGGATAGAACGCGCGCGATATAAGGTATAGTAGAAAAGATAAGTAAGAAAGAATGAGAGACGAATAGATACAGATAGAGTGTAGAAAGATTGAAGAAAGAAAAAGAGAAAGATAGATAGATAGAGAAAGAGAAAGAGAGAGAGAAAGAGAAAGAGAAACAACAAGCACGTCGCTGGCAAAAGAGATGAAATTAATTCCGACCACGTCGAAGCCACTCAATGGCTTCTTACTTTCCTTCGTCCTTACGGCTCCGACTACTACAAGTATTCGAGTTCTCTCCTTCGGTAATGGCTTGTAAGAGGAAACGGCGAAGATTTATAGGTTGCCAGAAAGAAAATATATGCGAGTCAACAATGCGTCGATACAATATAGGGCGACAGTGTGTGCTCTAGGCGGACACAGACGCAAACGGAGGGGTGGTGGTGGTGGTGGGTTTGAGTACGCGGATAAAGGGAGGTAGAGGAGTAGAGGGGAGGGAACAAGAGATGAAAGAAAGAAAGAAAGAGAGACTCGCAATATAAAAAGCTATACACACGCCACAATCAAACGGCGCGATTTCCAATGGAGTTTCTTTTTGCGTGTCCGCATGATTAACGATCGAACGCACTCGACTTCCGATCTCCGAGTCGAGTACGACATTCCACGAACGGTAAGCAACGTTGCTCTCCCGTTCCTAGCTAAGTCAACCTCAAGTATTTCAGTTTTATTTTCTTCTCTACCCCTCCCCCTCCGCCCTCCCGCCACCCCTTTCCCTCCTCATCCTCCTCCTCCTTCACCATCACCTCCTTCTTCTTCTTTTTCTACTATTCCATTTCCATCTCCTCATCTTCTCTTACTTTCTTTCTTTCTTTCTTTCTTTCTTTCATTCGCAAGCGTCGTTTCGCGCCTTCTTCGACTTCATTGATTCATCGAGACCCATCGATCCATTTTCTTGACTACTCTCGAATAGCTTTATGCGTTAGCTAGTTTGTATTCATTCGATAAAGTCAAGAAAGCCATTTCGAGTAAGTAGAAGAGATTCTTCAATGACTTTTTCTTCTTATTTATTTTTCTATTTCTATTTTCTTTTTTTTTAATTCGCGTAAGCTTTGTGCTGTTCGATACACGTTGCACATCGGACCCTTTTGTTGTCTAGATTTGAAACGATCGTTCGTTTTAACGTAAAAGTAAGATTGACTTACACACATCTTACGTGTAATGAACTTTATGCTACCTCGCGTGAAAGATCATCGGAAGAGCATTAACGGTGAGGTAGGAGACGAGATCGTTATTAAATGCACCTTCGAGAGAGAAAGAGAGATAAAGAGAAAAGTACCAGAGGTAATGTCTTTATTCTTGGGCATGACAGCGAGAAGAAGAGAACCATTCTCTTTATCTTTCTCTTAAGGTACCCGTTCTTCGGTGTAACGAATTACTTATGATTTATTAATAGTCACGGGAACTTCGATGCCTCTGGGAAAATTAGTCTTCTTCGTTCCTTCGACCGGAATGTGTGGGCTGCTGCTATTCAGTAATTCGCTTTAAAGTACGGAGACCGTAAAATTTCTTCTGGACACCCACACTCTTTTTCTAAAAAGAATAAAAACACGCAAGCAAATGTGTATATGCCTTAGAGATACAAGGATGAGAACAATGACAAAATTTGACATTCGTATTGCTTAAGTGTCGCATTAATTAACAATACTCGACGTAAATTAACATTTTTATTCATTCGATATTTATTTATTTATTGAATTAAAGGAGGGAAAAAAGTTTCCTCGTGTTTTAATGCGAAAAGGAAAGAAATATTTTGTCCAATCCAAACTTTTAACAAATGGTTATAAATCATTTATTTATTCGTGATTTAATCGTGATTACTAATATCGCTGGTTATGCGCAAAATTTTGGTCATGATATCATCGACTTTTCCGATGACTGACTGACTGGTCGATCACAGTAAAGTATAGCTTTGACATCAAAATTTTAAGATTAAAAATGACTCGAACCAATTTTATGTAGCAACACGTACCGACACTGCATCGTTTACACGATCATCGCAAATCTTGTTTACCAGCCTTACTCACATTTTCCCGTTTTTATTTTGTTAAATTAAATTTCAAAATATATATATATATATATATATACATATCAAATTTCTTCTTTACTTTTACTCGCACATTTTCAAGACTCTCGATAAAAATTTGTGTTCGAGAAAAAAGAAGAAGAAAAAAAAAAGAAAAAAATATCGCAACTTTCTTTTTTTTCATTATCGAATAATATGTGTCACCTTTAAAACGCGCGCAAATATTGCCGAGTTTCGATGAATTCGATCAAGGTTATGCGATCGTAAGATAATAATCGACAAAAATACGAATAAACTTTTCGGTCCCCCCCCCTCCCCCCTTACCCCTCCCCACCCCGTACGTTTCTTTTCTCTTATCAAACGAACAAAGATTTCATAATTCAACGAGAAAGTTGAAACCGGCTCGAGCCCATCTCATTCCCCTCCCCCTCATTACGACTATCGATGGAAATTCAATATAAGCAAAGTAGTATCCGTGAGAGAGTGCAATACAGGTAAAGCTTTTCTTTGGTTCGATCTTACTTTGCCGCTCGAATGCGACGTTTAAGAGCAATTTCCGTAGGTATAATCTACGGGATAAACGCACTCTTTACGCTTTATTACGCGTTAAACATTCGAGGGGTGAATAAGGATGACGCGTAGAACGTAGGTACGTATATACATATGTTGTGTTGGAACATCTCGAAAGGATGAGAATTATCCAATATATCTTGGAAGATATTCTCTCCGTCTTGCTTAGTCCATAAACACGCGACCTGTAATTTGAACGTCGGCATTCGTATTTTCGTTAACTCCTCGTAAATAGTTTCCCTCGATTGTAACACAAGGTATCATTAAAATAAGAAACTATCGATATACCTATTATGTCTACTATTGGATATATATCTATATAGTACGTATACATATATTAGCATAGACAGATGTCGGAGAAATCTTATAAAATCGTATAAAATCGTGTTAAATCGTATAAAATCTCATTATCTTATCCGATCGATAAAATTCCGTCGTTTCCTTCGGATCCGTGTAAAAAATTTACGCGAATCATCATCAATCGTTTTCTAATATATCATTAAGAAAGTCCGCAATCGCTAGAGATACGGAGAAATCTTGTAGGAAGTGTGGTGGGTTTAAATATCCGTTCGTAAATAATCGTATGGAATAAAATAGGTTTATTCTTTTTGTATTGTTGTTAGATTGGAAAATGAATGGTCGATAATGAAGCTTAATCTTGATAGATCTAAACGTTTGTAGAGACACTTTTCATCTGCTTTAATATTGTCAAATAGCATTAAATAGCGTTGTTGCTTATAGTTAGTGTTGATGGTGGTGGTACTGTTGCTCGTTTCACGCCTTCCTTCTAATTACGGTTTAAGCTTCGACCGGGTGTGCTTAGATAAACGAGCCTAGCGTAACGGCGCGCGCATAAATTTTTCAATTACACACGCTCCTAAAGCCCGTTATTATAGCACGATCATTGCCTGATCTAGAAACGCCCGCGAACCGGCGTGTTAATCTACGAATAATAATCCATGCATTAACTTTCGTAAACGTCGTTACGCCTTCGATTTAAGTAACTCCACATATTGAGAATGTCATTATTTTTATTTTTATTATTTTTTGTTTTTCTTTCTTGTTTTTTTTTTTTCTAAAACGAATATATAAGTTATAGGTATATAGATATTTTTCTATTGATTATAATTAACTAAACGACATTGTTGAAATTTATTAAGAAATAATATTATTGATTGAAATTTGTTGTGTTCCATGTATTTGGTTAGATTACAAAACGAATGTTATCGTCGGTCACAAAAGCGTCGAAAGGATGACACGACAAGCGTATAATGGAATAATCGTTTGCATTCATCTCATTCGAGTGGGTACTCAATTTGACCTATCGTCGAACGATAGTAAGTATCCTTGGTATATAATACGTGAAATCCTTAGGAGATCGTTAACCATCTAGTGTAATAATAAATTAATCTAAACTGTGACTGAGAGAAAAGAAAAATAAACCTTGTTACAATCTTTTTTAACACTTTTCACGTGAAAGTTCACGCGTCGTGTATTCATTTTTTATATTTATAAATTTACTTAAAAAGGTCCTTAACATTATCTAAAGAATTTCACGCTAAGAGTCAGGATTTATCAAGTGAAACCATATAACCCGTCAGATTATTTCTTTTTTTTTCCAATCTCATTTATTTTTTTCTTCAACATTGTCGAATACGAAACAACGTGTCCCAGCCTCTCCTCGAAACGAGTAACAAGCATGCAATAAACATCGAAGCATTATACCTCACGGACGAGGTTATCTGTCCGTCTGCACTTTGCCTGTCTGCTGCTGCTGCTGCTGTTACTGCTGCTATGTAGAACCTTACAACATTGCATTTACAATCGGAGCCGCGGTAAAGTGAAAGTTCACTTCTTATAGTGCTCGTTCGTGATACTCTTTTTCCGATTGTCTCGTCATCGGGTTTGTTCGTTTGTGGCTCGTTTACTCGTTCACTTGCAACGAGAACTCTGTTGTGCTTTGCTTTTGCTGCTGCGACATTATCCTATCAGACCTAACATACGAAAGTAATAGAGAATGAGGAAGAAGATGGAGGGGAAAGAGGATGGAAAACGGGAGAGAATGGATGCTGAAACGACGACGAAGACAACGATGACGACGTCACTGATCCCGAACGATCTCTCTTATCCGCTCTCCGTGAGACAAATTCTCACGCTTCGTACACGACGTACACACATGTATCTACATATGTACATTGCACTTCTATTCTCGCTTGTGTGTTGTATTCTTCGTCTACCAATGATTATATACTTACATCTTATAAAAGCTGTACTTTCAGTGTATCACCACTACTTGCTAAGATCGAAACGTCCCGGTATCAAGTTAATAACGCCCCGACGTCACTTCGTTCCTTCGTACAACGTTCACTCGTTTGGCGTAAATTAATGCTTCGTCCAGTTAAACGATCCTTCGTTATTCGCTACTTCCTACATTCTTCATCATCATCATCTTCTTCTTCTTCTTCTTCTTATTCACTCGAGTCAATTGTCAGTATTATTTGTAAGATTTTGCAAACCGTTATTGTTGGTAGTACAATTAACTGTTGTTTTACTAAAAAAAATTAATTGATGAATTAACAAAACATCCTTACGTGTAAACGTTCCTTTATAATTTTAATTTTGTAAATAATTATTAAGAAAATAACAAGATTATATAGTGTTTAAACCGTTTTACACGATGTTAGTAACATACACGTTGTCGTATTATAAAAATGCGAATCCTAGAATCGTTCTTCATCATCTTACACCATTGATTTAACACAAGTCTCGTGCACGGCCTATAGTAGTTGGCTTCTCTTCTTCTTCTTCTTCTTAGATGCTTTCTAAAGTAAAGTATGCGCCCGGCTAATAGCTCGACTCGGGAGTACAGATATTGCATCGGAGACGCTGGTGCCGTGGTAAGGTGCCACGGCAGGCAATTAATTCCTCCGGGCAGCAGACTTCCGTATCGGAAAGAGATAAACGCTGGACGCTCTCGCTCGGGACCCCGAGGATCGTATATTACGTCGTGCTTTTGCCAAGTCTTTTTACGAGTAGTTTACCAGACATATGAACGTCAAGTAGCAGCTTTTCAAATAAGAACTTTTCTTTTTATTTTTTTAACAATGGGGATAATGAATTAAACGAAAATAATCGGATAATTGTGAAAAATGTTTCAAACTTTATATCGTCAGCAATTACATTTTTACTTTTCTTCAATGTAATAATAATAATAATAATTAGGAAAAAAATATTATTATTATTTTTATATATAAATTAATTAAGAGATTATATATAAAGTGACTTGTTTTTTCTTAATACTATGACAAATGAGATATTGTTATATTACAAAATGTCATTAAGTAATTTATTGGAGATAGATGAAAGTATTGATTTAGAAATATCCGAACGACGAAGTTCCTGTGTGTGCACGCGTGTCCCATAGATTTCTCTCTTCTTCTCTCTTTCTCTCTCTCTCTCTCCTCTTGTTTCATCGATAAGAAGGTATAGTTGTGTTGCATCAGGACGAAGGAACGAGCTACCTGGCGCCAAGTGGATGTCGGTACGACCTATTTGGTCGCGCAAGGACGATTCACGAGAGCACGATTCTCTTATTCCGTGCTTCCTATCCGTATTCTCCCGGTGACATCGGATACTTTAAATACCATTCTCCTAATTAACTTTGTGTTATGCTAAATCCTTCGAAATTTAAAGCAGCGAATGGACGGCGATAGGACGTCCATTAATTGCTGCAGTGCGCATCCTAAACCGATCTTATTGGCAGCTTGGAAAAATCCGCGGAACTCTTCAGAACTCGTACCGACGAACGAACGAGATCGTAATTACTTCGATCGCGTAATGTCTTACTCAGGCGGCGATCTGAATTACTAATCGGTTCGTTTTCTCCAAGATCGAGAACGAGACGCGTCGGATACGCCGTTCGCCATTTACGGAACTATCCACGTCGGTTCCATAACTATAAGAGCTCGCTTCTACGGGGAAAAGGTGATCTCGTATAAAAAAGGAAATAGTAAATAAAGAAAATAAAATAGAAAGGATCGCGATTTCATCTTCGTCGATCGACTTTTTCAAAAAAAAATAAGAGGAAGAAGAAATAAATGGGGAAACACAAAATGATCGTATCAAGGCTCGGCCTTTAACAAGAAGAAGAACAACAACAACAAACAAAAAATTCATGAAAGGGAGGAGGAAAAATACGGGAAAATAAATGACTGCAAACGCGTCGAGAAGAAATATGAGAATGTATATATTCCTATCGATATTTACGAGTAATTCCGTTTTCGATAAATATGCCTAATGAACGTCGTCGAATAATTTAGCAAGTTTCGATCGAATGACACTCAACATACTGCTACTGTCATTAAGAGATAATATCAAAATTTGTAATGAAACTATCCGACGCACAACTCGTTGATAAAACTTTTATAATATTTATGATAAATACGTATATAAAAAGAGAAAAAACAAAAAACATATATATATATTTAAATAAAAAAAAAAAAATAGAGTTAGAGAGAAATTGAGATAATGATGATACAATATTTATATTAAAATAAATAATAAATAAATCGAGGCACACTTTTGAGATACGATTTGTCAGATCGATGACGGATGACGAGGATGATAAAGACGACGATGATGATTGATGATTAAACGAAACTTGTCTTCTTATTTGGTATTAAAGTCTTTTGATAATTTCGGTACTCGCCGCTCGAGGTTGTAAAGCGCGCCATCCGCCACGACTCGAATCAAATATGGCCGCGCCCACGTAGTAGTAGTCGCGCGTTGACAGTCGAAGACGGTGGTAGTAATGTTTTGGTCTCTACGCGACGGGGTACCATTATTTACGTGTGCCGTCTCGTTATATCGCGATAATAATCGAGAACCCTTTAAATCATTATCGAGTTTGAACTATTAATCAGACAAACCTCGATAAACGATTTTATTCACAATTTATGTATATATATATAAATATTATTTTACCCCCACCCTTCCACCCAACGCCACCGCCGCCATCAATTTTGATCGTTCAACTTTTTGGGATGTTCTTTTAACCAAAGAAAAAAAACAAAGATCCAGAGGAGAATTTATTATAACGTTGACGAAGTAAACGAGGAAAAAGAAAAAAAAAAAGAAAAACAATTATTGCTGGACTGATAATTCGTTGTTTTGAAAAGAATGAAAAAATAAATAACATCGATCTAATATTCGTTAGATCGTTAGACGCCATATTTTTTATTCTTTTTCTCTATTTTTTTTCTTTTTCTTATTTCGCCGATGAACCTCGCGATTCCACGCTTTTCTTTCAAGGTAAGATAAATTTTACTTTTCATTTCGTGGAATATCGAATTATCATTTATATAATGATTAGTTCGTATGATTTTAATTATATTTATACTTTGTTCGTTTTTTTTTTTTTTATTATTATATCGATCGTTTGCTTAATCTATTAGATTAATAATAAATTATGTGATTGTCATTGTCGCATAGACGTAATGTTATTAGAATTTAAGCCAAAGGAATTATGTATCTGTTTGGGTTGGAATTGGATCACGAAGTATTGATCAAGGTAATTAATTATTTTAGCCATGTCTATTTTAAAAACTTGATCTGCTAATGTGATTAATTAGATTAATTGTACAACTTATGATAATTGATTAATATTGATTAATAGATCTAAGCATTTGAATTATGAAAAAGTCATAATTTATTTCATAAAATCTAAGGTACAAAAATATGCGATCGTTAAGAATTCATTTGAAAGATAATAAATAACCGCCACACACATATATACGAAAGTAATTCGTATATTCCAATCTCTTTTTTCTAGTGTTATAGCAAATTTTCATTAACTCGACCAACTCATAGACGTATTTATATTTTTATGAAATTCACTACTAGACGAAATTCAAATTCTATTTTTACGATTTATACAAAATCTGTAACGATTATCGATTATTAACGAGACTCACGTAGACATTCGAGCTCATCTTCGACCATTCCAAATGTAAATTCATTCGCGTTATCATTTTCATGAAACTTTTATCATCTCGCAGGTGTTCCCGAAGAAAGTCAAGGTAAAAATCGTGCCACGCTAATGATTAATTTGAACGAAAGATAAATAAAAAGGGGATGATTTATGATTGCAAACGCGAATGAATGACTCTAATATAATTCCATTTAGCATAAATGATACATAGAAATATTACGTGAGGAAAAAATAAACAAATTACTTCACGTATTTACGCTCACAAAAATATATATTTCTTTCTCTCTCACAATTTTTATACTCGCATACTAATATTCGAAATCTCTCTCTCTCTCTCTCTCTCTCTCTCTATCAAAAAAGATTATAAGAATAAAACAAATAAAAAAAAAAAAAATGCACGCGCATATTTTTCCCAGTAGAAAAAGATGGAAAAAGAAAAGAAGTCCATTAATTACCGTCTCAAAATGATTACCAAAAAAGGTTATGTTTCGATAGAACAACAACAGTTCTTTCAAAAAAGGTAGATCGAATATCGTACGGTTCCACAAAGTTCTTATGGTACGAACGGAGAGAAAAAAAAAGATTTTGTTTCCGCTTACGGTCCACGCGAATGGGTAGGTAAAACGGCGTAGCGGGTACGTGCTAAGACAGGGGTCACCGGTATACACCTGCCCTGGAGCTTCCAGAGCGCGATAATATAGGATTCTGATCTTCAACGAGTAATAGAGAGAAAGAGAGAGAGAAAGAAAAAGAGAGAATGATAAAGAGAGAAAGAAAGATAGATGCAAGGGCCGGTATCTTCTTCTCCTTCTCCGATTCTCAGCTCCTCCCGCTTCTTCTTAGCTTCCCTCTCCCCTTTTCCAGCTTGGGAACATAATGCCGTGTAGAGCAGGTACTCATAACGCCCGGCGAACCCGTTGAGATATAGCCCGGGTAGTGTTTCAATCGCCAAGCCACGAACGTCGACAATGATACGTGCGCGTATGCAAAACGTATTACAATATTGGATAGCCGGACTATGCATCACGATAGTCGAAATAAATCATCCGCGAACAAGCACCGACGTGGCTGGCTCTCTTAACGGGGGGGAGGCTTAAATAATTTACCGATTTTTCGATTGCACGACCCTCGGGGTCGCAACCATCGTAGCGCGTAAATCCCTTTGACCGGTATCTAGCATCTTGTTTCTCTCTCTTTTTCTCTCTTCTTCTTCTTCTTCTTCTTCTTCTTCTTCTATCTATCTTTTCTTTAAGTTTCTCCATCTGTTTAGCGAAGAAAACATTCCCGGATGCTGGAAACCGAGGGAAATCACATGGTCCTCGTTAAAAATCCATCTACGAGGAGAATCGTCGAACGGAACTCGTGATATTTTATCGAAAAGTCGTCTTTATTTATTTTTAATTCATGTACACCTTGCATACTTACATTGCGTTCCTTGCTTGATAGAACCTGAGTTATTTCGTGTAAAGTATAAAACGTGGAAGAGAGAGAGGAAAGAGGGATCGATCGAACTTGAATCAATTTGATTTAACACGTATACATACGAGTACATAGGTGTATATATTGTAATACAAGTTCTTATAAATTTATATCTTATATCCGCATCTCTCTCTCTCTCTCTCTCTTTCTATGTATATGAACACATTTGAAACGAATATATGCACGTAAGTATTACGTATAGTACTTGCGTACACGTGTTTTATCTTTCGTTATTGTAATTTTGAGATTCTCGGTAAAAACGTAATCCCCCATCATTTACGATGATACGTGTATCGACTATATATATATATATATTCATATGTATATTATAATATATGCCCATAATTATGAAAGTGGTCTAACAAGTAAAAATTAAAAAAAAAAAAAAAATGAGTTTATCTCAGTTACTTCACACCATATTATTTTAAACTAAATTAACTCAACAAAAATTTTCACATAGTATTTGTTATTTCAATATTATATAGAATTTTTAGCGTTCAAATGTAATCATTTAAATATTTAATACTTTCATAATTATGGTCACATATATCACAGAAAATCTACTCCTATCTTTTTTTACTAATAATCGGATAAGCAAGAGTCTTCTTGATTTTTAGTTAATTCTTTTTTTCACGTTGGTTAGATATTCTTTAAGAAATACTTAAACCCAAGATGAAAGAGAGAAGACGAGAGAGAGAGAGTAGAGAAAAGTAAAGAGAGGAAGGGTCGTTCAAGCGTACAATGCCACTTGATCCTTCGACCACTGCCTGGTGCGTGTACTCTTCTCTCTCTCTCTCTCTCTCTCTCTCTCTTAGGCGTTATAATGGTCGAGCGCATAATATAGAGGGTAAAACGCGGTACACGTACGCGATATGTGGGGCGGCTAACAATGGAGCACACCTGAGCACGGGCCGGTGCGTTTGAGATGGCTTTTGAAGACGGTAAGAAAGAGATAGAAGGACACTGTAAGGTAAAAAAAAACAAGCAGAGTGAAAGAGAGAGAGAAAGAGAGAGAGAGAGGGGAAAGGTATCGCATGAGAAGGTGCACCGCTATGAAATGTAGGGAAAAGAAAAAAATGAAAGAAGGATCGCATCGAGATGGGACGTGTGCAGGAAGAGGAACAATGCATTTCAGCTTCTTCTTCTTCTTCTTCTTCTTCTTCTTCTTCTCTTATGCTTCTTCCTCGAACTCTTCTTCTTCTTCTTCTTCAACTACGTCTCTTCTCTCCTACTCTTTCACTTATGTTATACTACCGTTCATTTTCCTTTTCTTTTCTTTTATTTTTTTTTATTTTTTCTGGGGTGCCAGCCATTTGTTCATGAAACACCAAAAGGGCAGCCTCCTTATGTGCATTGTACTCTCTCGATTAGGGTTGCCAACCGACCCGGATTGGCCGGGATTGTCTCGGAATCGAAGTAGCTGTCTAGAATCCCGGTTTAATGTCAAACTATCCCCTGGAATTTTAGAGAAGGTTATCAATTAATATCATCTAAATTCCAAAGTAATTTCTTTTTTTTTTTTTTATTACACACGATTTCGTGTTAATCCGTTGAATATTCGTCAAACTTTCGTTTTTCCCTATTACTATTTCAAGCCAATAGAATATATGAACAATTTACGAGTCTTATCGATTAGCTCAACTTTTGAAATTTTGTCATATTTTATTATTAAAGTATTTCATTAATATTTAATTTCAAATCAATTTCCTTAATAATTAGGCTTAACATCATTAAATGAAAGCAATTACTATGATCATTTTCAATAATTAATGATACAGTAATGTATATTATTCATATATATATTTTCATTTGTGTGGGGTAATATGTTTAAGAATTATTTTGTCAGAAATTATTGGAAAAACTTACACACTCGTGTGTCCATTTTTATTGAAAGTATGCGAAACAAATTCCCGAGTTTTGTTTAACTAAATAAGTCGTAAATATAGCGTTTTGTCGTAGTTACTTTTTTCATCAGAAGATTTTTTTTATTTATCTTCTTTCTTGTTAATCAGTCGTCTCTCATGGCGTCATTCATTTACAATACAAAAAGAAAAAAAAGTCATATAGTGTTCTCATTGTTAGAGAATAAATAATCACGACGATTACATTGATTTTCATCGTTGTTAATAATAATCGATTCTGTGTAATAATGTAAAAGAAAAAAAAAACAAAATATTCAACGCGTTAAATGTCTCGTAATATCGCGATAAATTATTTTCTCATTGTAAGAAGGATTTTCTATCCAACGTGAAAGATATTAATTTGTTATCGTATTTGTGTTTATTCTCTATGTATCATTTAATAGATTATTCTCGTTAATGACACCGTATGTCCTCGACTATACGTATTTTACACGTGTCTCTCTCTCTCTCTCTCTCTCTCTATCTCTTTCTCTCTTTCATCGTGTTGTGCACAGTGTCAATGAGAAGGATGTCGTTAACACTCTATTAACTGAAATTTACATATGACAATGCAACTAATGTTTATTTAGACATGAGATAATGCGCATCGAACGAGAGAGGGGAAAAGAAAAAGGAAAAGAGAAAAAAAAAAGAAAAAAAAAAATATCTTTGATCAACGAAGCGCAAAAAGGCTTTTAATGTCTATAATAATGTATGCAATTGATCGGTGTATGTTAACGCGCAAACAGTCGCTGCTTTCGAAAGGCGTAATGATCATCGATCTCATAAGTAATAAACATTAAACCGAGAAGTTGCATAATAATATTGCCCACAAAGCTCTCGTGTTCTCTATATTCTTGTCGTAACATTGTAAAACTCGATTGTCGCCGAAACATCGAGGAAAAACTCTCGATCGGAATAAAATTGTTTCACTTACACGCGGTTATATATTTCGTATCTTTGTTTTTAGATTACATTTCTCTCTCTCTCTCTCTCTTTCTTTATTTGCGGCGACTACAAAGCTTCTGTTACATAATCGCACGCAACTCGTATCGCATCTCGATCAAAAAGTAACATGCATACACGTACCTACACCGAAAGAGAGAGAGAGAGAGAGAGATACGTATACACTTGTCCGAGTAAAAGCGTTTTTGCTTTGATCCGTCTCGTGGTTTTTTTTCGCGTTAATTTCTTTTTCTATTTCAATTAAACAGAGAAAGAAAAAGAGGATAGAGAGAAAGAGAGTGAGTGAGAGAGAAAGCGAGATCATTAACTACTACGATCCATTAGCTCACACCGCGTTAGAATTTAAACCATCGATGATGGTAATTACGACTATTAGTGGGAGTACGCGAGTGACAGAAAGAAAGGAAAAAAAGAAAGAAAGAGAAAGTAAAGGAAGAAGACGACGAATAGATGGATTGATGGTTAAGATAGAAAGACTGACACGGAATCCAGCTACCGACGAGAATCGCAATGATACGCCAACGATCTCGACTTGTTCGTGTATCGGTTAAGAGAATTCTCCCCCTTTTCGTTGGATTTAAATTCCATAAGCGAGTTTGCTGCGGGCGCCGCGAGAGACTAATGACTGTGTGTTCACCGTGATGTTGAAGTAGGATATCGTGTTTATTGGTCGGTAGATAAAGAAACAAAGTTACTTTTCAATCCAACCCAACTATATTCTCGAATCTTTATAGAAGAGAGAGAGAGAGAGAGAGAAAGAGAGAGAGAGATAGAAACGTTTCATTTTTATCCCCTGTTTTTATTAATTCCAAACACACCCCTACTAACTCCCATCCCTTTCCTCTCTCTATCCCATCTCAACCCCATTACGAATCGACAAATTTTCTCTGCGCGTATATTTAAATCTTTCAATATAATATATTATATAAAATCGAACGCGCGGGTTTTTTCTTTCTTTTTTTTTTCTCTTTTTTTTTTAAATCCATCTTCCTCTCTTTTCCGTTCGAAAAAGAAAAAGAAAAAACCAGACAGACGTTGCCAGTTTATATCGTATTTTTTTATTTACAACCAACACCGAGCGGGATGAAGTTTAAATATTAATTTCTTTTTTTTTTCCTCTTGTTTTTTTTTTTTTTTTCTTTTTTTTTCTTTTTTCCCCATCGACACGAGTCTCCGAGACGAATGGTAATCAAATTGATATAGATAGGAATTAAAATGAAGTTATTTTTGTTGCGAGATCGGATCGATTAATATGATTTATTATCGTCTAGATATTACTGTGACGAGAATTTATCTCGATATAGAGAAAGAAAAAGAGAGAGAGAGAGAGAGAGAGAGAGAGAGAGAGAGAGAGAGAGTATATATCGATATATTATGATATTTGTTCTAGTTCATAAAAATTGGATGATATTAATGAACAATTTCGGCGATATTAAAACGTAAGAAAATTACTTTTTTTGTTAGTCGTAATAACCTTTTAAACATTTCGATCGACTCGGTAGCAACTGCTTACGTCACGCTACAACGACGGACAATGGTAAAGCTTAGCGTACCTTGAAATTCGAGGTCTTAGGTCGTGAATCGTTCGTCTTGCACCTTACCGTCGTCCATCGAGACGCGTAACGGTGCCCGTTAAAAGGCCTTTTCAATCTGCACACTCGTTTACGACGACGATCCTACGCCTTGTCCGAGTCGGGACTCTTCAAAGAGATCGCTCACGTACATACCAATATTCTTCTGCTTGCCCCGTGTATCGATAAGATCAAGAAATCGAGAGAGAAAAAGAGAGAGAGAGAAAGAGAGAGAGAAAGATATTCTATTGATTTTAATTTATTTCCTTTTTGTTTTAACATTTCAGTCACTCATATGCCAAATCAATTAAATTCGCTTAACAAAAAGTAGACGATACGAATAAAATAATAAATATTGTATCGTTTATTATTATAAACGATCACAATAATTATAATAATTAAAGAAATTTATTTAAAATTCAACACTTTGATTACGAAATTGTACACAAATTTTAATAATCGAGTTAATCGATTTGACTTGTGAAAAATGATTTATCTCATATCTCTTTTATATTGCGTAAATATTATAGAAAGAATTTAATTAATTAATTACAATTAATAAGATAATCCTGCAAGGTTCTCAGTATTTCGTGTGAAAAATATAATCCGAAATATCAGTAGGAAAGGTATTTATTTACCTACGTTGTACATACGTCGTCTATAGGGTAAGAAGAAGAAGAAGAAGAGGAATAAGAATAAGAAGAGTATGAAGATGAGAAGGATGAGATGTAAAGAGAAGGTCTCTCTTTCTCTCTCTCTCGACAGAGAGAAGAGAGAACTGCATAATAGGGGCCGGGGCTACCAGTTTAACAATCGCATAGAAAGATGCCGCGCGGCATGGCAGCGGGACCGTTTTAGATTGAGGAATATTGGGGTATTGTGGTGGAGCCACGGTTAGCGCGAACATGCGTCAGTGTGCGACTGTGTATGAGCATCTCTTTGACAATGGGAATCCCTGTGGGTGCGTTAATCCGTGCCGTATGTGTACCAAGAGATCTCGATGCTTGTGGGAATATTTTGAAGAAGGGAGAAGGTGAAAACAGGATGAGAGAGTGAAAAAGTAAGAGAGAGAGAGAGAGAGAGAGAGAGAAAGAGACCAGTGTATGTCTATATGTGTGTATTATACGTATGTGTTTTTATGTGAGAGAAAGAGATGGGTAGTAACGTAAGAAAAGGGGGAAGAATCTTCTTCTTCTTCTTGCCTCTATTGTTACATCTCGCCGATATTATCGGACGTACACGCGATGCATCCTCTGTCGGTTCGTTGCCGCCGACAACGGACTCTCGAGCCTTCTCAAAGGCTCGTTTCTTTCCAAGAGCAAGTTCGTAATTGCCGCGAACGAGCGAACTCGAATAAGAAGAGCACCGATCTTGGTGCAAACGAATCTTCTTTAAAAGAAAGAGAAAGAGAATGGGTATATACGTGTATGTGTGTATTCATATATATATAATGCATATACTTATACGTATATTGGTATGGGATTTACTACCCGATTTGGTACGATCGACACGTTCCCGTCAACCGCAAACTCTTTTCCACAGTAATATTTCATCGTTTCGAAACCCGACTACACAGCTAAGCCCAGGTCCGAAGTGTGACCGTTCAGTTTTGTGAAAAAAAAAAAATAAAAAAAAAATAAAACGTTTACCCCGGCTTGATGAGTTTCCATTAGCAAATCAATCGGAAATCGATCAGTATCTAGAGTTTACTATTTTAGATTCGATCAATTGTTGGTATTTACTTATATTAGGGGGATATAATGAAATCCCGATGAGAAAATCTCTTTTTCTTTTTTTTTTTTATTTCATTTCGTTAATTAAACTCGTGTTTATCTTGTACATATGTATACGTATCGATAACGTACTTTGAATCGTCAATTTATTTTCTAGATTTTTAACATTTATTTTCACTTCATTTATGTACGAAGGAAACAAAAAATTGTGTTCGACGTTTCTAAATAAAAATGTACGTGGGGAGGGGGGGGGGGTGATGAGGTGGAGAAAATTGATTCGTTTATATATCTAAATAATGATTTTGATTGTTTCGGATCAAAATCTTTATCGTGATGTCAACAATATTATATTATATTTGAAAGACAAAAAGTATACTTTGATCAATGATTTTATTTTATCTTTTTTCTTTATCCCATCTCTCTCTCTCTCTCTCTCTCTCTCTCTCTGTCTCTCTAGTTCAAGTTTCTAATCTCCGTGACCGTGAATATTATCGAAGATATAATACGGTGATCGGTCAGAGAATCGTTCACCTGGAAAAATATTTTCCGATGGCAACAAAAAAACGTTCGGACGTGGGAATAATTTTAAGATCAAAAGAAGAACTCGAAAAGAAGATCGAGTACACATATACACAGCCAGAGAGAGAGAGAGAGAGAGAGAGAGAGAAAAATGAAAAATAAATAAAAAAAATAAAAAAGAAATAAAGAGAGACACGCGTAGACGCCTGTTCTGTGAGATCGTAGTAGTGTGTGCAAGAACATACAACAACACAACTACGACTCTGGTAAAGTCGCCCGTACCTCTTTTAACATAAGAGAGAAGAGCGCGCGCGCCCATGCAGTTTGTAACGCAGCAGAGAGAACAGGTATTCCGCCATTGAAATAAGGTAACGTCGCGAATATGAAATATACCCCGTTGTACAACTTGATAATCCGTGGTTACCATAAATCCTGAGTGATTATCCGCGTGTCTATTTATAAGCCTTGTGGCATCGCCCTCGTCTCTTCCTCCTCCTCCACCTTCTCCTCCTCCTCCTCCTCCTCCTCCTCCTCCTCC
>NW_014569565.1:1269575-1284887 GCF_001313835.1 Polistes canadensis | reverse complement strand
TACCCCGTTGTACAACTTGATAATCCGTGGTTACCATAAATCCTGAGTGATTATCCGCGTGTCTATTTATAAGCCTTGTGGCATCGCCCTCGTCTTCTCTTCCTCCTCCTCCTCCTCCTCCTCCTCCTCCTCCTCCTCCTCCTCCTTCACCATCTCTTCATCCTATCTCTTTCTTTCTTTCTTTCTTTCCTCACATTTTCTCCTCCTTCAACGCTTTTGTTCAGTTTATTCTCCCATAAGCATGGTATTCCCCCATCCTTTTGAAGATGAGAAAGAGAGAGAAAATAAGAGGATCGTACCTAAGGACGATGTAAGGACTCCAAAAGGCCTCCTCTTCTTTTCTCTTTTCTTCTCGAATCTTTTTCTCGTACCTGTACGACGTACACACGCGTCAAGGATTTCCGTGTCGCGAGTTTTACGCAGCGCGAGATACGGCCGATAGGATTAATCGGCTTACGAAGGGAACGCTTACCTCGAAGAAGTCGCGCGAAGAAGCCCAAGTCTTAGGATGAAATCGAGAGGAAGGGAGGGGGGAGGGAAGGGGAGAAGATGAAACTCTGCGATTCTTTTTTTCATATTCGACGGAATATCGTTCGTTTCTTTCGCGCCAGGACAAAACCCCTCCCCCCCCCCTCCTGTCGAGAATGATTCCAAATTAAATGCAATTTTTTCTTCTATATGTAATTTATTCTTAAGAAACTTTATATTGATATTCGTAAAGTCGTCTCATTTTGAAATACGAATTTGTTCGGGATTTAATAAAAACGTTTGGCCGATTCCTCTCTTATCTGAATAGAAATATTTTTTTCCATTACAGTGAATAAAATATCCACACAAATAATTTCTAATTATATTCTACGTAATATGTGTAACAACGACGTATGTAAAAGTATATTGTAAGAAAAGAAAATGTTTAAAAAATTGATATATATCTCTTTGGCAGCCATGCGCACGAGTTTTTAATTGCGACGATGAGAATGATCGAACTTCTTGCTGTAATGAATTTGCGCGAAAATTGTGGAAAAAAGGTAATGAATGTAACGAGTTTCTCTATGTAGGAAACGACCGGTGTTGTACGCTGTTAATTAAGAAGTGGTGGAAGATAGAACGGAGAACAGGGAATGATGAAAGAGAGAGAGAGAGAGAGAGAGGGTGGTGGTGGTGGTGATGGTGGTTGTGACGGAGCAAGGAGAAAAGCTAGTTATTAAATCGAACGAATACCGGTATATATCTACCTCTCGATATAATACCGGTCGCGAGCGTAGCATGAGAAGAATCTTGCGAAGATTACGGATCGTCATCGATCGATAATCGCAAATTTATCTCTGAGTTAGACGATTTTTACATCTCCTTTTTTTCGATTTTTTCCCTATCCTTCTTCCATAACGCGTATGACTCTTCTTCCTTTGCTCCGAGACGACAGAATATGACGAAACGATTTTATCCGAAATATACGATACCAACGTCTACATATTCTATGGGATATATTAGAAAGAAAGAGTGAGAAAGATATAAAGAATCTTGGTTTAGAGGTATCTTTTCTAGGCAAAGATGATATACTTTCTTGAAATATTCAATAGATCTTATACTATCGTATCTTACTAGGAATATCATCTATGCGACATTATTATATTTTCTAGAAATGAAATACATGTATAAATATCGATGTTACCGAATGGAACGAAAAATTTCTTTTTTTAAATTTCTTTTTTTTTTCTTATATCCATACGTGTTGTTGTTTTAATTTTCTATTACAATATATTATGGAAATTTTCAAAGAATGTGTGCATCTTTGAGGTCAATGTTGAAAAGAAGTGAAGAAGGGTAGAGAAAGAAAAGTTGGGAGTCGAAACCTCTAACCCAGAAGACCATCGCCAGAGGCGCTGCGGCAAGCTATTAAAAAGCCGAGTTATGAATGAAAGCCGAGCTGAAATAGAATGGCACGTCGTGCCCCGCCCACGGTATCTCCGAAGGCAGCACTACGGTCCGAGCTCACGGTTTTAAGATGCTACGCACGTCGTTTATCCGCTTTGCTTCGTATAACTGTATAAAAAGTGACCGAAATAAGGGAAACAAAAAACAATTAGAGAAAGAGAGAGGGAGAGAGAGAAAATGGTGGGGGGGGGGAAGAAGGAAGGGAAGATTTCGATTGTTTTTGATCTAGGACAAATTTTCTCTATTTTTTTCCTTTTTTTTTTCTCAATTTCCAAATATCCATCGCAAAACAATTCGACGATTCCTTTGTCGCGTGATTTCGAGAGATCGATAAAAAAAAAAATTGGATTTTATATAAAACAACAAAGATATCTTTTTCTCCGTTTAACTTCGCATACGAGAAAGTTTCAATAGTACGAGAGAGTCAACCTTGACAGGGGATTATGTGTCCAGCACGGCTCACTGATCTGACTGTGAAGTATATTGAAAAGCGTTTCATGGACTCACACCATGTCAACGATACGATCTAAACTGCTTTAGTTACTAATTTGATTCAGTTAAGTTAAGCTAAACGATGCAGGTAACACGTATCTCTAACGTGTACACTGCGCTTACCTACGACAAAGTGGTCTTTCCTGGGGCCGTCGTTGCGGTTCAAGCTCACGTCTCATTAAACAATTCTATTGAAATTTGTCGGTATAGGTCAGAGTAACTGGGAGGGGGGGAGGGGAGGGGAGGGTTATGCAATTTATGGTTATCGCAGCTTCTCTTCTCTTCTCTTCTCTTCTCTTCTCTTTGGATTACAAACTCTCCCAACGTCACAAAGTTCTTCTTGTTCGAGTAACAAAGTTCACACTCGAGACTAAAATAATCTCGAACCTATATCTTTTCTTTGTATCTTCGATTCTATTTTCTAACTAAACATAACTTGTGTTTCTTTTTATTTTTTTTTTTTTAAATATTATAATTACCTATTCGGTTTACATTAAAAGAGATCGAACCCGTTGTTGTATACAATAGAAATCATTCAAAAATAATTCCTATATTACAATTATCGACAAATAATATATATCTTATATAAAAATAATTTATGATTCGTTAATAATCCACTGACACTGAATAATTCATTCAAGCTCGCTCGGCATAAATCCAACGCTTTTATCTACTTATTATCCAACGATTATTCGCTTCGAATGGCAAAGCTGACTTCGTATTATGTCAACGAAGAAGCAACAAAACAGTCTCATCTCTCTCTCTCTCTCTCTCTCTCCCTCTTTTTCTCTTTCTATCTTGTTCTCTACGTCCGACACGTCCTTTAAATTATTACGTCGTTCGTATGGGGTTCGATTCACTTTTCTATCGTTTGTCCGTGGCTTCTTCGATCCGGTGATTGATTTCGGCTGGCTAGATAGCTTTTCGTAAATCGTGTATCTTCTCAGGAGGCAAAAGGATAGAGAGAAAGGGACCGATGCAAAAAGAAAGATAGAAGAAAAAAAAAAGATAAAGAGAGAGAGAGAGAGAGAGATAGAGAAGAGGACAGACGCCCGATCGTCTGTCACATTCTTGATGTCAGCAGTCGGTATCCCAAGAAGGGCTCCGGTAGTCGAGAGCATCCTGACGATTCAATTAGGATTCAGGCATGCAGCGAAGGCTATCTCATTCTCTCTCTCTCTCTTTCTCTTTTTCTTTCTCTACACACGCTCCTTTCTTCCTTCACCATTCCTTTCCACCTCTTCCACTTTCAAGGCCCTCCTTCGGTATAATCGATCGTCGATTTCACGAGAGATCCGTCCGCGTGCTCGCGCGTCGTTGATATATGAAGATTAGGAGGCCGATGTTCATCCGACCATCTCTTTTCTCGTCTCATCTCTCTCTCTCTCTCTCTCTCTCTCTGTCTCTTTCTGTCTCTATCTGTATCTCTCTCTCTTTCTCTCTGTCTCTTTCTTTCACGATCGAACCGAGAAGAAATCCCCAAGAAGATATCGAGCTTTGCTCACGGAACGTAGTAAATCCATTGAAAAGGGGGGTAAGGGTATGGGGACGGGGGAAAGAGGGGGAAGGGGGGGAGAGGAAGGCGCGAGTAATTGCTCGCGTTAATTGAACTTTGGCGCGATCTTGATTAACGCGAACGTGAATTCAAGTTGCGGTCGCGTGATCTCCAATCCCGTTTTCTCTTTTACTATTTTATTATTCGACGATTGGTGGTATTGCACAGGTTCGATAGGTTCGACACGTGTTGCTAAATTTTAAAATAACATGTATAATAAAGATATACACATACATATATATATATATATGTATATATAGCAACGCTTAATTATTCATTCGTCTTTTAATTAAATTATTCACACACACACACAAATAATATTATGCTATATCATATAAAATTATTCCACATATATTATCATAGATGTGTTATCATAAATTTATTATAAATATAAATGAATATCAACTCTTATAATGTAAAAGTGTTAAATCGAATGGTAAAGCTTTCAATGTCGTATAGGAACGAGACGACAAGAAAGATAAAGAGAAAGAGAGAGAGGATCCACCTCGCGTTCCGATTCGTATTGTGAGTTAATGTAAAAAACGTTTCAAGAGGATACTACACACAGGCATTAACTAACGATCGAGCAACGACGAGTTACGGCTTCGACCGAAGAACTTTCGCCATAAATCATAGGATCGATCGGTCGTGAGTCTCAACTGAGAGCGAGAGACTCTCTGTGTGTCTGCGTCTTTCTGTGTGTGTGTGTGTGCGCGCGTTCATCTGCTGCTGTTGCTATTGCTCCTGCTGTTGTGTAAGTGAGTAAGTGAGAGGTATAGAGTAAGGTAGAAAAAGAAAATGAGAGAGACAGAGAGAGAGAGAGAGTGAGAGAAAGAGAGAGTGAGAGAGTGAGAGGGTTTTGCGATCGTAGAGTTCCCGTCGAACGCGTCGAAGCAAATCGCTCGGTGTCTCGTTAGACGAAGGAACAGGAAGTAAAGCGTGGAATGAGGCGAGCAAGGGTCGAGAAAGCGTCCTTGTCGTCGTCATCGTCGTCGTCGTCGTCGTCGTCTTCTCGAAAGCGTCGCGTGGACAATAGAGCAATCAATAGGGTAATGCGAGGACACTTTATCGAATTATCGATGCGGTCGACACTGGCGTATCTACACTCGATGGACACGGATGGTGTGCTTTTCGAACGAGAACCCTTTCGCGCCTATCTCTCTCTATCCTTCTTTCGACTCCATTCGCCTTTGCCTGGTCCATCCTATAGTCTTGTCTCTGGCTCTTTCTACCTGACTGCCCACTTCTATCTCACTCTAACTATCTCTCTCTCTCTCTCTCTCTCTCTCTCTCTTGCTTTTGCTTTCTCTTAACATCGAACGGTCCTCTCTTCACTCCTCCTCTTCCCCCTTCCTTCTCTTCCTTCTCATCTTCCCCGAACTCTCTTGTGTATACGTGAAGTCTGATAGAACGTGGAGCATCCTCAGCGTAACAGGCTCAGTTGCCCTTGACACTTTGGACCGTTAATGTCCAAGTGGCACGCGATAAATCCGCCCCCGAACGATCCAACTCTCTTTCTCTCTCTATCTATCTATCTCTTTCTCCCTCTTTCTTTCTTCGAGATCGTGCGTTGGATCTTGAATAGTTGTCCTTCGAGTAGCAAACGTGCAGTGCCACCTCTTCCTCTGCGTATGTCGTCTCGCACGCTCGAAAGATATACGGGTTCGTACCCTCGATACGCACTTACACGGTAGTTCTCAGTCCTTCCCACCTGCACGATCCTCAATGAGCTACTGCCTTTGCACGAAGAACGATCTGCGAAACACACTCGAGAGTCCACCTGAGAATACCAATCCTCTTTTATTTTATTTTCTTTTATTTTCTTTTTTTCGTTTAAAACAAAATGATTTTTACTTTGAAATCAAGGGTTAAATTCGTTTCATCTATATTACCGATATCAAACGATTATTAATCTTTCTTATTATATAATAAATCATATTCGAGACTCGTTATAATTGCGACACTATAAAATACGTTCAAAATTGGTTCAAGACAACAAGTTCACAAAATTGTATCGTCCTGTCCCAATAATCAAATATAATTCCATCACTTTTTTCCTCGCGATATAAAAAAAGTATCTTAGAGGTGCATACTCTGTTTTCGAGACGAACGTGCAAAACCGACATTTGAAATCCTTGATGCACAAACAACAACAACAACAACGAACGCTCTCCTCCGTCAAGAAAGTCGTCCACGAGTGGGCTTCGCACGCGAACGAGACTCGACGTTTAACAGGGACGACGGTGGGCCGGTACTTTTATGCGAACGAGACTCGCATATTTCATGTCACTTTGATCCGTCTTTTTTCCATCTCTCTCTCTCTCTCTCTCTCTCTCACACACACGCGTTTATACTTTGTATTTTTTAATCTCGTGCAAGGAGAAAAAAAATAAAGTTTTCTTATAAGTTACACGCACGAGGAAGTTAATATGCGTGTGTTGCGTGTTTATATGTGTATCTGTGTATGAATTCTCTTCTCTCGTGCACTTGTAATTGCAACGCAATCTTCGGTCCTTTTCGTTCGAGTTCCCTTCGTTCGGTATTCTTATCTTCGGTTTCGGTCAGGTTGGTCTGCCAAGTTGCAAGGCGTCGTCTTACGTCGTAGTCTTTGTCGTCTTGGTAACGACGCATGTACCTACGTACAAGACTCTTCGCATAAACAGCGAATTCTACTCCTCTTCTCTTCTCTTCTCTTCTTTTCTCTTCTCTTCTCTTCTCTCCTCTCGATCGAGCTCGCGCGAGAACGGCGATAGCACAGGAATGAGTTATGATCCCTATTCTCGAATTTGCATATCGATTCATTATGCGTTCTGGTGGAAGTCAAAATTGGAACGCTGCTTGGCGCAACCGATTACTCGTTCGCGAGGACGTTGGTGGAGATGAAGGAGGAGACACTATAAATCAAACACATTCCGTTTCTTTTTTTTAAATGTATATATATATATTTATTTATTTATTATTTTCCTTTCTCTCTTTCTCTCTCGTTTTCGCGAAATTTGTTTCATTTTGCCTTATTATTTTCACAGACAATTGGTATTATTTAAATTTTTATTTGTATTATTTTCATTGTTAATATTTTGAAAAAGAAATCTCCTTTTAATTTAAAAAAGTAAAAGAGGAAAAAAGAAAAAGAGATAGATAATGAATATAATTTTTTAGCAATTTTCCTAGTGCGTCGTCGTGTTACTTGCGACGTATTCTTATTATCTTCGATATATATAATTACGAATCAGTCCACCGAAGGAAGGCCATACACGCAGATGTTCTAAATTGCGTACAAACAAATCACTTTGGCACGATCGAGACAGGCAAATACAGTTGTGCAATAAAGCCCCTTTGCGATGTTGGATAATTCGCGTTTTATGTAACGATAATATTATATTCGTATAGTCTTTAAATATTTAAAATTTAAGAAGAAAAATAAAAATGAAAGTTATATTCTTTATTATATGTATACTCGAAATAGATATATTTTCGCATATTTATTTAAATATTTTTCGATGATTCTATATAAAACAATAATTCCTCGTTCACATTTATAATAGAATGTGTGTTACAATGTTTGAAAGAATTAGGATTTAAAAGGAGTAAAAAATCTCGCGCGTCAGACGCATCAACGCATTGAGTTTCTTCGAAGCTCCGATCGAGCGAACAAAATTTATAATCCCTCGGCGTCGGCCATTATAGAAAGAAGACATTTCTCGAAAGACGAGCGCTATTCGAGTGGACTTTATTTACGACGCCGTATATACCGTGTAATCGCGACGATAGGCAGGCAGGCAGGCAGGCAGGCAGGCAGCAAGCGAAAGGAACACGAGCTACATACATATAAAGCTTAATATATTAATTGCCGGTGGCAGCGATTCTCATTGATCGTTCGTCGTTCGTAGAAGCGTGAGTCTCTGCAATTAGTAATTATTAAAGGATGTAGATGAGCGTGAAGAAAGTTAGATCGAACGGTCACGATCGCGGATACGATTTAGAATAGATTTCATATTACACGTGTACGAACACGAAACACACGACGAACTACTTATCTCGACCTCATTTATTATATTTACTCATTTTAAATTAACAAATGATATATTATCGAAAATTCATACGTATTATATTACATTTATCCGCGATATATTATATTAATATATATGTATATAGGATACGTTCGTATATAAATTATCTATGAAAAATAACGGTACCGACAAAACGATTGTTCAATGATGAACAATGAAATACGAAAAGACAATGTCGGTGTGTCAAGAAAAGATCGATTTTCAGGAAGTCGATTCCGAATAAAGCTGAACAAGATCACAGGTACCTACCTACCTACCTTCCTACCTACCTACCTACCTACCTATCATGAGACACGAACTGAATGAACACAGCTCGGGAGCGATCGGTTCGTTCTTGCTCTCTCTCATGCCTGAAGGAAGAAAACAAGGATGAGGAAGAAGAACAAGAAGAAGAAGAAGGTTTGGAGCTACGCGATGGACAGGAGTCTGTAAGGGTATGAGAAAGAGGACGGGGCAAAGGGGGTTGGCGGAAAAGGGAGGAGGGAAAGGAAGGAGGAACAGAGATAATACTAGCGCGACCGCCTTAAAGCGTGCGTACTCGCGGCTTAAACAGCAACGGCAGCAGAAGCACCACCATGAGTAGCAGCCACAGCATCAGCATCGGCATCGGCAGCAGCAGCAACAGCAGCAGCAGCAACAGCAGCAGCAGCAGCAGCAGCAATGGATACCCCTCTACCAGGACTTTAAGCTCTTTCTCTCTTTCTTTCATTTGCTATCTCGCTTCGCCAGTGGCTAGTCTCAACAACCTTTCTTTTTCCATCTCCCTTGTCTCCTCTCCTCTCTCACAGCTTCTTCAGTGCAGCAGCAAAGCATCTCACTCTCTCTCTCTCTCTCTCTCTCTATCTCTATCTATCTCTCTTTCTTTCTTTCTTTCTTTCTCCTTGTTCCTCCCCACCATTCGTCCACTCCTTCTTCTTCGCGACTATAACACACAGATACATGCACGTATACCCACAAAGAGATATACCTATACCTCCTGAAAGATCCCTTCAGTTTTGTGCGCTACCTGGCTCTGCCTTGTGGCCGTATCGTATCGTATGTAAGCTCGCGCGCTCGCGCTCCCTGCCGAGGCGGGGCAAGGCGATGTTGTTCGTCCGATGCTGAATATGTACCTGGCGTCTCTATGGATGGAGTAGTCGTCGGTTAGAGAGGAGGCGGAGGAGGAGGAGGAGGAGGTTGGTGAGCGTTCGTGTGCGTGCGTTGTCTTCTCGCGTGTAGGCACACGAGCCCTCTCACACGTGCTCCGAGAGAAAGAGGGAGATATATGTAGTCGTTAGTAGGAAAGAGTAGGATAAAGTTAGAGGTTTACTCACATGCATGCCAAGAATATACACATACATTCTCGATTCCACGCGATCGTGAAATACACCGATGGAAAAAGGTAGATCGAGTAGTGAGTGAGTGAGTGAGTGAGTGAGCGAACGATCAAGCGAGCGAGTGAGTAAGTAAGTAAGTAAGTAAGTAAGCAAGCAAAAGAGAGAGAGAGAGAGAGAGAGAAAGAGAAAGAGAGAGGGTAATAGTATACGTGTGTGTGACATGAATGTAGGCGCGCGGCCGGTGCACAAGAGCGTGGTGTATCTCCCCTCTTTCCTTAGCCACACTCCACTCCTCCTCCTCCTCCTCCTCTTCCTCCTCCTCTTCCTCCTCCTCCTCCTTCTTCTTCTTGTCCTCCTCCTACCGCGCTCGGCCTCTACCTCCTTCTTCTACCTGCCGGCCCAGGCCGACACACATGTGTATGTGTACCTTGGTCTTCAGTGTAAGATCTGAACCAGCGGAGAACGCACGGCTATTGTTATATCATTATCATTGTCATCGTTCGTGGCCGTTCGCGCCGGTTCGCGTCTCCCAAGAGAGAGAGAACGTGTCGTACCGATTTTCGCGAGGGCACGCGTTCTTTTTCAAGTTTTAAAAGAACCCAAGAACTGGAATTTATTCATCATCGTCATCGTCACCATTCGTCATCATAATCGTCATCATCTTCTTCTTCTTCTTCTTCTTCTTCTTTTCATTTCCTACTTATCCTTCTTTATCTTCATTTATTAACACCACACTTCTTCTTCTTCTTCTTCTTCTTCCTCTTCGTCATCTTCTTATTCTTATTATCCCCGAAGACGCCAAAAATCGCGAGCGAGAATCGGCTCGCGCAGGCGCGAAAAAACGCGAGGACGACTCGTAAACCGTTACCGTTCCTCTCGTGCACACGCTTCGCGATCGGCAGCGCGCGCACGCGCGCGCGCTCCTCTCAACTTTGGTGAACGCGTGTCGTCGTCTTCAGCAACATCCAGACAGACAGACAGACAGACAGTCAGTCTATCGTCTTCTATTGACTGTATATAGTGCCGGTGCTACCGTTGCTGTTGCTGTTGCTGCTAAATTCTTCTAACGACCTAGAGAGGAAGGTCGTGCAATGAAGATGATGGGGTTGCTGATATTTTCTCACTTCCTTACTCTCATCTGACAGTCTTTCCATCTCTCTCTTTTTATTATTCCCTTTCCATAACCTCCTTGCCTCCCCCCACCCCGTCTCTCACTCTCTCACTCACTCTCTCTCTCTCTCTCTCTCTCTCTTTCTATTTTTTTTTTGTACTTGTACACACGCGAAACGGATCCTCTCTAAAAACAACATCGAGCGGAAAAAGTACGGGCCAGTGAACACGTGCCGGAGACGTCCTTATTTGTTTGTTATTCTTATTATTTTCAGTTGTTATAATAATATGTATATTTAAAAACTGGAAAAGAATAATAATATATCGATCAATCGATCAAAGGATTGTTATTAAGGACGTAAATAATAAATACGAATACACGCGCATACATACATATATATATATATATATATATCACAGTGAAGTGTCGTGTCACGGCTCTTTCTTCCGGAATCGGAAAGTCGTTGTCTCTCGTCGTGGTCATCGTCATCGTCATCGTCATCGTCATAGTAATCGTTGACTCTCCTCGACGAGAGAGAGTTTCGGTGGATCGCGCGACCGGTTGTGTTGCGTTTCTTCCCTCGCGGTTTATTTTCGTCTTGGAGAAGGACGTCGACTCGTCGATCAGGATATCAACTGGGGGATCGACTCGATGACGGGGTGGAAGAGGAGGAGGAGAACACGGGACCCGACGGACACGAGGAGGGCGGCAGGATCGATCGGAAGGAGACTACTACAGCTGACGCCTAATTAAATCGATTAGACTTTGGGGTTAATTGTTCTGGAACGCCAGCTCGGTCTCACAGAAACCCGTTACAACCTCCATCGTCGTCGTCGTTCTCGTCGTCTACGTCGTTGTTGTCATATTCATAGTGATTACTACTCCACACGTCTATCCTTATTTAATATTTACAAAGAGAACACAAGGATCTTACCGATCTACGTTTATTAGCGTGTGATCGTTTCAAGTTACAAAGAAGAATATTACAAGGAAGAAAGAAGAATTGATTACTCCTTTTTTTTTTTTTTYTTTTTTTTACTTTTTTTTTTTCCTTCTATTCTCATCGAACGAATGCATCAGTGTTTAACGTCGTCGTTGTTTTACTTATCGTTCAACATTGGCTCACCAAACTCCCTTCTACGTCGTATTTGTCACTTTTCATTCATATTTTACGGATATAATGAGATAGTGTATAAGGTGTGATGGTGAACGACGCGAGTGTTGTTGTTTTGTTGTTGTTGTTGTTGTTATTATTATTATTATTATTATTATTATTATTATCTATATCTATTTTTGATAATAGACAAACGTATAAATAATCATTTCGTCAATCGATATATATATATATACATCATTTTGTCTTTTTATTCAATTTTTCTATTTGATATCGCTTTCGTTAGTAACGCAGAGTGATGGTTGTCATTTAGAAAATGAATAGTTTTTGATTATATTTATCAAGTGCCTAAGAAAAGTAAGGGATATTATTTCGATTGATTTTAAAGAGCCAATAATACACTCGGAACGATCGAACGTTCGATTATAATAATAACACGAAGTGAAGAAGCGTGCTTAGATCTACGCTAGTTTAAAGTTAACTCGAATAATCTTTGCTCGAACTTATCGAGAAATTTTTTACGGAGGTGAGAAGAATTGTCACGAAACAATACGAACGCGAATACGATAAATATCGCATTGGAATAATCAAAGTCAACGTGGTGGTGGTCAATCGTGATGACGACGCGTGTACATTCGAACATTGAACGAGGACGCTTCCTACGCGTGAAAAACGTTTCTTCGAATTGACAGTAAGTTTAAATCTTTGTGACATTTATTTCAAATTATACAATAACAATAGTTTATAAGTTAATTGACTTAATATTACAAATCTAAATATATATACCGTTATTCTTGATAACAAATCAAGACAAATATTTATTTCAATAATATTCAACATTAATTTATTGAAAGTAATTATACAAGTAAAGAGAATGTTCTACAAATTATTATTATTATTATAATCTATTAATCGTGTTTAATTGTTAAAACAATTATTGTTTAATATCATTCCTCTTATTCAAATATTTATTTGAATGATAGAGATTGGAAGTAAAAATACAACAAAAAAGGTCTTTCCCATCGTCGACATAATTGATTGTCACTTTAAAACACTATTTGAGTAATCGTAGGGATAATTTTGATTTTACATAGAATAACATTCCAATGTTGAATAATAATAATAAAAAAAAAAGAAAAGAAACAAGTATATATGGGTATAGATTAGAATGGAAATAAAAAAAGGGGTCGCAATTTGGAGAAAAGAGCAGCGAAGGTTAATCGTTCGTACAATGTCTCGAGAAAACTTAAAAGCATTCTTTTTAGTGAAGAGTTGAAACATTTCTATCTGTGAGTTTGGTGCCTGGCATTCCTCCCTTGCAACGGATCCAACTCGTTCAGGTTCTTCTTAAAACTTATCGCGCCCGATAACCGCGGCAAAAGGGACGATGCCATCGAAAGAAGGAACGAAAAGTGGAGGGAGACACAGAAGGAAGGGTCGTTACGACGCGATACCTGGATTCACCTAATTATCGAGAAATGCCAAGCCGAAGAGCTTGGAATTCGCGCGGGTTCTCTAGTGTTCCAAGAATAACAGAAGATGCCAAGCTTCTCTCATTTTTTTTCTGTTTTTTCTTTTTTTTTTTTTTCGTGTAATAAGAAACAATGAGAAAGAAAGAAGAGAGATCGATGAAAAGATAAATTAATTGAACATATACATATATATATATGTATATATATTTTAACTTACGCGTAGGTACTCGAGTAAGATTCACATTGATAGATACCTTCGATAATATGATTAAAATACATAAGAATTAATTATAATTAGTAATTATATATATATATACATAAAAGTCTTCGGTTAGAATTAATTAGAAGAATAATCAAGCTAAACAATGATCTATCTATCTATTCTACGAAGTTTCTTTAGAATTCTAAAACTAAAACACATACCTAAGTTGGGAATCATTTTAAAGAATAAAACATCTACTTTTAAACGTGACTCGGATCAACTAACATTAGTATCGGCGTCCTCGATCGAGTATATTTTTCTAACAACGGTTACTAACCCATGAAGAAAAATCTATCCTTACACGGATAATACCATTTTACGCTTAGTTTCTATACAATTGCAACGATATCCTCTCGTAGTTCTTTAGCAACTAGCCTCACCTTTTTCAACATTCGAAGAGAGACCAAGAGAAATAAATAGAAAGAGAGAGAAAGAAAAGTCGTGGTTTCACGGAGTGAATTCGAAGCCAAGTTGCGCTTCGAAAACGAAACGATAAATCCTTCGATTGTCGAACGTCGATAATCGTTCGGCGGTTTACTGCGAGAGACGTTGTGCTGTTTTGTGTGTTGTGTTGTGTTGTGTTGTGTGTTGTGTGTAGACAACACGGGTGGAACAAGCATCGTCCGAGGCAGACACGCTGGTTATCGGGTGCACGTGATCGCGCGCGAACATTTGCCCCACGTTTGCCCGCATTCGGGCCGCATTTGGGCCGCATTCGGGCCGCGTTCAACCCGCTTTCTTCTTCTCGTTGATGCGAAAATATCGCGAGTGTCGTCGTCATCGTCGTCGTTCGATCACGTTTGTAACGTAACACGCGCGCTTTCATCTTTCTTCATTATTTTTCATTTTATTTCTTCAATCTCTTATTCTCTCGCGAGTTATTTTCATCGAAATTATTTTTAAGCTTTCGATTAAATCGACAAAGAATTTCAATAATTTTCAATTCAATACAATTAGAAATGATTTCAATCGAAATAGAATTAAATTCTCTTGTGACTCCATCGAATAATTAATTCCTTGTAAAAAAAACTTTCATTAATATAAACATCAAATTGCAATATTTTCTGTCGAAGTGAATTAGAAAATTCCGATTAAAAATATAAATTAAATAGTATAATTTAACGTTTTAGATTGAAACAGTTATACGAATTAAAACGAGTTATCAAAAATAATTGTATTTATGTAATATTTATTTATTTTTATATATACCAATCTTATCCAATCTCTATACCAATATATATATCAGAGGATCAAAAACGAAGATGAAACTGGTTGGCATTGTTCAATCTATTCTACGTGTAGGGTGGGCTCAACGCCTCGAACAAAATACCGTTCCGCGTCGTAACGTTCGAGAGTTTGGCGAGACGCGCGCTTTTTATAGACTTCCGGTGAGCAAGCTTAAATCGAGCGTAACGCCGATACTCGTCCTCGATCCTCGTCGTCGTCCCTAACCAATCGAAAGAATCTTTCTCTCTTTCTGCCTCCCTCCCCCTCTCTCTCCCTCTCTCTCTCCCTCTTATTCTATCTATCTCTCATGAAATTCTTTAGAAATTCAACAAGAATATTTTCCACACACAACATAGATAGTAGAATAGAATAAAAACTCGTTTAAAACTTGCTACCCAAGTCGCGTTGTAATTTTCTAATATTACTTAGATTATTTTACCATCCTATTTTATATATTATACCTTATAATTACGGTAATAAAGTAAAATACGTTAGCGTTATACGAGTTCACACACAAGGATAAGATAGATATAACAGTCGATAACGATCCCGATGATAACCAAGCGACGAAGTACCGTTTCTATCGACGATGTTAATAAGAATTCTTCAAAACCCCTCTCACCACCCTCTTCAGGATATTCCTACTCCCTCCCTCGCTACCTCCCACCCTCCCTTTTCCTTCTTTCTTTTTATCTTCGCCCTTTTTCCATATGAATTGTCTCTCTCTCAATAGGGGAAAAAAAAAAAAAAAAAAAAAA
>NW_014569565.1:1250920-1269340 GCF_001313835.1 Polistes canadensis | reverse complement strand
GGGGGTGGGGGGTGGGAGAAAGGGAGAGATAGAACATGTCGGTGGGCGGTCGATAGACCCGCTGGTATTACTCGCGTGTTATTCGCTCTAGCAAAGTAGTAGTAGTAGTAGTAGTAGTAGTAGATGTGGTCTCTCGGTGGCCACTCTCTAATAGACGAGATGAGCGTTAGTTCTCCTGGTATCTCGTGGCAATAAATCAAAAACGTTTCGCGCTACGTATTCGCGGAGGTGGACGACTTCGATCGTCTATTTTTCCTATGGGAAGGAGGAGGTGTACTCGCGAACTCGCGACTCGTTTATGTTATCTCGATCTTTCCAGGATCATTAACGTTCGTCCTTCTATCTATTTAATTTCTTTTCTTTTCTCTTTTTTCTTTCCCTTCTTTTTGTACTATACATTTATTATTCCCCCAACGCGATTCGATATTTTATATATTATTTATATACGACGATTAGGAATGAATTTTATTTGATCTAATATGTAAAGGATTAAATTTATTTGTTAATTAAATATTAATTCATATATTACTTAATTTAAGGACAAATGTTAAAGATGTATAATAAATGTTGAAAGAATTTTATTTTATTTATTGCATGTGTGTAAAAGGATTAAATTTATTTGTTAATTAGATATTAATAGATTTATTACTTAATTTATATATGTATAGTTTTAAATATTATTTGTATGATACTACCCGTCTTATTAATTCAGATAGGTTTTATATTTTTTGTTTGAAACAAGAGCAATATTTTTAACATAAAAGTATTCCTTCTCTGTCCGAAATGATTTGGGTACTACACTCGGTAGTAGTTTCGAAGTGCCGCTTTTATAGTGCGCATACGGGAGGAGACAGTCCAATTAAGGGCGCATTTGTATACTTAAGTGCATCCGATATCGATGCATAAATCCAATGGCACGATCGACGATTTACGGCGTTGGCGAATATCGTAAAACGTCCGACGAGGAGAGATATGCGAGAACGTTCGAAAAGCCAGCCAGGGTGGTAAAAGAGGGGAAACCGTTCGTTCTTCTTAGAAATCTACTTTGTATATGTATACGTATACGTATTATACACGTACACGTGCACGTACACGTACACGCGTTTCGTTTCTTTTCCTTCTTTTCTTCTTTTTTTTGGTAATTTTATTTTTTTTATCCCATTTCGATGATTAATCAAACGCGAAACGAAATTCGTTCGAATTCGTTATCGGCGTCTCGCATTTCAATTTCGGTTTCGCTAATGATACGGGGCGCACCTTGAACATACATTTTCTTTTTTCTTAAACACGAGAAAATAGAAAATCTATCGATTTTTTCTCTTTTTTTTTTCGCTCGATAAAAAAAAGAGACATAACATTTGATATTATTCGTCGTTCGGTAATCGTCGGCGGAAAAAAGAGAAAAAGGTAAAAAAATAAATTTCTAGATTATTAGAAGTTAGCGAGGAAAAAAATGTTTTCTAAACGTGCCCCGTTAGGTAGAGGAAGGTTCTTCGCGTTTTACTCTCGAAAAGTAATATTTTAATTACGACGAATAGCCGCACGAGGTATTACGACGCTCCTGACTGCTACTGTTGGTTCTGTGTGTGTGTGTGTGTGTATATGTATATATGATGCCGATGATGCTTAGTAGTAGTAATCATAGTAGTAGTAGTAGTAGTTCTAGTAGTAATAGTAGTAGTAATAGTAGTAGTAATGTTGGTGGTTAGGTGCCAGCAACGAGCAATAACGTAGCACTTTTTTTCACGCTTTTCATCCGGTCTCGTGCGCATACTTTATGCATCTGCGAATATTCTAGGGTCAAGAGAAACAGAGAGAGAAAAAGAAAAAGAGAAAAAGAGAAAGAGAGAGAGAAAGAGAGTTGGTTTACAGGGATTATTGTAAGGTGCCCGCGGCTTAATGAGTTTCAAGTCATATTCCAGAATCTTGAGGAGATTTAAAAGTTCAGTAGTCGTGGCAAGCGTTCTCCTCTCTATTTCTCTCTCTCTCTTTCTCTTTCTCTCTCGTTCCTGAGCCTCTTTAAATCTGGTCTTTTGTAAAAATTACCAAGTGCCAAGTGGTGTGTTACGGCCGTCTATCATCTTACGATCGACAGTTAATGTCGATGTTAATGTTTAATGATTACAGACGAAAGATTGTACCTAATGGTTATCGATATATTAATAATATTAGCTCTCACCGATTAACGTGTACGAATTTTTGTATAAATTTTTTCCCCTTCCCGTCACCCCTCTCGCCTCTCCTCAACGGATTCTCTCAATTACAAGTATACTTTTAAATCTACTAGGAAACGAGACGTTACGATCTTTCGGTGTAGAGATAAAGTTTATTATTAAAACCTGTCGAAGGAAACGATGAAATATCCGATGAAAGAAAGGACAGTGGTGGTGGTGGTGGTTACTGATGGAACGAATCGATGAAAGTATCCAGTTTCTCTATTTCACATAGTATATGTCAGATACTTAACGTATTATAACAACTTTTTCGATAAGATCTAATAGTTCATTTATTTCCTAATTGTAAATTTAAATATTTTTTATTCGAATGATATACGACAAGTATTTTCTACGAAATTATTCATATAAATGTGAAAACAAAATTAATAATAATAATAATAATAATAATATATCTAGTACCCGCGTGCACATGTTAATAAGAAGAAAGAAAATAAAAAAAAAAGAAAAAGAAAAAAAAAAAGGATAAGATGGGGGAAAGAAAGTCGAGGTGACATCTCCGACGTAGATTTTAAGCCGCAAAGCACGGCGGCCCTTGCGCCGAACCAACGGAGGGTTAAACCCTTTACGCGCTGCGTCACAAAGGAGAGCGAGTTTACAGCCCTTGTAGCATGAGTTGCACCCTCGTTCTCTCTGTTTCTCTCTCTTTCTTTCTCATTCGTTTCTTGGCAAGTAGAAACATGGATGTTAAAGAGAAAAGAAGAGAAGAGAAGAAAGACGACGGTGGGGTGGAGGGAGGAGGGGAGAGGGTGCCTCTGGTTCAGGTACACTTCTCTTGTCGTAAATCTTCCTCGCTTGTTTTTTCGCATCCTACTCGACGATAAGGCATTGAGTTACCTTCCTCGGCCCGCTTAACGGAAAGTCGTGGCACGGATCGTTCCGATGCGTTAAGAGCTCGTAAACGTTCGAAAATTCACCTTTAAAAGCGTACCGTATTTACTTTGCGTTTAGTATCTTCTAATACGGGAGCTTTGCGCCGTGCATTCATACATAGTCGAGAGAAGTGTATAAGAAATAAGTATAATAATAAAATATTTAAGAAGAAAGAGAGAGAAAACAACAACGTACGTAATAGTATAGAATAAAACGATGTATATACGTATATAATATTGTAGATGAAACAATATCTTGTTTTTAGTTTCTCGCGTTATTATTTTGCAGATCTTAACATCGAGATTATTCATATGGTTATTTTTTTTTTTCTCTTTCAAACGCGAAG
Organism: Polistes canadensis; assembly: GCF_001313835.1. Lineage (NCBI taxonomy): Eukaryota > Metazoa > Arthropoda > Insecta > Hymenoptera > Vespidae > Polistes > Polistes canadensis. Next base: position 1,265,887 of record NW_014569565.1, on the reverse strand, counting down.
ATGATTCGCGCGTTCGATCTACCGCCAGCTAAAAGATCTTTATCAATTTTCTCTTTCTGTCTCTCTCTTTCTCACTCTATGTTTCTATCTATCTATCTATCTATCTATCTATCTATGTATCTATCTTGAAAAGGAACATCGTCGATCCATTAATCGTATTCCGTCGATTCTCAACGTCGATTTCGTGCGTATCGTAACGCGTATCGGCTCTCTTTCCACCGTCGTAGCTTTGTTTTCAAAGCATGAGTATAACGCGAATATATGGTATATATAATATATATGGTGAACGGTTTTTCTTACGCAAAATTTTTCAATCGATCAATAAATTATTATTCGAATACTTGTATTAGAGATTTTTTTTTGGTGTTTTCTCATTAGTTTCAATCGTTTAACGACGAGAAATAATATCGTTTTAATTAATTTTAGGTAAAAATTGTACAATTTATTTTTAAATATCACGAATTTGTGTATACATTAGAAATGTAATATTTTATTGATATGTATAATAACGAAAGATTATTTTAATATGTATATATTAACATATATGATAGCTCTAACATACGAATCTCGTTAGTAATTAAAATTCAAAATATATATGCCGTGACTAATCGACACGTGAATTGATGTGTTAATAAAAAAAACAACACATCAACGATATTAATTATCACGAAGATAAAAGTAAAGATGACAACAGATGACACGTGTAAAAAGGGGAAATTTGTATAAGAAGAAAATGAAACAAATATAGAAAGAGTAAAAAATGGTCACCGCTAAGCAAACTATTATTCCTTCCAATCATCGCGTACAATAAACACCAATACCAATGTATAAAATATACTTCTTCTCATAGAGATACGTTAGATACCACGCAACCATCTACCATTTGCGAAACAGGTGGTTTTATTCGAATAGAAGCGCTGCTACGAGAGCACAATGAGAGTTGTCTCATTGCGGAGCATAATCCGTCTTCTTCTTCTTCTTCTTCTTCGTATGGTACACACTCTCGCTTCCAGTTCGCCTTGGCATGGAAAATGCAGGCGCGCGCATGGCCTAATAGAGTCCTTTGTTTAAGCCGAACCCCTATTATCGCTCCCGGGCATCCGGTCAGACTCTCTCGCCTTTGTGAACAATGTCCGAACGAGCCCAGATACCTACTTGTCCAACTTATTATCACGCATTTGCGATCCAATCTCGTCAAAGTTATATGATATTATCTATCTCTGTAGAATCGACGAAAAATAATATGTCTAAAAAATATAATCTTACGCGGATATTCCGATTTTTCTTCGTTACTAGTCGTCAACTCTATCGAGCTTGTACACATTTTAAATTGTAAATCAATATCATTTTATATTTACCGATTATAATATTGTACATCGATTGATTAATACATTCACACACACATTTTTCTCGGTTTTATTCGAATATATTTGTTAGATCGTAGGGAAAAAAAGTGCTTGTCTTAATATACAATACATAAATATTCACTAAATACAAAATACATGTCTGTGTGTGTGTGTGGAATGAATGCATATATATACTATAAATAGGTACTTTGTATTTGATCTTAATGAATATCTGAATTATGAATGTGCAGCAACGTTGAAAACCTGCAGAATGGAATGCAGTTGTTTTGCTCGTTTAATGTACCACGTAATTCATCTCCTTTATGTAGAATAATATGAAAAGAGTAAGATATTCTCATAGTTTGTTTTTAAGAACGAAGGTAAAATCAGCCACGTGTTTCTAATAATTCGATTTATCGAATAGCCAACCGATAATCGGAGTGTTGCACGATTCTCTTATACGCCCACTTGAAAAATAATAATCAAATCATTGCTGAAAGATAATTCATTTTGTTTTTCACTTATTTCTGATTTAAACAAATTATTTACATAAAATAATTATAATTTCTTTATTTTTGTATTATTTACTAATTTAATAATAATTGTATTCTTACTATATCGTTCTTTCTTTCTTTCTATCTTTCTATCTTTTCTTTTCTTTTCTTTTTGTTTTTTTTTTCTTATTTTCTTTTTCCGAACTTTTCGTTTTTACGCTTTCCACACAACATCGCCAACGTGATTTGTGCACGTAGAAAATGTGAAAGGTGTTATATACAAAATAAGCATCGAACGTAGAGAGAACGCGACGTAGAGCTCCGTTTGCGTCACGCGCGGATATAAGCTGCCCGGTGGCGAACAGGTTCTCGAAACTTATTCTGTAATTTCGATGTCGAGTCCATACTTTCTAGGATTTATATTTATTTTATTATACGATTATTCGCCAAAGGAATTTTCTTAGAATTGCGAATCGACCCTATCGATTCTACGTACCGATCGATCTACGTAAGTAAAAATAAAACTTTACAATTTTTCAAATATATCTTCTCATTATCATAAAATATTTTTAGTATTTCTCGTCTCTCCCCCCTCTCTCTCTTTCTCTTCTTTCTATCTAATTAAAAGAACCGACGATAAAAAAGGTCTCGTTGTTAAAATACGAAAATTATTAAAAAGATAAAAAAAAACAAAAAAACAATGAGAAAAACAAAATTTATTTCAAATTATATACAAATAAATATCCATACACAAGAAATACGCACAAGATATGCGTATACGAGACACACACACACACACACACATACATACACAGGACACAAACTCAAGAGTGTTTCCGATACACGTATCATATGCATCCTCTTTTTCGTGTCCGATGAAACGGCCATTGACCTTCGTGACTGCAAAGGTGCGCTTTCGTCCGAGTGCAGTGAAGAAATATCAAGAAAATCGTGTGTTGTGCGTCGACGAATGTTAATCGCGATCATTCGATGAGGAGAATGAAAAAGAAATAATTCGAATAAGAGAAAGAGATCTTCAAAGAGAATTATAAAGACAGAAAAATAAAAATAAAAAGAGAGGAAGAGAGAAAGAGAGATAGATAGTAGATAGTAGGGGTTGCCGATGGTTTTCTCTTTTCTTTTGCTCTTTACCGAAGAACGAGGCTTTATAGCGGCAATATGGGCCCAGGAATTCCGAGGCATTTGTCGGTGGAGTTAATACAGGTGGAGAAGGAGAGGAAGAAGTAGGATGAGTAAGAGAAGGAAAAGGAGGAGGTAGATGAGGAGGATGAGGAGGATGAAGAGGACAAGGATAAGAGAGGGGTGGTGGAAACGGGGTTTCGGGGGGTGGGGAGAGACCGCAACGATTGTCGTAACGAAACAGGCTCTTCTCGTTTCGTCGTCCATCCTTCCTTCCTTCTTTCTCCCTCTTTTCGATCTCGCGTCGTTCTCTGTAGAAAAGATCGTCCCCCTTTTCGTAGCGTGTTGTTCCCTTGTGAGTTCTCGTGTTCACTGGAAACACGAAAGGTTTCTTCTCTCGTGAAAAGAGATCTGACTCTCTCTCTCTCTTTCTCTCTTTCTCTTTCTTTCTTTCTTTCTTCCTTCATCTATCCGTCTATCTATCTTTGTTATTTATTCCTTCTTTTTTTCTTTTCTTTTCTTTTCTTTTCTTTTGTGTTCTTCTCCTCTCTCTTGGACCGGTGAACGGTCGGGTGTGTGTATCATCGGAAGAAAAAAGGGGGTGAAGAAGAGAACGACGCGGTGGCTGGCAACGAACATTGAAAGTGGGAGAGGGGGGGGGCGAGAAGGACGAGCAGGAGGAAGAGGAGGAGGAGGAGGTGGAAAGGCGGGTGGGAAAAGGGGAGGGGCCACAGGGCGGCGGTGGGCCTAATTAGTCAGGGATATATCTGGAATCTCATGGAGGCCGGAGTTTTGTAGGCCTCCTTCAGTTTTATGTACGCAGGCGGATTTCTCTCGTGGATTAGCATACAAATCGATTTAAACTCGAGATAAATAGCCACTCAAAGGCTCCTCACACGGAGCCGACTTCGAGCATTATCTTGTCCACCGACGAGATTAACGCTTAATGCTTTATACTTTACAGCCAAAGAGTCCCCCCCCTCCTCCTCCTCCTCATCTCCACTGTCCCTCCTCCCCCCACCGGTCCCACCTCACCGGCAACAACCCTTCGCCCCATCAGTCGCTCGCGAACAGTTTTCTTTCTCTCTTTCTTTTATTTTATTTTATTTTATTTTATTTTATTTCTTTTCTTTTCCTTTCTTTCTTTCTACGTGTGTAACTCTACGCGTGGATATAAATGTACATATATATGCTCTCTGACTGGTCTCACCGTATAGTAGTTGGTACCTGCGTTTTGTCGTGACACCGTCGAAAACCTTTTATTCTCATGATTCTCTCTCTTTCTTTCTTATTTTCTTTCTTATTTTCTTTCTTATTTTCTTTCTTATTTTCTCATCCGCCTCCCCTGTCGTTTTCTTTTCTCCGCTCGGACAAACTCGTTTCCGATTAATCGAAACGGCAGGTTATCGTTCGAACGGTACCGACCTCTCGACGGAGGATCACTTTACACTTTACACCCCCGATGGATTTCACAGGAGTACCTGTATTCTCGTCGTTCACGATGCCGCGCACACTATTGACTGCTTATCCATTTCGACGATAGACGATAAACTCAGTCACTCGTTTTTCTCCGTTCACGTGGAAATGGAATGTCTTTTCACGTAACACGACTAACACTTCGGGGACAAACGATCTTTTTACGAAGGAAAAAAAAGGGATTAAATGAAAAAGAAAAAAAAGAAAAAAGAATGGCCTCTGCACGCATGATAAAAGTAAAACTCGTATTATCGTGTGGAAAATAATCAATTGATAGGTATAATATACAATTAATGGTCCTTTAAAATCGTATACCTTGATTTGGTTTACTAATTAAATTTTGCCTTGAAATATTATTGATGTATTGTGTTTGAAATAAAAAAAGAAAAAAAAAGAAACAATTTAGAAATAAATACATTGGTATATCTTAATTAACGAGTGAATTAAACAAATACGAAAATAACGTACAGGAAACGCAGTTTTTTCATGTCTAACAATCGGTCATCCTTTGTTTTTACTATTATTTAAATATTTTTTAATATCAGAATCACAGTTTAATACTCATTTAAAGAAAGAATAACGTAAGGTATATATTTTGTTTAAAAAAATGTCATCGGTGGACAGGAACGTTATAAACAATTTGAAATATTAGTAAAATAAAATTAGAGTATTAAACATATCTTAAATGATTGTTAATTAATCGAAATAAATGTGTATTTTAATTGAAAAGCACTAAATACAAGTTCTACGTACCATACTCTTCGAAATCAAACGTTAGACTGAGCACGTTGTCTTCTGTGAAAATTCTTTTATTGAATATTGTTTACGTATGTTGTTACATATGTATATGACTTCCCGAATATTATTTTCGTTATACATACCTATACAACCTTCGTATAATGTCGTATAAATAACATTCAATAAAAGAACTTTCACAGAGGACAATGTGCTCAGTCTAACGTTGGATTTCGAAGAAGACGGTACTTGGAACTTACACCGAGTGTTTTTAATCTACAATATATCATTTTCTTCGATTAATTAAGGTATGCCAAACACTTTCAAGATATAATATTACATGCACACTCAAACAAACGCATCTCGTAATTAACTATCGTATCTCATATACACGTACATACACACATATACCACTAAAACTAGAATTCAACTACGTCTAATTTTATCTACACGTTCCCTCTTTTTTCATGTTGTTTTTTATAAACATAATTAAAAAAGAAAAAGAATATTATCGAATATTTTTCTTATTTTTCACTTACGTTAACTTATCTCTTTTCATCTATGTTTCTCTCTCTCTCTCTCTCTCTCTCTCTCTCTCTCTCTCATTTTATCTTTCTTTATTATTTTGTTTTTTTTTTATTTTTCCAAATTATTCTGTCCATAAGATGGCACTGAAGTCATCATCGATTTGCATCTTACCGCCTTGTATTACGATCCGTTACGACTTCGCGCGATGTCTCCGACGAGTCTTCTTCTTCCATCCCTGCCAGCAGGAACGAGTTTTCGAGACTCACGCGAATGACTCGTCACGAATGCATAAACTTCCTTGCGTTTTACGCGAAGACGTCTTGACTATTCATGATCGTTCAAGGTTTTGAATAGAACGAGGAGTCCACATGGACCGGTCATTAACGGACTTCCTTTACCTCCTTCCCTCTCTACTACTACTTGGCTCAACGTTAAAAATCATGTCTCTTCGTCTCATATATATTTGTTTATGTGTTTGCTGCGTCTGTCTGCTGTTGCTACTGCTTCTGCGTATGTATGTATGTATGTGTGTTTAGTTGAGAGAGAAAAATTTGAAGATACACTCGTGTGTCGTATCTACCTACCTACCTACCTACCTACCTACCTATCTACCTACCTACCCACCTTCCACCTTTTTCTCGCGCTCGTTAATCCACGCCATTTTATACTAATTTATACCGTTACGTGCCTCCTATGGTGCCCCGTCATTTTTAATTGGCTCTTACGCAAACATATAAATTAAGACGTCGAACGATCGTTTTTCTTTTGATTCAGAATTGTTCATCCATCAATCGTAATGAGGTATGTGTTTGTATGTGTGTGTGTGTGTGCTACTCCGTGCGCATCCTTCGATGCATCTCGATGGACCCCGACCTCATCGTGATTTGCCACTGTTTCTACCGATGCTCATTCTCGTTACAATCTCTTTATTATAATATACCACTACTCGGAATGATCATTCCAATGCTTTCGCCAGGAAACGTATTATTTTCGTGTCGCGATCCGACAACGAACTGTAAATCTTATCGATCGTAAAACGTTTGATTTAAAACTAACGTAAATTTGTTTTATTTTATATTATCCAACACTGTCCATTAACAAAGATCGTTTAGATCAATTGAAACTTGTAATAATTTACGATGAAAAAGAATATATGATATAGTTTCGATTAATTTTATTTTTAACAAATTTTATTATTATATCACTCGGTGACGGATAATACGAAGAGGGGAAAAGGAAAAATTTATTTAAATCCGATTAATTTCAATAATTATATTTAATTATAATTTGCAATTTTATGAAATATAATATGATGAATATGAAGAAGACGAAAAAATGAATATTATTATTTCTTTTTTAAATATATATATATAAATTTGACACCAATCAATATAGTTAAATAATTTAACCAATTAAAAGAAATTATCAGAACGTGAAAATAAAATCGTGGAGGAGGAGGAGGAGGAGGAGAAGGAGGAAGCTATTTGCTTTGGTGCACGAACAAATGCGATGTTATCGCGTGGTTACGTTTACGCACGCTAACGTCGTGTTATGAATCAGACATCGTTAAGTAGCCATCGGTGTAATTGTTTAATACCTGTCATGACAATGAAAAGTCATTAGACCGCGTTATAATCAAGAAACTGGTGGAAATGCAAGTTGCGTGAGTTAGTTGTTTATTCTTATTTCAAGTTGCTCGTTTAACGATAGCAACTCGAGATATCAGAACAGATCCGTGCTTTTTCCAGCGAAACGAGACTTTTATGCTATCGTTGAGCTGTTTGACTCCCTTTCGCATTCCAATTATTTCTCGTATCGTTTCACGCTAACTTTCGCATATTATTATTTCCTCCTACGTCAAATTCGTTACGATTAATATCATAAATAAATATAATATTTATTAAAAATTAGATTACATTACGACAATATAGAATGTAATTTAATTGAATAATAATAATATGTCAAATATAAATATTGTTCAATCACGATAAATATAATATATCGAAAATTGTATCATAATTATAACAATAGAATTTAATTTTTATCGAATAATAAATCAAAAATAATATTATCATTCGAAGATAGATTAATAATAATCGAAGACTATATTTTGTGACGTTGTTATTTTTTCTTTTTTTTAACGAACGAACGAACGAATAATAAGAATTGAAAAAAAATAAAGTGATAAAAGGAAAAAAAAAAAACAAAAATAAAAAGAAAAAGTAAAGACTCGAGAAAGAAATGTCGTACGATGGACGATGTCTCGATGAGAATTCGACGGATTCGAAAGAAGGATCGGTAAAATGCATCTCGATCACCCGTCGAGATAATAAAGTCGGTTGGAAGAATTATCGAGGGCTCCTACCACGAGAAGATTTCTTCGTCGAGCAGCCGGAAAAAAGAGAGAAGAAGAGGTTGGTTCCTCGTGCAAGTGGGCCACTCGTGAAACGGATGAGCAGGTGAGCGGGCGTAAATCAGGGTGGATTTAAGTCACGTCGGTGGTGAGGAAGGAAAAGAGAAAGACAGAGAAAGACAGAGAAAGACAGAGAGTGTTCTACTCTATAAAACGAGATTCAGAGGAAGAGTGTGTGAGAGAGAGAGAGAGAGAGAGAGAGAGAGAGGGAGAGAGATACTACGTGTGAGAGAGAAAAAGAAGGCGTAGAAAAGGTGGGATTGGAAGAGCTGCAATGCTGGAACGAGACCAGCTGCTGTCAACAAGGTGCCCGGCGAATCGCCAGATTATTACAGGCAGCATCATCCATGGACCACAGCTGGGTTTTCTTCTACTCTAGAAATCGATTATATGGTGTAAAAGAGAACCAATGTCGGAGTCGAATAGTGCGCGTATTCTTCTTACTTACAATTAGTGAACAAAGTGTTCCTTAGTGTTTTTTAATCTATGCACATATAATATTATATTTATGTGTACGTAAAGGATGAAAATGAATGATAGATTTTTAAAAGAGATGAAAGTTTGAAAATATGAAAGTGTAAATATATCGTTGTTATGTTGAGTGTAGTCACGATGTAATAGAATTATAGGGACGTATGTCGATTTAGTACCTAATGCAAATTACTATATTTGATAATATGGGGTGGGTGGGGAGGGGTTATAACTGTTGGTTGTGTACTTGTGAATATCGTGTTGAATTTAACGAATCGTTTATTACATTTTTCTATTGTTTATTCTTTCGAAATAATTCTTTCGCGTTTGATATCTATTTATCTATTAGATACACACACACAACACAGATGTAATAAAGAAACGATAATAGAATCATACTCGTTCGATACTTTTTACGGCGTTAAGCTTTTATTATTCTTTGCTATAGACTCTTATGTATTAGAGTCGTAGTTAAATACGTACTACCCTACGTACGTAACTTTGAGAACGTATACTGTAACCACTTGTGTTCCAAAGAGAGCGGTAGTTTACGTTCGAATGTACGAGAGTTCTTCGATGGAACAATTTTATCGCTTTGGACGGATAAAAGCGTGAGAGATCGTAGGAACGTAACGTCCCGTTCGTCGTACCTGCTGTGCTCGTAAAGTCAGTAAAATATCAAATGCCTGTACTGTTGCTGTTAATAATAATCGGACGATGATGGAGTACTCGAGCACACTAACGTCGAAATTTATTATTATTATTATAGGTAGAGAGACTCTCGTAGTTCTCGCTAATCGTACGACGATTAGAAAGTAATGGAGATTCTACGTGAAAACAAAAAAAAAAATAAATAAATAAAAAGAAAAGAAAAGAAAAGAGAAGAAGAAGAAGAAGAAGAAAAAAAAAGGCAAGATTGATACGATATTCAGATAAGAAGATGTAACGAGTATTACACAATTTTTTTTTATTTCTTATCTTTTATAACGAACTCTACGTGTATCTCTAATTAGATAGACCTCTGAAACATTTGCAAATAATAACACTTTAGCATTAATAAGGAATGATCTATGTTTCTCGATCTCCTCCCACGTATAATTTTTTTATATGCATGCTTTCGATCAAATCATCGATCGTCGCTTGACCTCTCGTTTCTGATGTACTTGGTAAACATATCAGAAAGAGGAGAACTTATACACATATACACACACACACACACATATATATATATATACACACTTGATTTTTTTACTTTTTTTATATCTTTCGTCTTCTCTGTTTCTACTTTTGCTTCACCGACTTTCGATTTAATACGAGAACGAATGAACGAACTAACGTAAGGACGGATGGACGGATGGACGGATGGACGGACGGACGGACGATCCGGGAGCTCGATGCCAGATCGGTAGAAACCGTGCCGCAGCTAATAAATCTCCCTGAATACATTCCCCCGGCTGTAATGCGCTCCTCGCCAAGAATTATGTGCTATTGATAAGACATCGCGCAAAAGTGTAATTTACGACATCGTTTACGCGAGATGTAATTGGCTATAAATGAAATTGTAAAGTAGAGACACTACTAAGCTCGTCGTTCCCTCCTCCGTACAGTTTAAGATCTCTTGGGCGAATCAACGTACGTGTTTATAGTCCTTTACCACCTATCTTCGCGTATTTTTTCTTTTCTTTTCTTTTTCTTCTCATTTTCAATATCGTTTTACACTTATCTTCGAAATATGGTTTTTTTTTTTTTTTTTCTACGAAAGTCGACATAATATATCCCTTCGCGATGATTTCTTTTTCTTTTTTTTTTGTTATTTATTTATTTCTTGCTCATACGTATTCCTTTTTTTTTTTTCTTTCGTGATCTATTTTTATTTATACCCAATTTGTATAAATATCTCGAACGTTAAGTTTCTTTTCATTACACTCGTATAATATCTATATATATACATATTTAATTAAATATAATGAAAAAGGTAATATCGTTTAGAAAGGGAAAGAGAGAGAGAGAGAGAGAGAAGAAGAATGTAGATCACAAAATCGCTCAAGGGCCGAACCAATACGGAGCGATTTGTTATTCAATGTGCGTGATTCGAACGTTCCTTTTGCGTGATTAAATGTAATTTTACAATGTTTCACTCTTTCCCTCCCTCTCTCTCTCTCTCTCTATCTCTATCTCTCTTTTTGTATCTAATGTTGCGACGTTGAATCGTCGCAGCAAGGTGTTGAACCAAAAAGCTCGTATTTTTCTTCGGGCCAGTTCGTTTGAACAGCGAAACCCTTTTTCGGCCAGTATAGTAATAAATCCGTATCTTTATGAAACACCGTTTGGCTTTTTTTCCCGACTATAAGGGACCTGCTTTTGTTCAGCCAAAATCTCTAACTCAGTTTCTCTCTCATTTTCTCTCTTTTTTTCTTTCTGCTTGATTTTTTCTTTGTCTTCTTTTCATTGTGTTGTCAATGAGATCAACGATACCGTACGAAGGAACTCATTCGAATTTTACGTTATATTATTATGGTAAAAATGATAAAACCTGTTGGAAATTTTAACAAGAATCAAACGATTATTGACATAATAAGTATGATAGTTTATTATTATGAATTTCAAGATTAATTAATAGATCCTTATAAAATCCCCGAGTTAAATACTTTTAACGTATAATAATAATAATATCTACGCGTCGGTAGAAGAAACTTTCTAGTCATTTTAATAAATAGTATTAATACGATGCCATAAAGGGTATAGTTAACTTTAATTGATCATAAGTTTGATTGGATATCGTTGGTTGATATTATCGACTATTTAAATGTGATTAACTTATTGATTATCACTTTCCACGCGCCTCATTTGATTCTGATGGATAAAAATATAATAATAATCACTTCTAGACAAAAACTATCTCTCTCTCCCTCTCTCTCTCTCTCTCTATTTCTTATTCTTTTTCTTCTTCTTCTTTTTTTTTATTTTTTTCATGTCTTTGCATTATTCATAAAAGTTAGAAGGATTTATGTTTATTCGTGCAATACGATCAAATTCGTGCCGTAGATCTTTATCCTAAACCATGGAAGAAGTTCTCTATCTCTCTCTCTCTCTCGATTATTAATATAATAATTATTATACCTAACCATTCATTTGACTTAGGAAAAGAATAAAATTAAAATAAAATAAAATTTGTAAGAACCATTATACAAAAATAACATTTCTCAATAATAATAATAATGATAAATCTTTTTCAAATAAAAATTTAATCTTAAATATAAAAGAAAGAGAGAGAGAGAGAGAGAGAAAAAAATGAAAAAGTAACATTCTCGTTTAAATCTTCGATATTTTTTATTTACAAGCATAATTATTCTAATTGATTTAATAAATTATAGAAAAAATATTTTTCGTTTAAAGAAAATATCCAATAGTAATACTTGTGTAAAGATCGTCACCTTCTTCTCTCTTGCTCCCCTTTTTCTTTCTTTAACATCACAACAACGAGAAACATTCTCAGTTATTCCAACGTGAACGCGAACGACGGAGGAGAGTCCGACCTTTTGTGGAAGCTGTTATCCCGTACTTAAGTATCTGCCGTATCCACGTTAAAGGCGTCCGACGATCCAATCTTATCGTGACGAAGGGCTTGGACTTGTCCCTGACTTTGGAGCCGGGTCTCATATAAATTATCGTCACGAATTTCGAAATGTTTCTCTGTCCTCTTTTTTCCTTTCCCTCACATACACACACACGCATACACACACTCATACACACAGTATCCAATTCTCCGTGTATGGTTTAAGCTCCTAGGAATTTCACGTATTATAATCACCTGGGAGGAACGAAGGGAAAGAGATTGAAAAGGGGTCCTCCTTTTAATCGTAAGAATGGTAGGGTAATCGGGACCCAAAAGTAACGATGAAACGTTTCGTAGGCCTTTAAAAGAAGACAACAACGAAATAAGAAAAAGAAAAAAGATAGAAAGAGAGAGAGAGAGAGATTTGCTACGTATGTATGTACATACTACACACAGACAACGAACTTGTATAACTACGAACGACTACAACAACGACAACGACGACGACGATGGGCAATAAATTGTTGGCACCTACGCGCAAAAGCCGTACTCACTCTCTCGTTCATTCCCTTTCCCTTTATCTTTTTTTTTTTTCTCGCATATACTCTCTCTTTCTCTAACGCCGCAGCTCAACTGCTGAACGTTTCGTTCGTTCGTTTCTTCCTTCCTTCCTTTCTTCCTTTCTTTCTTTCTTTCTTGGTTTCTCGTTCTCCAAAGCCGACGACAACTACGAGGACGACGAGGACGAGGACGAGGACGACCGATCACGAACGAGACACCTTAAGACAATAACAAGGGAGGATAGCTCGTTGTTAACGCACCTTTCTTTTTTTCTTTCTTTCTTTCTCTCTTTTTCCTTGTTTCCTCTCTCATTCTTACACGAAGAGACTGAACGACGTTACCTGGACCGTGACCAATGAGAATAAATTTACGGTGGTTTAACCGAGCGTGATCTCAAAGAATGAGAGTGAAAGATAGTTTATATGTGTGTGTGTTTGTGTATGTGTGTACGTTTGTGTCTATGTATGAAAAGAGAATGAGAAAGATAGAAATACAGAGATAGACATATAGTAATACGGAGTTGACTTTGGTACCACCGATGTGTTTCTCTAGCGGTACCATTTTCGTTCCAGTTAAAAGACACGATCGGGCGAGCGTGAAATTATATGGATCACCATGGGATACCCAAAAAAGGATCTTTTCGGTCATTTTCATTTTGCTTGCTCGCTTGCTTACTTCGGATGCTTCATTTGCTATATGATTTTATTTTTCTTTCTAATTATTCCATTGTTCAATCTATTTCTTCTTTTTTTTCTTTTACAAGCCTCCCACAACCAGACCACCTCCTCCTCCTCCTCCTTTCTTAACTGGTTTGTTAATTTTCATTTTTGTTTGTCGTGGAAATATATATGAGCCGTTTATTTTGAAAGTGGCATAAGTCACTTTTTTCTTTTTTTTTTTTTTTTTAATTGAAAATGAAAAGATACCGTTCAGTTGTAATTAGTGTTGCCATTAACTCGGTTTTTTTTTGAAAAAGTGACTTATACCACTTTCAAAATAAACGGCTCATATATTGATATTGTTTGATAATAATAATAATAATAATATATTGCACGTTTATCGAACGATTGAGAATAAGTTACTTAGTTAAAGGAAAGGGCGTCGAGTCAAACCCGACATAATTATCATTAGCTTTATTTATTCTCTCTCTTTCTCTCTCTCTCTCTCTTTCTCTCTCTACGCGCGCGTGTAAACGTTAATTAAGAATTCCGGAATGGAAAGAAGAAGAGTAGGAGGAGTATTTACTGGAAATTCAAAACGAGAAGAGAGTCTCATGGTCGCATGGCTGTCCGTCCACTCGGGACGCGCAATTATCGGACTCCTTTCTCTCTCTCTCTCTCTCTCTCTCTCTCTCTCTCTCTCTCTCTCTCTCTCACTCACTCACTCATACTCTCTTCTCTCAACCTTTTTTTCCGTGGTATCGATAGAAGAATTCGTAAATGGGAAAAAGAAAGATGGAGTGAGAGTAAGAGAGAAAAGAGGCAGACGAGTGTACGAAGGGCTTGACAGAGAGAGAGAGAGAAAGAGAGAGAAAGGGAGAAACGAAAAGAAGAGAGTCGACGTAGATGCGACCGATACCGTTAGCAGAGTCTGTAATAAAGTAAATAAAGAGCCCGCTCGACAACCTGACTCTTTCTCCGTTGAGGCAAGGCGCACTTTTATTTCCTTCCGTTCGTTCGTTTGAAAAAGAGAGAAAGAGAGAAAAAAGATTTGCTTTGAGAGAAAGAATAAAGAGAGAGAGAAAGAGAGTGGGAGAAACTTTGCTTGTACAGCCCTAAGACCAGTCTGAAAAGGCAGTCTCCTAACTTTCAATACACAAAATCTTCTAAACATTATTATATTTTGGGATATATAATAAATGAGTGTGTTCATTATTTTCTAATTATCTTTTGTGTATTACGTTATGTACTATCGTTATTTTCTCTTCTATTTTTTTTTTTGTCTTTTTTCTTTTTGATTATCCAATGATATCGTATCGTGTTGTGATTTTTACGAGAGAAGAAATTTGTTTTTTTGTTTTTTTTTCGGTAATCACAACGAATTATATAATTAATATTATTTTGATTTTTAGTTTCGGATATGAAACAACATGGTATAAAGAGTAATTTACTAATATATTATAAAATTATTAATTATATCGATTATTTAATTTTAATTTTACATTGGATACATTTAAATTTTATATTTTCAGGATTAGAATTGTTTATATTTTTAATTAAATTTAAATAGTTTAAAATTAAAACTTCT
>NW_014569565.1:1163017-1250844 GCF_001313835.1 Polistes canadensis | reverse complement strand
AACGTTTTTTTATTTTAGTTTTAATATGTTATGTCCTAACGTTATTAACTTCGTTATATTATTTATACCAGCAAGATTCGACATATTCGGTTAATTTTTAATTCTATACATTTAGTGTTTTTAATTTATTTACATTGAATTAGTTGAATATTTTTAAGTTTAATAATATTAATTTCTAGTTTTGTTTTAATATATAGATTAATATATACAGAAGGTGATATTATAATAATATTAAACGTTTTTTTTTATTTTACTTTTAATATATTCCTTTTAAGAAAATAATTTGTTTTAATTATTTGTCCTAATTGTATAGGTTTTATACTT
Source organism: Polistes canadensis (assembly GCF_001313835.1). NCBI lineage: Eukaryota > Metazoa > Arthropoda > Insecta > Hymenoptera > Vespidae > Polistes > Polistes canadensis. The sequence goes on along the minus strand of NW_014569565.1, from coordinate 1,250,520 downwards.
GTTATACTATGTTGTATTAAATATTGCCGATATATAATAATAAGAAATAATAATATAAAATCAAGAAAATAAATTCGCGAAAGTATACGCAAAGTTATATAGCTATAGGTTCGCAATCGTAAAGTAGATCGATTTAACTTAACGACGATAGGATAGGTTTTCCCGGTTAGAATCTGTAAGAGAAATAGGGTGGTCGGGGGTGGAGGTGATGGTGGTGGAGGAAGAGGAGGTGGAGGTGGAGGTGGAGGAGGTGATGGCCGCACACGTTGGAGATACTCGTAGAACGAACGAAACGTTTTACTCGGCCGTTCGCCAGCAGTCTCGTCACGATCGAGCAATTTCACCGGATGCAATAAGTAAGCCATTTCCCTGAGCATTTTTCTCAGTGATCAGTCAATGACGGCTAATCCGTTGGTTATTATCTTGTTCTTTTTATCTTACGGCTTCTCTTTCTGTCTCTTTTATTTTTCTCTTTTTATTTATTTCCCCCTTTTTTTTCTTTCTTTCTCTCTTTCTCTTTCTGTACGCGTTACAATTTAGCGAGATACATCGTTTAAAGATCAAGAAATGAGAAAAAAAAAAACGTCAAACGCGCGGGAATTTGTTGAGTAACGACGCAACAACAGTAGTAGTCGGTGGTTGTTACTGACGAGTTCCAACCATTAAAAGTCGTCGTATATTTCACATATTTTTTTTTTATTTTATTTTCTACGATTTTTTTCCCCCTAATAAAATACCGACGACGCGTCGCGAGAAAATGATATTTGATTATTTTTATTACTATTATTATTAATATTATTATTACTACTGTCGCTGTTGTTATTATTATTATTAATATTATTGTGTTTTTACTTAGTCTCTCGCGACATAAATTATTATTCACTGTTGGTAAGATTATTATTTAGTCGAAAACGACACTACGAACGTTTAATTTATTTTCAACTTATAGATAGATATAGTAAGTATCTAAGTAAAATCTTCACCGTAATTGTTTGTTTGTTCTTTCTTTTTTTTTTTTTGTTTGTTTGTTTGTTTGTTTGTTTTTTTTCTATTTCATTTTTTCGTATTTTATATAGTTTTACCATAAGTTTCTACAATAATCATATGTCAACGACACCAACATCCCGATCGTAAATTAACGCTTATTCGAATGTATCCTTTCCTCTTTAGTTATTACCATCGACTTTTCTCAATACGCGTCCTTTTCTAGGATATGATACTTAGAACATCATAGAAAATAGCGCGATATTTTTCACCTTACGAGCTTAAACGAGCGACGTTTATTACGAGCTTTATCGCGATTTAAACGTTACCAATGAAAAATATGAAGAACCGGTAGGGAATAGTTAAATGTACGTTTACACATAGAAAATATATAGAAAAAGAAATAAAAAGAAAGAAAGAAAGAAAGAGACAGGGCAAACACGTCAATGAAATTCGCTCGTCTCTATGCCATCGTATACACACACACACACACACATATATGTATATCTATAGATATAAATATATACAAACATATTTATTTGTATACACACTTATATACATATATATGTATATATGTAATATTTGTATACACATATGTATATATATATGTATGTATATAAGTAGATGGTACGTTTGGTACGTATGTACGTGCATCCGTCCAATTATCAACGATACGTCGTGGCATTCGCTTCGTGGTTAGGTAAGCGCGCCGGTGCAAAACGAGGCGAGTGACGAGGGTCTTAATATCCTTGGAATAAAAATAATTTTTCTCATTAAATAAAAGCGGCAAGATCGGTAGCCGCGACAATTGGCAATTTAATTAAATATCATTACGCTACATTTGCCGACTAAACGGCACATGTTAAACCGATGGAAATATCTCATGTGGAAACGACCGTTACTATAACGAGAGAACACGCCGAATGGAATTGTCGTGAATTCCAGATAGCTGCGGATAAATAATCCTCTTTACGATATATATATATATATATTTTTTTCATTAAGAATACCTATGTATTTTCATCTCTTTTCTTTTCTTTTTTTTTTCTTTCCTTCCTTTCTCTTCTTTCCTTCTTCCTTTCTCTAGTTTTTCTTTTTCTTTCTTATTTCATTCGTTCTAACGTTATCGATAAATATTTTATCCTATGATAAAAATTGTGTTGAAGTGTGTTTCCTGTAAATATATATATATATATATATCAGTTAAGAATTTGAAATTATTTTATTTATTTTCATTTTATATTAAAACATTCTCCGAGGACTGTGGGAGAGAGGGAAGGGAGATTTTGATTAAAAGATTTCACGAGTTAGTGCTCGTTAAAATATCGCGTAGGAAATAGACGACATATTTTAATATAAATATAAACCCGTAAGAAGAGACGACGAGAGAATAATTGATAGAATCTTCTGATATTGTTCCCGTTATAAATATTATTTCATACGAATTAATGTGCTGAAACTATCAAGAAAATATCGTAAAACTTTATCTCTATTCGTTATTTTCTTTTTATTCTTACATATGTAAATAGTAAAATGTAGTAAATTAGGTAAGCAAATAATCGAGAATTCTCATTCCGTTTTTGTTTCATATCCATTACCGATTCTCTCAAACTATATAAACTCGTTTGTATACATGCATGTGTATACTAGCTAATCATATCATTCCTAAAGTTAATTGAACGTTCGAAATGTTCCGCGTCATTTATTGTAAATTTTACGTTGATCTTTTTTCTTTTTTATCTACCCCATACTTATACCATAGAAATCTAATCTAGTCCTATTCTGATGAAAATAATCTAATATCATAAAATCAAATATAAATTTGTATCAATCCCAATTGACTTTTCCCTCTCTCTCTCTCTCTCTCTCTCTCTCTTTCAATTTCTGTTTTTTTCTAAGAAAAATAAAAAGGAAATCGAAAAGATTTAAAAACACTTTTGAATCGTATTTTCACTGACTTTTGGAGTCTGAAAGACATCGTCGAAGAAGGAGAAGAATAAGAAGAAGAAGAAGAAGAGTCGTTCGTCGTTCTGGACTCGTTTCTCTTCCAATTATCATCGAACCGCAACACCTGCGGCGAGTTCTCGTCGAAAAAGAAAGGAACGACGTTAATGTCCTTACGCCGTCGGTGCATTGTTCTGGTTAAATGGGGCGAAAGGAAGACAGACGGACGGACAGAGAAGAGAACAAAAAAGAAATGAAAGGGCGGCCCGGGGTAGGGGGATGAAGGGAGAGACAAAAACGATACAGTAGTGAGAGTAAAAGAGAAAAAGATAGCGGTGGTAAGAAGGTAACAGCGATAATCACCGATGATGCCAGTGCTCGTTGCTACCGACGACGGTGCATCTGCATACAAGTGCAAAAGGGGGAAAAGAAAAAGCGGAGAAACAGATAGAAACAGAGTGAAAAAGATAGAGGCGGGTAGAAAAGAAAAAAAGGCGGTCGGTGACAACGGGTAAGGGAATCACTCCATAAATGTAAACTTGAAACGAGCGGAGTAAAAAGTATCAGGAGAGTCGTGCATCCTCGTAGGGCCGAAGGGCTGTTTGTCTGGCTAGAACCTGGAACGAGCACCCTCCTCCTCCTCCTCCTCCTCCTCCTACTGCTACTCCTACTCCTCCTCTTACTATTTCTCTTCTTCTTCTTCTTCTTCTTCTGCTTCTTCATCTTTTCTCTTTCTTCTGTTCTTTTTACTCTCGTCTACTAAATTATCTATCTATCTTGCTGCAATACAAAAGTCAAAAATACTGTTAAAAAATATTCTTTATGTCGGTGTACTCTTTATATCGAAACGGTAACGATTTAATTTGAATAAATAAAAAATCGTTTAAACTCTATTGTACAAACAAATTGTTTTTATTCCAATAAAGAATTTCTGATATAATATAAAAAAAAGAAAGTATAATTATATATTATATATCGAATAAATTAAAATAGTGATAATAAATTGCATTTTATATTCGCTTTCGATAAAAAGGGGAAAAAAAATACCGTGAAATTAATAGAAGTGAGGAGAAGGAGGGAGAGAGAAAGGGGGGAAGTAAAAAGTAGAATAGGTAAAACATGGGTGTGTCACTGGATGAAATCTTTATATACGATAAAGTCTTTCTATATAATATTATGTTTAGTGAAAGAAAGTCAGATTCTTACGAAGAATCTTTATTTTCTAAACACGCGTGAATAATTAACTTCGAATACGAGGAACGGGTCTCTCTCTCTCTCTCTCTCTCTTTTTCTTGTCTTGCGTCCAGTCTTTTCTCTTTGCACACTTTATTAACTCTCTAGTCCGAACGCGCGAGAAAATCTTCGAACAGACGACTTATTGTGCTTTAAACGAGCTACAGAGAGAATTTCTTCGTCGTGGTACGCGTCGTTTGTTGCTTTCCTTTTTCTTCCTCATCGATATCCCTTCCCCCACTCCTATCCCCCCATCTTCCCTATGGCTTCTCGTAAACTCTCCGTTCAACCGAACAAACTATACTATACTATCCACCCACCACGAACTTCCTTAATTCTCATCATCCAAAGAAGATGAGACGAGTTTTGATCTAACCATAGAATATAACGAGTTAGAGTCGTTTTTTTTTTTGTAACATTTTTGGATTTCATTGGTCACATATTTGACATAACAAATCAAAGAGAATGTATCCTTTATTAAGTAATAGGGAAAAACTTCGTAAGCTTACGTTAAAGTGAATAATATCAATGAAAAAGGGAGAAAGAGATAGAGAGAGAGAGAGAGAAAAAAAAAAATAAAAAAAAAATAAAAAGAAATCCCAATGGGTCAACCTCTTAACCCGTAATCACCGTCCACCTCTGACGAGTCAATTAAAATAATAGATACTTTAAGATCGACAGAAGTGATTTATAGTATCTCTCCGTGGTCCACCCTTTCCTTTTCCACAGCGGGATAGGACCAGGGTATACTAATAGGAAGATAGATTCGAGATCTTCGTAACAAGAGAGTGGGAGAGAGAAAGAGAGAGTGAAAGAGAAGGAAGAAGAGAAGGAGGAAGGGTGAGTGGGATGGAGGGGAGAATGTATTTAGTTGGCTACCTCTTTCTGCAGAGATAAAGATCGAGATTCACTCACTAACTCACTAACTCACTCACTCACTCAGTCACCCGAATCTCACTCGTGCGACAAAAAGTCGTCGGGTGACGACGCGTAATCGTTTTACATTCGACCTCGGCGTTCAGATGCAGCTTGTAATTTAAAAGGACTCCGTTTAATGACCGCTTCGTACCTTGGCCGGTGTCTCCTCGTGCACTACGTACCTACCTACCAACCTTCCCTACCTTCCCTACCTTCCCTACCTAGCTACCTACCTACCGACCAACCTACGTTTCTTTATCGTGTTCTCGCTTTTCGAAGAATGGACGTTCATCGGTATGGATTTATTCGGAACGTCTGGTAATGTCCTACGTTGCTAGAATTTCGTATGGATAAGATAGGGAAGGTATGGGAGGCGGAGGAGAAGGTGGGAGTGGGGTGGGGAGGAAAAAAAAACTACATCAATTTATTTCAATAACATATTCTATAATGATAGTAGAGAAAGAATCGGATAAATTTTTTCTGCGATTAACTATTAATGTTAAACGTTAAACGAACAAATCAATTTTTTATCGATTCTAAAAAGAAAAAGAAAAAGAGAAAAAAGAAGACTTCATTCGAACGAAGAGTATTATTATACAAAGAGAGAGAAAAAGAAACAAAACAATAAAAAAGGGAATGTAATTGAAAAAAGTAGACGCGATATAACTCCCTGGAAATATTAATTGTAAGACACCACCGTCCAACTAAACCTTTCCCCCTTATATCTTTCAACAGTTAGTTACACGATGAAAAATGTTATTAAGCATCGACAACAGTGACGCGTCAGGGTTTCCTCGACGCGAGTAATAATTAGCGAAGTCTTCTCCGCGTGTCATGCGAGAATGCGACGGGTTTTGTCACGGTGGTATAAGATCATCGTGATCCCAAGTATTGCGTCGAGGGTCCGATGGTTGGCTCTTCTCAACAGAGAGAGGATAAGCAGGAAGAGAAAGGGGAGAAGGAGGAGGAGGAGGAGGATGAGGATGAGAAACGGTTCTCTTCTTTTGCAACGAAAGGAAATGCTCGATGAGGGTTCGCGAGAGTCCACTAAGATCGCACCCTCCTCTCTTTCTTTCTTTCTTTCTTTCTTTCTTTCTTTCCGCACAGTGACTCTCCTCTTCCTCTTATTTTCTCGTTGCACTGTCTGTCTGTCTGTCTGTCTGTCTGTCCGTCAGTCCGTCTGTCTGTCTGTCTGTCTGTCCGTCAGTCCGTCTGTCTGTCTATCTGTGTGTGTGTCTCTTTCTTTCTCTTACTTAGCGCTTAAGTTCCTCTAACGAAGAGGAGGAATGCCATCGGCAACAGCATCAGCATCAGCAACAGCAACAGCAGCAGTAGCAGCAACAGCGGCAAAAGGCGATGCTTGGCAGTGACTGAGGAGGAGGAAGAGGAAAGAGGAAAGGAAGGAGGAGGAGGAGGAGTGGAAGCATTCGGTGAATTGAATTATTTAAAGCCCGCGCAAGAACAGGCGCCTTTTATGAGCGTCCCGCACAATGCCGGTCTTTGTGACTCTCGAATACACGTGTTACGTACACGCGCGCTCACGTACGTAACGCCGTCGAGGCGCGCGGCATGAATGTGCTAATAATGAAGGTAAATTTGTTCCGAGGGGTCATTAATTAAAGTATTTTGTAACAAGGCAACGGTAGCGTTAGCAGCGCAACAGTAGTAGTGGCACCAGCAGCACCAGTAGTATACCAAACAGCAACAACACCTATACTCTACCACCTTTCCTGCTGCACCACCAACGAACGACAGTACCCAGCTTCTCTACTATCTCTTTTTATCTTCTTGCTTCTTTACCAGCTCCACAGATAACCACCTCCACAAACTTCACCACCACCTTTCTCCTCCTCCTTCTACGTTTTCCCGTCCGTCTCTCACAATTTTCTTTCCATCCTCTATCCGCGCGACGATATATATATATATATATATATTTTTTTTTTTTTTTTACATCGCAATATATGTATATTCATACGCGAGCTCTCACTCTCTGCGAATAGGGTGAAGGAGGTGGAGATATTACGAGCTGCGTCAGAGTTCCTACCATATATATATATAAATAAAGGTGGCGATCATAGAATTGCTAATGTTTCAAAGAGAGACATTATTCTTTTCACAAGACGACGACGACGACGGGGTGTACACTATATAAGCGAGAAAGAGAAAGAAGAAGAAGAAGAAGAGAAAGAGAGTGAAAGAAAGAGAGATAGGGGGATGTGGGTCTTTCAGAGGGTGGAGGTGGGCGACACATCGGGCGACAGGGAGAAAGGACAGGGAGAAGAAGAGAAGGATGATAGCAATGGTGATGCTAGTGCTGTTAGTTGGTGATACGACGATGGTAGTAGTAGTGTGGTGACGATGCCAGTCGAATAGCCGTGTTCTGGCGCCTTCCCTCTTTCTCTTCCTACACTACCTTCTCTCCTTCTCTTTCTCTCTCTCTCTCACTTTTTCTCTCTCGTTCCATCTATGGACTTTGCGGATTCGCTTGTGTAAGCTCGTATCGCCGAGCTTGGCTATACTTATGTATTACTTGGCAAGCCATGCTGCTACTGCTACTACTCTCTTGCGTTCCCGACCTGGAGTCGCCCGTACAACCGTGTATATACATTATGTGTCTATGGAAAACAAGCAGCCAGCGGTAATTCAAAGGCCCCCATTCAAGACTTCGTCTCTATTCTTCCCTCAACGCTTGCAAACCATTTCGTTTGCCTCCTACCACATACTCTTCTATACTACTCTCTTCTTTCTCATTCGTTTTCTTTATTTCTCTTTTTATCTCTCTCCTTCTTTCTTTCTTTCTTTCATTCTTTCCTCCTTTCATTCTTTCTTTCTTTCTTTATTTATTTATTTCTTTCTCATTTCGTTCGCTACAACCATGCCCACCGAGTATTACCGAGTTGCCACGCGCTCGAGCGAGTATACTAATAACTAATAAGAAACGACTCGGACTTTTACCGAAGGAAAGAAAGATAGAGGTTCGCAAAGCGTATCATCATCACTGAACACACACATGTCGACTCTTTTAATATTCTTTACCTCTCTCTCTCTCTCTTTCTTTTTTTACTCTTATCGCGTGTACCTCCTTCTACGTAAGGGACTGAAATCAGAGATACACCGATCTCTGTCACAAAGCCAACGAACGTCGAAGAAGGATACGTTCCACCTGCGAAAGAGAGGAAAAGAAAGAATGATAAAGAGAGAGAGAGAGAGAGAGAAAAGAGACCAGTTCGTTCGAGTACGGCTTGAAATGGAAGGCTAGTACCACGAGATACTTGTTACGCGACCTTTTGCTTTTCACGTTGTATACTAATACTTTTCTCTGCGTATCTCTTTTTTCTTTTCTTTCATTTTCTTTTTATTTTTATTTTTATTTCTTATCAAGGGATATATAAAAGTAATCGCTATCTCATACGACGGAGCTTTTTCATTCGACTCGTTCTAAAACGATTACAATGTTTTACCTTTGGAGAAGTAAATACTTCGCGTCTTTATTAAAGTACACGCTATGCTTTCAACCTTATCAAATCCTTTCTGATAATTAACACGGTAAATTAATTAAAAGATCTTTAATTGTGTCGTACATTGTCTCTCTCTCTCTCTCTCTCTCTCTCTCTCTCTTTCTTTTTGTATTTACGTTTGAATTCGATTTGTTTATGTAAATTGTTCGTTCCCGTAAGAGAAGAGTATAACCTCGAAAGTGAGACATCGAAAGGGATAATAATTCACGTCGGAGATAATCGAAAAAGGGATCGAGGAAAGTAAAAGGTATCGTAAGTCGAAGAGTTGGTAATTAGAAATGTCCAACTTGTCCTTGATTAAGATACGATTAACTGTAGTTTTATTTTACTTTACGTTTTTTTTTCTTTTTTTTTTTTTTTTTTGATCGATCTTCGATATTCATACCTTCCTTCGAAGACGATTATTTCCTTTTCTAATTTCGCGCGAAGATCGTATTCGTTTTATCGATGGTTGTCTCTTACCTCTCGCTTTTCTTTTTTTTCTTCTTCTTCTTTCGATGTCCCTTGTAGGACGAAAAGAACCCTTCGTTAGGTTTGACGTTGGAATGAGATCGAAATTGACGTGGTGTATGTAAAATCGTCCTTGGCGGACACCTGTCGAGAGATCTCGTCGATTATTATCGCTCTACAAGCTCGTAGAAGGGTGGAGACAAAAAAAATGGGGGAACAGAGAATGAGAAGGTTGTCAGAAGAGGGACAACATTATCGTTTCTTCTTTGCTTACCTCGAATAATATGCTAACTATTTTACCATATTATCTATCCAATGGAAATATAATATAATATATAAGCGCTTCGTTAGTGCTCTTCATTATTTTACATTTTAATTCCCTTATTCTCGTATCAATTTACATAATTACACGCATACGTTAATATTATTACCGATCTCTAATCCGCGTTTTTAAATTTAACAATAAAAAAAGAAAACTTAATTAAAATTAATATTTTTATTTTTCAGTCTTCTCTTAACGAGGTATCCAATGTAATTCCTTAAAAAGAAAAAAGAGAGAGAAAAAAAAATACTCTCGTAATCGACAAAAGATAAATGACCCGTTGACAGGTAAAACGATTAACTTTACATTTTTAGAAATTTTTTTTTTTCTTTCTCCATATTTTAAAACCAAAACATTTATACTGAATTTTTACTTATTTAGAATAAAATTCATTAACGTTAACAATATTAATTGTGCTTAATACTATTAAAATATAACTACATTAAAAAATTCGTATCGAAGTTGTTGAACCTTTAAATGATATAAATATGTATCTAACATTATCAATTTTTTGTACTTATGTTAATGTTCTTATAAAATTACAATCAATTTGGATAATATGCTATTGAAATGCATTGGATAATTCAGACTTTTTCTGTTTTGCATTGAAAGAATGTAAGATACCTTAAGAGAAGGGTCGAATCGATAAATTAAAATGAAGGGATATCGAACCGCGGGCTTTTATTCACCCCTTCTGATATGTCAGCAGCCCGTACAACCCCCTCCTCCTCCTCCTTCTCCTCCTCCTCTTGGCAGATTGCACCGCCGAGCAAATCCAACGAACTCACCAGATTGACGTCAGACATAGGAAACTGTCCTGCGCCTAGTGATTGTCATTTTCCGGCTTGCATCCGGTACGACGCGAGCTTTTTCTCCGTTCATCTCTTTCCTCTTTTTTCCCATCTTCTCCACCTCCTTCTCCATCACTTTCTCTTCCCCCTATGAGTAGTCTCCTGTACACTAGCAATTATTTTTTACGATTAAGTTCCCTGCCATCTAGACTCGAGCAAACGTTTTCTCCATCGACGACGAGAGACACCCTTCGACGATTGTCCTAGAAAGGAAAAACAAACAAAATGGGGGGATAGGTGGTGGTAGAAAAAGATTCGTTGAAAAATCCAATTCCCAGTTTTCCATCAATTCCCGTTTATTGTTTGGTTTACTTGTTGTATAAAAGTTTCGTTATTTAAATAAGCGTACGATGAAATATTTTTAATCGTACACGTGTATCAATAAGAAATTATGAGAATTTCTAAAAATGTGTATTAATATTTATTCAATGAAACGAATAATTATATTATATCGTTTATCAATTTTTTTTTTTATTATTTAAATTTAATTTAATTATTATATTTATTTTCTTTTATACGAAAAGTATATATTCTTTTATAGAAATGCGATAGATAAAATGTGTTTTATCAGAAAATACGTTTATTAGTTGTTAATACATCGTGAATCCTATCCTTTCTGTTTCTCTTTCTTTCTTTAACGCGTTTACCCTCGTGTCGATAAAATAATTTTTCAACGATCGAGTTAACACGATAGAAAGAGAGAAATATTCGAGGAGTCAGTCAATTATGCTCGACATTCGTTGTTTGCGGTGAGCAAGCATCCCTTTTACCGCACGATAAAGAGGTTCAAGCTGGTAAGTAACCCTCGAAAACAAGGATTAACTTCCCCTCTTTTTCGTCCGGCTCATTGTAAATTAATTACCTGGAAATGAGGAAATCTCCGGTGTACATTACGAATTCAATGAGAAATAAAAAGTCTTTAAAAAAAAAAAAATACTCCTTAAAATAATAATCTTGACAAATTATCGACGTGATCGATCTTCTTCTTCTTTTTTTTTTTTACTATTTCCAAAGATAAAAATTTATTTAAATTTCGTTTGCAATATTAACGTGACCGCGTTTAAGAAAGTCTAGACGCGCGAGAAATCGCGGATAAAGGAAAAATTAAAATAAAATAAAATAAAATAAAAAAAAAGAGAGAGAGAGAGAGAGAAAATAAAAAAGAAAAAAAGGGAGACAGAAAATTCGCGAGACGTTCCTAATTGAATTAGAAAACAATTGGTCGTCTCTGTGTGTAAAGCAACAAAACGCACAAACGGTAGTTGGCATATAACATTTTTTTTTTTCTCTCTCGAAGGAGAAACGAATGAGAATGAAGATAAGAGAAGAAGGAGGAGAAGAAGAAAGAGGAAGAAGAGGTTACATAGTAGTTGGCAGGGCGCCTACGCAATTCCGCGATGGCCACGGTAAAATTTTCACCTGCTCAAACAGACTTGAGCAATGAAGTCGGCCCGGCGTAGACCGCCGTGTCATTGTGTTTGCATTATTATGTTAATCGCAACGGAGGTAGTAACAATACGTCAACCTCGATTTAGTAGGCGACTCGAAAAGGAACACATAGCTGAACAAATATTAACAAAGCAAATCGTTAGTTTCCCTCCCTGACTCTTTGCCTTCTCTTCGTTCATTTCTTCTTTTCTACCTTATATTACTTCGTTTTCCATCAACTTCATAGTCCATTCTTAACATTAGTCTAAGAGAGACGCGGTCACGAGACTATCTTTACGTGTTATATTATAATTGTTTTACGTAGATAAAGATACGTGAGAAACAACAACGCAATCTCATAGTACCAAACTATCAACGAATTGAAAACCTTCTCACATAATTAACAAATCGAATTTAACTATTTATTTGCGATATATATTCCTCCTCCCTCCAATATCTCCACGTGCCTTAGTTTGACCTTGAGATATCGGTACAACGAGGACGGAGTCACTCAATGATTCGACGTTTAAATAAAGTCTTCTAATTTTTCCTCGTATACAAAAGTTTGGTGTCCAGTCGATCTCTCTAACCTAACATAATTGATCTTTCATTTTCTCATAAATAAATATTCATCTATTAACGATAATACGCGACACACACGCGAGAGAAAGAGAGAGAGAGAGAGAGAAGGCTGTAATCGCGATAAAGAAGAAAATTTAACAAAAGGTAAAAAAATAAGAAGTGGACAATCGAAATGGAACGTGCTCACTTAACGTTAGGCGTGTTCCTAATAACGTTAACATAACGTCGGCTTGTACTCGAAGAATCACACGGGAATCAAAAAAGCTTTTTTCTCTTTTTTTTTTTTTTTTCTGAGGTGGCCACTTGTCGAAACTCCTCGGCACCGATTCGTCCCCCCTAATAATAATCGAAAGTAAAAGAGAGAAAGACTTATAGAATAACGAGGACACAACGTTGTCGAGTTTTCCCATCGTTCTCCAGCCCTTTTACTTGTTGTTCCCCTTTTGCCCCTTCGGCGGCGTGTAACGCAATTACGATTGTTGTTTGAATGAACAATCAAGCGCCCTAGAAGCACCTCTCTCTCMCCCCCCTTTTTTACCMCCCCCGAGCCGATCATTCAATTTCTGTTCGATCGACTTCCTTTACGAGTTCTCTCTCTCTCTCTCTCTCTCTCTCTCTCTCTCTCTCTCTCTCTCTCTCATTTTCTTTCTCATCATCTCCCCTTTTCTTCTCTTCGAGAATCACTGCGAGATGAATGAGTCTGCTAGAGAAAGAGTGGCTATATGAGAAAAGGAGAAAGAAATTTAGGGGTGAGAAAAAAAGATCGTAGACTCTCTCTCTCTCTCTCTCTCTCTCTATAAAGTTACTTTGCTGAGTCTGACAAAGTAACTCCTAACGGAATACACTTCTTATTTCCTGGCCCTGACAGGACGCGTGTTACGAAAAAGAAAGCTAATAACAGCGAAAGAACGCCGACGTTGGTTTATCGGCTACCTGCGTTGACGCGTGCCTTTAAAAGAGAGAAAGAGAAAGAAAGAAAAAAAAAAGAAAGAAAGAAAGACAGAGAAAGAATCAAGCCAGCAACTTGCTACCGCGACTCGTTGCTGCTGCTATTGCTTTTGCTTTTGATGCCGATACTCGTCGTGAAAGCAACGAAGAGGAGAGTAGCGCACGCGTGTACCTCGCGTGCGTGTGCACGAGACACGCCTGCGAAACCCGGTTATTAGTTCCCTGCGGGAGAGCAAACCTCCCTTCTTTCTTTCTTTCTTTTTTTCTTTCTTTCTTTCTTTCTTTACCGTGTTACGATTCCATCTCTTTCTCTCATTGGAACCCTCATTTTGAAAAGAGCTATTATTTCGTCTCTTGCAAGAGAAGAATTCGACTGGTCTCTTATACTTTTCTCTTTGTTTTTTTTTTTTTTCGTTATAGAAAAGTATCACTGATCAAGAAGAAGAATAAGAAAGAACGAATTCGTTACTTTCGATATTTCGTAGTAGGTAATTTCTTTGCTTTAACAATTCCAATCTTACCAGCAGGGTGGCATCATCGATCAGATCAAAGAGTAGCTCTTAGAAGATAGAAAAAGAAAGTGAGAGAGAACTAAGAAAGTAGATTTATAAGGACAATAAGAATTTAATAGACGTTTTCCTTAACCAACTATCATTCTCTCTTTCTCTCTTATCTACATTTCGTTAAATCCAAGGAAAAAAAGTTTCTTCCTCTTACTTGGGGATAATCGATAGCGTGTCTTCTCTACGTTGGACTACACGACTAAGCTTGTATCCTGATAATAAACGTTCCTCAAAGAATTCCATTTCTCCTTGGTAAAGAGCAACAGAAGAAGAAGAAGAAGAAGAAGAAGAAAAAAAAGGAAGAAAATGAAGTAAAAGAAGAAGAAGAAGAAGTAGTAGTATTAGATGGAAGTGGAAGTGGAGGTGATGGTAGTGGTAGAGGTGAAGGTGGAGGTTGCGAAGGTTGTGGAGGAGGTACCCGTAGTAGTGTACTATCTTTAAGATTACTCGCGCGAATAATACTCCTCGCTAATTCGCAATATATCGCCAGACACGGCGACATCCTCCTCTCTCTGGCTCTAGGAAGGTCAGGTGGCAAGGAAATATTGCGTTAATGCAAACGAATCGCCGTATCCCTTCGTGGTAACTCTAACGCCTTCTTCTTAACCGTTTTCCTTTCCGGATTCTAAGATTTATGCCAGGGCTCGGGACTCCTCGCCATTAACGTCCTCGTATTCCCTCTCATAAGATAAATGCTCACGTAACCCCTCCCAGACGAATTTCGTTCGATTTCTATATACGATTATAAATTTTCATCTTAATTACTATACACGCCTATCTATATCTATTTCTCTAACATCTTATACGATTATATGTATATATATATACTTTTACAATTAGTAAAATCATTACTCTTCAAAATTCCTTCTGTACGATACTTACTTTTTGTTTCTTTTTTTTTAATCTCTTTTTCTTTGATTATAATCATTTATCTATCGTAGAGACAGGAACAATGTATGAATAAATGTATTTTCTTGTTTTTTTTTTTTTTTTAATCTTTTTTCTTCTTTTCATACAACACATTATATACGTGCAATTGAACATATGGAATTTGATTTATTTTCAATTGGCAGGATAATATTTGAAAAATATCCATAAGTTATAATAGTATTCGTGTATAGATCGTTATAAATATATATATATATATACATACATGTATCGATACATCCTCTACTTTCTATAATTCTTTTCTTCTCATCTCTCCCCTTACCCGCCACCGAGAGAAATCTTACTTTACGGTTCACGCTTTCCGCCATATTATTGAGAAAAAACATTTTCCCCTGGACGGGCATACGACGAGGGGCAAAGTGTAACAGGCCAATTATCGTGTTTACATGAACAGGAGTGTAGAGTCGGGTAAGCGGCGATTCCTCGGAGTACAAATACCGGTAACTCAGTTAAGAGACGGTGCTCGTGTCGACTGCTTCGGGTTGGTATGGTGGGGGGTTAAAGTAGTGGACAATAGTGGGGATGGGAGCTCTCAGGTAAACGAGAAAAGGTGGTAGAGAAGGAAGGGGTGATGGTAGCAGGGACAACGGTCCAATATAATCGAGAATGAAAGAGAGAGAGAGAGAGAGAGAGAAAGAAAAAAGAGAGAGAGAGAGAGAGAGAGAGAGAGATCGAATGCGTTGTCGTTGTCGTCGTTGAGCGAAGAACTCGACGCGTGGAGAAATGGAGGGATGGGGTGGGGTATGGTGAGGTATGGTGGGGGGATGGGGAAAGAGTGGTGAACGGGTGAATGGCCTGCCGCGTCCTTGCGAGCCACCTGACCACACCGGCCGTGCCGCCACCACTCGGTGGCCTCTCCAGCATCTTTCCAGAGGCCTGGACTCGCCTTCCAACCGGCAAACGGCTCGCCTACCGGACTCCTACCTGACCGATGCCCCTTAAACTATTCCTATTGCCTTCTTGATCTCTTCCGTCACTTCCTAGTAATTTTCTCTCTCTCTCTCTCTCTCTCTTTTTTTCTTTTATTTTTCGCTGGATTTTCTTTTTTATAGTTGCACCACTCGCACCAATCTAAATATATATATTGCATATTATTTTATTTTAATTTTTATTCTGTGATACTATCTTCTTACGTTTGGTTTATTCTTAATATTATTTGCATTTTAAATGCGTACTTTTTTTTTTCTTCCTTTGTAACATATTTAAATTAATCGATTAGCGTCACCTACTCTGTTTATGTATATATATTATCATATTACATATAATTAAGATAAATTGGATAGATGTAAGATATGTACGTTTAGTTATAGTTTACGATATTTAGTTTCATTCGATTCCATCATTCGTATATATGCATAATACATAACGCGAGTTTTTCGATTTACGATAGATAAATAAAAGGATAACATTGTAGAGAATGTTTATCGTCATTGCTATTGATTAACGTATTTCTCTTGTTTGATATTAACTCGACAACGTAAACATAACAACGGCAGTCGCTTTGTAGCAGTCGAGAAATCAACACACCCCATCGTTCAGGATACTATTTTCGGTACGTCACTGGTTTATTTAATCCTTTGAGTAATAACCAATGTATATACGCGTTATACGATTAATCGAATGTATTGCTGTATTACGATAATACATATATATAATATATATGCATATATACATATATTTTTTGACCATTTATAACATATTAACGACATTGACGTTCATTTATAATATATTTTTATTTTCATATTTTTTCAATAGATTATTATTTAATCCTATATAATATATATTTATATAGTATTAACATTCTTAACTCTATTAATGGATAAATACATATAAAATGTGAATATATATTTGTTCTAGAAAATTACAGTTATCATCAGAATTAACGAAAAAATTGGTGATATCGAAATAATGAAGATCCAATTTGATAATTTTCAATTTACTATTAGAAAATCTTAAAATACTCATTAAATGTCCTTCCACACACAGTTTCCATGTTTCTTTGATCGTCGTCGTCGTCGTCGTTGTAGTTGAGAGACAAAAATCGAGAATCGTGGCTTTAGTCGAACCGTTTATGCGACTGGTTTGCCGCTCTCGAAAGCGAGACCAAAATTGGCTACTTACCACTTTGTCGTGCGAGCACGCCTGCGTCTCTCCTTATTTCCGTGCTACGCCCACGTTCCATTAGCATGTTATCCCGTACGGTAGAACCGGGAGCAACCTACCTTTTCGAGAGAGAAAAGAGAGAAAAGAGAGAAAGAGAAAGAGAGAGAGAGAGAGAGAGAATGAGATAAGATTCGTCCGCTACTTCTCGCACGGTATCCTTTTTTTTTTTTTATTTCTTTTTTGTTTTTTTTTTATTTCTGTCTTTTTCTTTCCGTTTTTTTTCCTCTTTATTTTATTTTATCGGAACCGTGCAGAAAGCAACGAAATTTCCCTTTTAATCGGTAGCTTGTGTTCTTTTCACGGATTCGTTAAGATATGTGACTTATAGATCGCGATATTGCGAGAGCACCAACTTCTTTTACCCGTTCCTCTGATTTCTTCTTTTTTTTTCTTTCTTTCTTTCTTTCTCGTGACTCCGTTTTGTACACCAAAAAGATACACAATCTTGTTAACTTACGCCAGGTTGAAAATAAGAGAATATTGTTACTGGTTTAAGTACGAGTCTGCCACGTATACGTATCTTATATCCGTGTATACATATGTGTTTGTATATATATATATATATATATATATATATATTTTATTTTGTTATTTTTATGAATTCAACGAAAATCGAAGGAATATCATCGTATAGGTAACGGGCTTATTAAAACTGATTCTACCTTTCTTCGTTTCCATTTATTATAGTTGAATTTAATCTTAACGATTATCGATCGTCTCATATTATACCCTTTTCTTCTTATTCTTATTCTTCTTTTTCTTCTTCTTTCTCTCTACAGCTTCCTTTTATTTTTCTTCATCTCTTCCCTTATAGAATAACGGACTGAGAAACTCGTTCCGTTAACGTTTCCGTCGGTTTTTACTGAAACGAACCTTTCGCGATCCAACCGACCATTCCAAAATCCACGATACCCTACTTACATCTGGTCACTTGTTATTGTTATCGACGCGCGTTAACTTATTTTTCTTCTTCAAAGAAAATCCATTGATATAATATCAGAGAATGCAGTGCTGTAAACTGTACAACTTTGCTATTTCTTTGGAAAGTTTTGGTAAATATTTTTTATACTAAAAGTAAATAGATTTTAATAAAACTTATATTAAATTAAAGTACACTCTTTTGTCTACACGCAGAATATCTTATTGAGTTATAAATCGATCTGCAAAGGTTCATAAAATGTCAGAGAATACAATGCTGTAAATTGTGCATCTTTGCAATTTCTTTGGAAAGTTTTGGTAAATATTTTTTATACTTTTAGCAAATGAATTTTAATAAAACTTGTATTAAATTAAAGTACACTCTTTTATCTACGCGTTGAATACCATATCGAGTAACAAATCAATCTGAAAAGGTTCATAAAATGGCAAAGAATGCGACGCTGCAAATTTTTCCTACTTTGCCATTTCTTTAAAATGTTTCGGCAAATTTTTTTTATACTTAGAGCAAACGGATCTTAATAATTTTTATATTAAATTAAAGTGCACACTTTTTCCTACATGTAAAATACTTTATCGAGTTATAATTCGATTTGCAAAGAGATTCAGGCTATATTTTGTAGACATTAGTTAGACAGATATTCATAAAGTATTCCACAGAAAACTGTATCTTTTGTTTCCTATTGTATCAGAAGATAAACAGGTTTAGAAAGAAATGTTTTTTACCTGTATGGATTGTTTTGGGGGGAGGGGGGGTTGCGTATGGCTGTGTTTGCCTGTACCCGAGAATGTATTTTTTTCAACGTTGTTTAAATAGTAATTTGATATTCTAAAGAATATCAAAGTAATTTATTCAATGCTTATGAAAAACTGTAAGAATTCTTCTGTTTCCGACTTCATCGGAATACTCTTTGCATTGATGAGAATGCCAAGGAATTAATATCAATGGCGGATTTCTGGCTATGACGGTAACATATATAAGTAAAATAACGAAATATAATCATGAATTCATTTATTAAAATATATTAGACGTATGTTTAACTATCTATCCTCTATACGATCGTATAGAACGTCGGTCGGTTTTATAAATGAAATAGGAAACCTCAAATAGTTTACGAAGATTTGTTACTTTAGTCTCTCAACTAAGGAGAACTAAAAGCCGAAGGGTGTAGAATTAGCTGTCCGATTGTCAGCGTATTTATACGTGTTAAGGTACTCTTGAGTAAACGAAGTTCTACCAACCTCTCGAGTATCCTCATTTAATCTATCTATATATATATATATGGTGGTACATATGCATACATGGTATTTATATATGCTAGCATCGATTACTTGCTAAGTATATCGGCCGACGTTGCAGGACGACCATTCGCACGTAATCCAACGTTGATTTTATACGTCCTCCTATTCGACCGGATGCCTTTCGCCTGTCATCCAATTGAAAGCGCCGTTTCTAACTCTTCGCACTCCTGGTCTCGTGCAGTAACCTGGCCTCACTTTTCCTCAGCAAATAATGGAAACCCGGATAGTAACGCTCGACGGCTTTATAGCTCTTTCATGATCACAAAATTCTACTTCTTATTCTTATTCTTCTTTTTGTTCTCCTATTTTTGTATAGGAACATCTTTTACTTTCGTATCGTTCACTATTCCGTTCGATTAGAATTTTACTTTTTCTTTGTGAAAGAAAAGAAACGGGGAGAGAGAGAAAGAGGGGTGGGAGGGAAAGGAAAAGGAGAAAAAAGGAATTTGGTTTATCAGACTCTAAGATCAATGATTTCAATCTAACATCGCAAGATTATTATGTGAAATTTATATGAGAAATAAATAATGATGAATTTATTAGATATTTATACCGATCTTGAGATATATTTGTAATTATAGCTTGGTAATTAATTACATATGTTTGTATTTTCAAGTAGTTATTAGATGTTAGATTAATACGTCTCATATACTTGTCTTTATCTAAATAGAATTATGCAGTTGTTTAGATTGGATTTTCTTATTAAAATCTCGTATTAATTATTATTTATTTTACTGATCATTACTCAAAAAGAGAAATCTGTCAGATTAAAGTATTTGATTTATATTCGTTTCTTTTTTTTTTTACTTTTTTCATTTCTTTTTCTTTTCTTTTTTTTTTCATGCACTCGAACTACCCTCCTAAAACGAGAACGTTCTCGTCACCTTTACAGATATCATTTTCTTTACCATAGTATTCTAAGTGATTACGTAACGAGTTTACGGATTTTAGCTAATCAGAAACGTCTACGCGGTTGCAGGTACATTACCTACGTGTTTGAGAATTAATTAGCTTAGCTATTATTAGAACGTGAGTTGACTTCTCTAGGAACGGAATACGTCCAGTAACAAAGATTTCGAGATTTCTTTTTTTCTTTTTTCTTTTTTTTTGCTCGAACTTTACAAATATACGATGTATATTATCTTTTTTATTTTGATCATTTTTAGATATTTATTACAATATGTCCTCAGCACGAGTTTATATTTTTTATTTCTTTATTTTTTTTTGTTTTTTTTTTTTTAATTTCTTCTTTTCACAGATTAGCGCGATCGAAATGTTTTATTCGTAAAAGCCGGAAGATACTCGGCATAGTTCGAGCAGTGATATAAAATATGCGAAAAAAAAAAAAAAAAAAAAAAAAAAAAATTTTTAAAACCATCGGCATTAGTCAGCGAATATCTCCTTGAGAAAGAGGGAGAAGATCGGTATTTCGACTATAAAACTTTGAAATGTCGAGTGAGTGAGTATGTACATGAGTGGGTAAAAGGAAGACAGTGATGTAGTGTTCAAGTTCGTAGGAATCTTGTGTCATCTACCAGGTAATTTTCTCCTCTGATTTTCTGAATCATCGTCCTTTGTCTTTTCCAAGTATCCCTAGTATCCGTTTATTCGAATTATGCAAATTTCTTGACCTTGAATTTTTACAAATAAGCTTTATCTTATCCTTCTCTTCATCACTTTTGATAGTAACGAACTAAGGTACCAATCTTTTAGATTAAGATTATTTTCAAAAAGAAAAAAAGAAATGTATATGTTATGTATGTATGTATGTGTGTGTGTGTATGTACAATTATATTAATACAATATTAATAAAATGAATACTATTAATATAGAAATTCTGGATAAATAATATTACTAATAATTACCATGAATTTATATATTTGATCATAGCGTTTATAAATAGAACGATATAGAAAATTCAAGGATCCTTTTGACGAGTTTTAATATAATATATATCGAAAGATAAAATAATTCGATATATATTTATATCTTAACCTTCTTAGAAGGTGGCCGCCTCTCGTGGGAAAATTTCAAGTTAGATCGTTACTTTCATTTAACAAGCGTTCGCATAAATTTCGTCCCGTTTTTACATTAGAAGATAACGACGGAAAGAACTAACTTTCGTTCGTTCGTTCGTACTGTTACATTCGATCATGCTGAGAAACTAACGAAGACACTCCGTTATTGTTTCGTTTACAGAACGGAGCGCTTCCTGATGTTTGCCGTAATTGTTCGACGGTGGATGGGGTCGTCACGGCCGTAAACCCGATCACCTGGAACGAAATTCGTAGCCGGTGAGTAGAAAAACTTATTTTCATTTATAGATTGTATTTTTTTATTCGTTAAAGTATTAGAAATTATTTTATATATTATTATCTTTTCTTTAAATATAATAGATTCGTATTTTCTTACGAGTACTATTTGTGAAATAGTTTTGCATGTCTCTATATATATATATATATATATATATTTTACATTGAATATGTAATCTATGTATTATTATATGAGTTTTTAACTGGTCAAACTTATCACAACAGAATAGACAAAATTTTATTCAGTTTTAATACCAAAATATTTATCAATATTTAAATCTTTTCTATTTAAAACATATGTTCTCTTAATAATTAAACGATAGAAATTTGTATTACCATGGGGGGATATTATATAATACAACGATGTATGTTACGTAACTATATAAATTTTGTTTACCTTTTTGATTGCACGTGCATACGATGCGTCGATGAAATTTGGAATTGTTTTTTAAAAAAATCGTATCTTTTAAAAGAAAAAACCCAAGGAACGTAAGATCTCGGCGCGTTAAATATTAATCATTAGAAATTATTAATAAAAAAGAAGAAGAGAAAATCCTATAATTTTTTTTTGTGTTTTTCTTTTTTTTTTCAAGACGATCTTTAGAAAATTGAAAGAGATAAAATAGAAAAAGAAAGTAACAAATTAATAAATCAACTCTCTCTTTACGAGCGTAAGCAAGATATATATATATATATATACATATACACATATATCACGTTAAATCAAGCACGTGGCAACGCACCGTGCGCGTAGTTATGAACTATAGAAGGAAAATGGTAACAACGATTACTTACGTTGCACACACTATCCCCCCATTTTGTTCCTCTCACTCTTAGTGACTAGAAGAAAATAAGAAAAAGAAGAAGAAGGATAAAGATATAACTAGACTCACGGGGTGACACGGGACTACGGGGGGGGCGGGGATAGTGGATAGGGGATAGGGGTGGGGGGGACACAATTTTACAATAACTCAATTCATTTCCAGTTGGTGCAAGAACGCACTTGCAGGAAAAAAGCGTTTGGCTGGATATAGTTATTGCGGCTCTGTATGCGACGTGAACAGGTCAGTCCGGTCGAGAGTGAGAGCAAAAGAGACAGAGATAGGTAGACCGACCCACCGATCAATCGATCGATCGATCAAGAATGAGAAAGAGAAAGAAAAATAAAGAAAGAGAGAGTGAGAGAGAGAGAGAGAGAGTGAATGATAGAAGCATACAATGATCGAACCCACTCCCCGACGGTGATGTTTGCAAAAGGGCGATATCTAATCGGCAAAATGTTCGTCGTAAAGTAAACGCGAGAAAACAGGGTGGAGCAGGACGGACCAAGAATAACAGGCAAGGAAAGGTATCCTCTTATTTCGGTTTGGAAACGTCTTCGGGCTCATCCGCGACATTATTCGGTCGTTTCGTCTGATCGTGTGTTTCTTTTATTTCTTTCGCGTACGTGAATCCGCTGAACGAGTTTGCACATTGAGAAGAAGAGGATTCTCTTCGGGGAATACCTTATATGCATATATATATATATATATATATATATATATATATATATATATATATATATATATATGTAATATATGTACGTTTAATTCACGTATGTAACGTCCGACACTCACTCGATGCACGATCAAGTTTGTGGACAAGTGTATGTGTGCGTATAATACGTATATTTTATATATATATAAATATAGAGATATATACGTATATGGATATATCTATATATATATGTATATATATATATACATATATATATATGTATATATGTATATATGTAGGTATAAATCCGTGTACCGCCAGTTGGTATTGTATAATGCAGCCATTGATAGCCGTCCTCTCTTTCACGCACGCGATCTGTTGCAGTCGCTGCAACCCGTGTCCGGTGACAGCGTCCAGTGTCCAGTCTCCCTCCCGGTGAGTGTCCACAAGATTTATTTTCCCATGCGGTATACGGGGTGGCACCGCGAAAACCGGACCGGGCAATCCGAACTGCGACTCTTTTTTTTCTTCATCTTTTCATTTTGTTTTGTAACTCTTTCTTTCTATCTCTCTCTCTCTGTTCTGTTCAATTTTTAATATCCACACAGGAAATATAATAAAAAGAAAAATGTATTAAATGTTAAGAATTTTTCTATAGGAGATATAAATTAATCGAAGAATTATTGAAATATTTTTGTCGTTCATTACGTTTTCTCTTCTTAGAAGATACGCTTCATTGGCTTTTAATATAATCGATCGTTAATAAAGAGATAGATATTTTTTTGTCGAATAGAGTAGTTAACGCGGATAATAATCGATAATAGAGTAATTCGAGCAATCTTCTCGAGAAGCATGTGCTTCGATTATTTATTTCCTTTTTGTCAATATTTTTTGTTATATCATAAAAAGAACACGAGGTACACGATAGTTTCAACTAGCGATTTCTAATCAAGTTTTTTCCTATTGGTATAACAACATTCGTATATAATAATCTCGAGACAAAATATGTATCTATATAGAATATATGACGATTCTAATCTTTATCTTTTTGCTCCGTGTATTTAATATTAATAATATAATGTATAAAAAATATTCTATACCATACATATTATGTGAAAAATAATATTATAATACGTTAGATTTTTATTCAAACATTATCGTAACGATCTCGATGAATTTTATAGAAAAAAAAAAAAAAAATGAAAAGGGGTATATAACAAAGAGTCAACTAAGAATACAACCTTCTCGCATAATTCGCCGGTGTTTCCTTGGTAGGATTATCGGCTCGAGGATCCACCACATTATTTTCTTGATCTCGATCTTTCGATCTTTCTTCGCGAAGCGGATCGTTTTCCAACGTTCTTCTTCTTCTTCTTCTTCTTCTCCTTTGGATAGTAGTGGCGGTACTTAACGAGCTAGATCGCTTTCGCAGTATCACCTTAGAGACGCAGCCACGATCGATTTACAAACACCATCACCATCACCATCACTATCACCATCACCACTAACACAAACGGCGGCATCGTATTGGAAGAACGAAAGATCGCGATCGTCAACGGGGTCGGTGTTCGATCTCAATGGAAAGAGAAAAGAGAGTGAAATTCTCGTTAAAATCGATCGTAAAAATTCTTATTCGCAAATAAATCGTTCCTTTCACGTTCTCCATTTATTATTCTAATACGTTTTCAACACACATTCTTAATATAATATCAATTCTTTATGTAATATTTTACATAATATATATTTTAATAATATATTATATTATATTAGAATGAGAAACGGGGTGGTGGGGGAGGGGGAGGGGAAAACGCGCCGATTAATGATGCATTTTATATTGTACTTATAGACAAAATAATATAGCAACAACAAAAAAGAAAAATAAAAGAAAAATATTTACGATTTGAATTTTCAATATATCAAATTAAATTGGTCGAAACTCGATCGAACGTTTTCATTACTGGATTGGCTTTGAAACAACATTTCAATGCACGCGATTATTTGTAACCCTATATTATATATTAATAATTACCACGATATATATATACGGATTTCATTTGAATATTAATATCCCGCACAATTCATTGAAAATTGTATTCATGTTGCATTGATTGGAAAAAACAAAAATGAGAGAGAGAGAGAGGGAGAAAGAAAGAAAAACACATCGAATTTCTTAAATATAGAAAATATCATTTTAAATAATATCAATTGTAAATGAAAAACTGTATTAAAAATACGTGAAAGTATTAAATTGAAACAATATATGTATAATATACTATACAGATATTCGTCGCGTTCAATCGAGAGATTGTTTTAGAAAAATGAAAAAAAGATTTAAATAATTGATCTTGAGACACCCGTTAAATCGTTCAGAAAGCTCGTTTCGCAGTTCTACGAGTGGGAAACCGCGTTACAACGCCGAAATTGCGTAAAAGAGAATCGAATTACCTTTGGACTCGTCGGGCTACGAAATTAACGAGTTTCGTTCGAATCGTTTGTCGAATGGGGTTAGGGTGGGAGTGGGGAGGGGTAAAAGGTGGCAAAAGGGGGTGGGGTGGGGTGTTGGGACCTCTCTCGTGCGCGTCTTTCCTTCTTTCATTTCGTTCGTTTCGTATGTTCATACGTTTTATTTCGTACATACGTTCATTCGCGCGAACGACACATACGGAGGAGAATGGAAAGTTACGAGAGAATGTCAGTTTCGAAGAGAGACACCGTTCTCGATTTTATTCTATTGCGACATGCTTGAGACA
This sequence comes from Polistes canadensis, assembly GCF_001313835.1. Lineage (NCBI taxonomy): Eukaryota > Metazoa > Arthropoda > Insecta > Hymenoptera > Vespidae > Polistes > Polistes canadensis. The sequence continues at coordinate 1,224,892 of NW_014569565.1, read as the reverse complement.
CTTTGCATCCTTCGATTGAAAGCCTAATGAAATTTTAACTTTCAGAGAGCATGAATATACGAAATAATACGATTGTATCATATTGATGTCGTTAATACAAAAATTCGCCCCTATTTTTCTTGTATTATATATATGCTTTTTTTTTTAATAATAATAATAATAATAATATAGATATACTTGTGTGTGAGATAAAGATTTTGATTTCTTTATTCTTAGACTTCTTTCATAGATATATTATACGTGAATCATTTCATAGTTATCTGTAATGTCTGACATGTAATCATTTGTGTTCGTTTATCTGACTTTTTACATATTTCCATTTTTTTTTATCATATTTCATGTATATCGTGTGTATTAGGTATGGTATATGTGTAGTCCATCAATAGGATATATTATAGTATGTTTACGTTAAAAAAGAGTATATACGTCGAAAAGTCGATGGAATTGTGTAAACGAAAAACCCCTTGAAATCGTGAATATATCCGTCTCCTGCAAATAAAACGTGTATCGCGTATCTCCTATATCGAGAATGAAGAGGAGAAGTTCAGATAAAATACCTGCCGAGGATAAAATTTTCGTCGATGGGAAAGATCGGTTTTTCATAATCTTATCTTTTTCTCTTTTCACTCTTTCGTTATATCTCATGTTTGCGTAAATAAATGCCAATCTCTTTTTCTGTTTTTTTCTTCTTTTTCAATTAATTCAATTTCTTTCTTTTCTTTTTTTTATATCTACAGTATCATTTCCACCCTTTATTTCCCTCCCTGCCCACTTTGTAAAAGCTTCACAAAAATAAGCTTGGAATGTAAGCAAGCTCACTGTATTTAAATTTCCTTTTCTCTTTCTCTTTTTTTTTTCTTTTTCTGTTACCTTCTTTTTCGCCCTCTTTCGCTTATTATAAACCTCAACAAAAAATGATATTATATTTTTCTTTGTTTTTTTTTATTTTCTTTTTTCTCAAGAAGCAAGACGCGACAGTCGCTAGGGATCATAACTCAGAGATATTTTACGTTGGCGCATGAATATCACGTTCGGCTTCTCTTCCTCTGTCAAAGACTTGTCCCGGGGAAAACAGGTGCGTTCGTTATAATCTATACGGTTGTTTTGTCTCCACGGGAGTAACTTCAACTACTAACAACGTATTTCGTACTAATATTTGTAATGAATAATGGAGAAAAAGTAAATATTCGAATCACGTTAACCGTAAACATTATATTTTTGTACGGTAATACGCTACTATATATGGACAAATTGATATTTTTATTATTTTTAATAATTTTTATATATCATCGAGATATTATATTATTCCACATTTTGGATTTATATTCATTCTATCGCAAAGGAATTTCTCTTTTTAAATTCTTTTTTAAAAAAAAATAACAAAATATTTCCTTTTCTCGTATAATAATGCAATTTTTACTCTCGTAAAAAAAGAAATTCGTCATACTACGTATTTTTTGCACGAGAATTTCCTATCGTAAAATGATAACGCGTACACACACACACACACACACACACACAAAAGTGATAAAGAATTTTTGTTATCTATTATATAACGCGAAAGATACGAAAGAGTAGCGTATTAGCTTTTATTTACTTTTATTATATTAAGAATCTGCGTAAAAAAATCGACGTATCATTTTTATTCTTCTTTTTTTTTTTTTTTATTTATGTCCCGTTATATTATACTTATCCTCCCAATTCATTTGTGCATTCATAAATTGGTTTGTTATAGGACGTTAAGATCCAATCAATTCTTTTACCATGTTAATGTAATCACGTAATATTGTTCTCACGGGGAGTCTTAAGTTTGTGAGTTAAGTCGTCATAAATTTAAGAAGGTTAATTGGATCGAAATACCGATCGATGCGACGATAATTTAATGCTCGGAAGATAATTTGTCATTATATTGGGACGACAGGATTGCCGAGATCATTATAACAGATTCGTGTTTCTCTTACATCTTTCAAAACTTTCTCGTTATCCTCTTTTCTTTTTATTTTTCTTCTTCTTCTTCTTCTCCTTTTCCTTATTCGTTCTTTTTTCATTTCTTTTTTTCTCGTAACTTCAACAAAACTTTTTCGAAAACAAAAAATTAGAAAGAGAGAGAGAGAGAGGAAGAGAAAGATAAAGAGAATATTGAAGGGTGAGTTAAGAGAAAAGAAAAATTCGTTGTGCAGTTTTGTCGGTACTTCATTACAACATCCGGTCACCGGTATGGTCGTTAAAATGACACGACGCTTATTTCAAAAATATCAAATAAAATATGAGGCCGTATGGAAATAGCGACGAAGAGCTCTCCCTTTTCTTTCGTTTTCTTTCTTTTTCGTTCTTTTTTCTTTTCTTTTTTTCTTTTTCTTTTCTTTTTATATATATATATATATATATATTTTTCTCAAAGCTATATACACACACTCGACGGTAATATACCAGCCGATTTGAACCTTGCGTTCGCATTAAGCTTTGCCCAAGACTACCGATGCTTTCCATTCCATTTTAATCTCATTTCAAATTTATGTCAAAAAGTTCATTAAATCCTAGAAGAAAAAACAGAAAGGGGAACCAAGAAAAAAAGAAAAAAAAAGAACGAAAGTATTATTATCCTTTAGACTAGCTACTTATAATATTTATATATGTAATATATATGTATGGGTATATATGGATACGAATATGTGTGAGTAATAATAATAGTGTAGTGGTTGGGTAGTAGAAGGAATACCACGTGGATCGTGAATCTGTCGTTGACACCAAGATCTCAGACTTTTTAATCGAAATGAGAGACAAAAAAAAAGAAGAAACAAGAATACGAGAAAAAGAAAGAGAGAGAGGGAGAGAGAGAGAGAAAGGGAAAAAAAGTGGGCAGACATAATCGTAAAGTGCGAACGTTATTCTTTCGACGATGAGAGAGGGAGTGACAGAAAAAGAGAAAGAGGGAGAACCGGTTATTTTTTTTCTCTTTTTTGGGTGCTTCTCATAATGGGAAAGAACAGTGAAATAAAGAATTCCATAGTTACGAAGGCAGAAAAAAAAACGATTTTTAATAACGGTTTCCTTTTTTCGAATAAAAGCCGAGAATGTTACAAATTATTGCTACGTATATATATATATATATATATATATATATTTCGATATATACCGAAAGCACGAATTTTGCCAGTGTTAAATATTTATGCAAAAAGTCATCTATATATTATATTTATTTCGGCAACTGTCTAACAACAAAATAATATAACACGATATTATATCTATTAATTGAAAGTAAACGAAAATGATATCAAGAAAATTAACGAATGAACGAGTTAGTGAATAAGTTCGATTAATTTCTCCTCGTAATATCGAAAAGTTAATGTTTTGAGATGATAAAAAAAGAAAAAAGTATATACATACATTTGTCTCTCAAGTGTATACAAATTTTCTTTTCTCGAAATAATTATTATTCTCGTATTTCGCGATACTACTCAATCCAATTTCAAATCATACTTATCGTTAGTACGTATCTATAATATTTTTTTCTTACTTTTAACATAAACGTTAGATTTGTTTTCTCTTTCGAAACTTGATGTCACATTAGTATTTTCGGTAATAAAAATAAAAAGAAAGAGGTTGAGTTAAAGCTGGAGAAAAAGAAGGAGGAGAAGAAGGTTTCGTCGTGTTAATTAAGAAACGATCGAGTTGAATTCAGATGAGAAAGAAAGAGAGCTTAGACGAACAAATTTTGTGTCTGGAATCGTGCAAGCGGATTATACGTTTACCTTCGTATTAAAACACGGGAGATCTCAAAGGGAAAATAATGTCACGCTGATTACTCGGCTCGATTCAACTCGCAACCCTCCTGTCTCCTTTTCTCTCTCTCTCTTTCTCTCTTTCTCTTTCTGTTTGTCCGTTTGTCTGTCCTATCTCTTTCTATCATTCCCCGTCGTCGTTTCTTTCGGTTCGTCTGTTTCTAGCTGGTACCAGTCCGGGTCTTGTCTCTTTAAGAGAGAACACAGCTTCTCCTTTCCCAAACCAGCCTAACCTACCTAACCCCCTCCCCCTCCCTTCCTCCCACAGCCCCGAATTTCAACAAGAACGAGAGAGAATTAAAATGATGTTAGCATTACAGACTTTATCTTCTGAAGTGAGCCCTGTATTAGTCTCCCTTTTATCTCTTCATCGTTCGCACGATATTTGTTTTCCTAATTTCAAACTCGGTGGAACGAGCAGCTCATGCCGAATGTCTTCGGCAAAGTACTTTCTTCGCTTTTACTTCGCCGAAAATACTCACCCAATGATTTTCTCTATCTATCTCTCTCTCTTTATCTTTCGCTTTTTCTTTCTCTCTTTCTTTTCCGTCTCGTCGATCAGGGAAACGAAGCGAGGAACGCGTCGAAGGAAACATGATTATATTTCTTTTCCTTTTATGCGCGCCTACCGTATAGTCGCTGCTGTTAATACTATAATTAAATTAATTGCACATCAATCCTTCCCCTTCCCTTCCTATATGAATTATTTAAAAGCCTTCATGTGCAGGATTAATCGCTCACGCATAAAAAAGGCAATAACCGAATAGTATTGAAGGATAAAAATAACAATGAAGATATTATATATCGTAATAATTAGTAATCGCATAATCATATATCGCACGTATGTGTATCTAATCGTATTTAGGGGGAAGGGAAGTCTCCTAATAACGGACACCTAAGGTTTTCAGAAAATAAAATCAAAACTATTTCGAAAAATGTAACTTTATTTATTAATTAGTTAAATCAACAAACTTTAGGATCTCAACATAAATTAATAAAAATGTAACTTCCGCATAAACATATTTAAAAACATAAATTAAACTTTGGTGTCAAAAAATATTGACAATCGCTGGAAGTGGTACCTAGCATCGGATATTTTTAAAAGATTTAGGCCTCGATCACATATGTAAAAGTCTACATGGGGCGTCTTGTGTAGGGTCAATAATAATGGAACCCTATCTTAATTAACAGATACCTAAACAAAGAAATTTAGCTGTACACTGTAGAAATCGGAACACTCCCGATGTTGCCTTGACCGTCACTGATAAACTAAGTTGTATGACCCTGTACCGCTACAACCCCCCGCACCCCTTTCACCTGTGTTTAAATCGTTCACGTTGTAATTTTTTGAGATAACACGAGTGTCCGGCGCTAAGTGCTGTCAGGCGTTACGAGATTTCCCCTTATATATCCGTAACTACAAAATCATGAGAATTATTTCGAAGATTCATAAATTAAACTTGATATCTTAGCTAATTCGTGAATTTTAGTTTCCTCTACTGAATATATATATATATATATATATATATATATATGGTTGGACAAGATGAAATTTATTTATTTGCGATTATCATAATTTTCTGAAATCAGCATAGATCGCGTAATACGTCGTATCAATGGGTATAATGACACGGACGTTAGCTCAAATCAAGATAGAATCACGATAATAGTAAGAAACCGGTTTGTAAACGAATGCAAAATAGTACTTTCTAAAATTTGATTCCGTGGAAAGGAATGCAACGATTTTAAAACTGGACATATTACTACCTGCCGTTCATTAACCGCGTATAGTGGAATTTTGTAATAATATTATGTATTCGTAGTCGTCGTCGTCGTTGTCGTCGTTGTCGTCGTTGTCATTGGTCGTCGAGAAAATATAAAGTTCTTTGGACGACAAGGAATCAAGTTCTCGTATATAGTTTATATATACATATATATATCTCATTAAATCGTAATTACAACTTACAACGATCTATAACTTGTGGTGCATGTATCATATTCCGATATAATTATAAACGTTATCGTACATAAGGGAGATTTTCCAATGATTTTTCACGAATCGAACATATATTATATACGATTTTTCTTTTTTCAATTTCACGAAGTAAGAACTTGTACGTTTGATTGTAAAAACACTTTGATATATACCAATATAATATATGTACCATTTTCTCTTTCGAACCAAAAAAAAAAAGACTAACACCTCTTCTATATTTAATTTTCATTCAATTAAATTACGTATATATATTCGTCGCACGTATCGACGTGCTCAACGTCGATTTCTTCGAAAATTTTCTACCTTCTCCACTTATTTTTAAGGAATTTTGATTACATTACAGGGTATCCTGCTTTATTTTGCGTATACCTACTTACGCTATATGTTTCGCGATAAAATCGAGTCGAGGTGTAACGCAGGAGGAAGAACAAACGCGATAAAAATGGGGGAAAAGGGAATGAAAAAAAAGACACGGTAAAAAAACGGGTGGTTGGGGAGAAAGAAAGAAATAAAAAGAAAGAAGAAAGAAAGAAAGTAGAAAAAAAAACTCTATTTTCTTTTTTCTTTTTTTCTTTCTTTTTCTTCATAATATATGGAGGAAGCGCGAACATAAAATTCTCCAATTGCAAAATTGATGCGGCTTATGTGACTTCACCTTTTTCCCTCTAGGTATCGGTCAACCCCTCGTCATCGACCTCGTCTCTTATTTGAGTACGAAAAAAAGATAGAAAAAGATAGAAAGAAAGAGTGAGAGTTCATCTCCACAGCAGCTCTCGCGGGTCCCTTCCTCGTTTTACTGTAAATCTACTCCTCATATTGTACAGGGACGCGTAATTCATTTTTTACCGGACTCAGCTCAATTATTTATAAATTGCTGCTCCCTCGAGAGGGAGAACAGGATCATCCACCATCTTTTTCTATCTCTCTCTCTCTTTTTCTCTCATTCTCTCTTTCACCCTCTTACTCTTTACACGAATCAGCCAGTTTTACGACCGTTTCTCTCTTTATCTTTCTCTATCTTTTTATTTCCTCGTCTATCTTCATTGTATCTTACTTTTTTCTTTTTTTTATATTTTCTTTCTACGTCATCACATTCGAGATACACATCGATATAAAATTATTTCAACTCGTTTACGTCAATGTGGATACGTTATAAAGAACAAAATTGTTGGAAAACAGTGAATCTCTCTCTCTCTTTCTCTCTTGTTAAATAATGATAACGCCAAAGTGTTTTGCTTGCTTGCTTGCTTGCTTGCTTGCTTGCTAGCGTGATGGTAACAACACAATCTTAACGACGTGCCGCTCTACTTCAATTTGCATATAATTGCATACCATTTTTCTTTCCTTCGAGGTATAAAAAATACTTGCAAATTCTCTTGACTTTCGTTCCAACCGACTAAAAGCCAAATAATTTCCCCCATGCCACCCCCACGCCCACTACTTCTCTTACACTTATTCTCTAAAGGTAAGAATATGAAAATGAAGGTAAACGGATTTGACCTGCAGCAATGCACCTGCGAAAATACGTATATACGTTTGAAAATCTGTGTATATGTATATCAGATATTTTCTAAAGAATTCTACTAACGTAATACGTAATATTCTGGTAGAAAGCAATTAGGAATTTGTCTTCGAGATTTTAGATAATCATCATTTTTAGATACTAGTATAACATTTATATATATGTAGTTACATACATAAATACGTATATATATATATATATATTATATGTTACCGTAAAAGAACGAATATTTGGGTTTATTCTTATAAATTAATATATCGGACATACACCAAGCTACCATGTGAACCTTGACATTATTCAATTTCGGTTTTACACTTTATATATATATATATATGTATTATATTAATCGCGTGTTCCAACGTAAATCATACTTAACGAAAAAAGAAATAATGCATCGTGTATCCTCGTTGTAAGATAGATTCATATAAAGCTCTTTTCTCGTTGTAAGCCTTCGTATCGTGTTCGTAGTGGTATTAAGTCATGCGATTATGCACATAACGTCGGTTCGCTAGTACGTGATCCTAATATGTAAAGATAGATAGAATCAAGTAAGTAAGAGAGAAGTAACATACTTAAGTTTCTTTTTACCAACTAATTTTACTTTTCATCCAACTGCGTGTGTGTTCCTCGTTTTAAATCTATTCTTATCGATGTATGATGAGAACGTGTTACGATATTGGATTCTTCGAACTACGTTCTATTATTTTGCGTAATTAACTATTTATTCTCGCGAGTAATTATCGACAAATGATGGTTTAATGATAGACACGTTGTTTTGGTAAATTAAAATAAAACTAATCGTTTATAGTTTTCGATATAATAAGAACGTCAAATGAATTATATTACGTTTATGATTGACATTATAAACGGTAAGAAAATAAAAAAGAAAATAAATGTGTAAAGGAAATCATATTTATTAATCTAAATTAAAACACGTTCGAAGTAATAATCATAATAAAGCGATCATTAGATATATCCATTTTGACAATGACGAACAGGTGTAACTTAATCGTTTTATCAGTATCTCAAACTTATCCTACCTTTTTACTTTCACTTTTATCCATCTCATATCAAATCACTCTTTTTTTACATTAACTCTTATTATTCTTATTCTTATTATTCTTCCTCTTTTTTTTTTGCTTTTTCGTTTACACTTTTATAATTAAAACAAACAAAAACGATCGTTAAGAAAATAATTATTATTATACTCTTCTTTTCTTCTCATATATTTCAAAAAAAAGAATATATTTTAAAATACAAAAAAGGAAGAAAGATATATACAGAGAGAGGGAGAGAGAGAGAGAGAGAGAGAGAGAGAGAGAGAGAGAGAGAGAACAGAAGGATGAAGAAGAACGGGTGTGTCGTGTAATTTCGATGCTAATTATTGGTAACGCGCGATTCAGATCGATCGCTGAGAAACCTCCAGCTCTTATCCTCGAGGGTCATGGGGGTGGGAGGGAAAAAAAGAAGAAGAAGAAGAAAGTAAAGAAAAAAAAGAGGAGAATGATGTGAAAAACAAAACAAAACAAAATAATAATACTAATAATAATAATAAAAAAAAAAAAAGAGAAAAAAAGAAAGAACGAGAAGAAACGTCGACGTTCGAAAAGAAGATGGCCGATAAAAACCGGTTGGATAAATTACGAAGACTCGGGGGAATTCGTTACCGACGACGACGACAACGACGACGACGACGACGACGACGACGATGACGCCCACTGTACGTTTGTCGGCTTGTCGAGAACACGGGGTGGGGGATAACTTGGTAAGGGGTAAGAGAGGGGTAGGTTTGTTTGATGCTTAGATCGTCGTAGCAAAAGGGCCACGCCGCTTTGACTGCTCCCCGGAGAACAGAGAGAATCTCTCTCTCTCTCTCTCTCTTTCTATGTGTGTACGTATGCGTGTGTCTCTCTTTTTCTCTCTCTCTCTCTCATTCTCATTCCCTCGTCATCGTCGATTCCTTCCTGTTCGCGTTTATGCCACGCGCAAACTCTCGTTTTTTCCTCTCATTCTCTCTTTCTGTCTGTCTCTCTCCTTCTCTCTCTCGTCCCTTTTAAATGCGTACCCGCGAGTCAGATACTCTTCCACCTTGTTTGCAAATCGACGAAAGAACCAACGAGCTTTTTTCTGTCCTGGAAAAAGGACCATATGCCTTTTAATTGGCCCCCCAACGAACGACATCGAACTCACTCTTTCTCTTTCTCTCCTTTCTATTTCTCTCTTTTTCTCTCTCTCTCTCTCTCTCTCTCTCTCTCTCTCTCTCTCTCTCTCTCTTTCTCTTTCTCTCGCATCTTCCACGGTAGATATCGTTCCGACGATCGATCGAATGCGCGAACTCGAATCGTATTTTTAAAAGAGAGAAACCTTGTTTCGATTATTTCTTTTTTACTTTAACGAAACTTAGGATACGTAACTTTGGCCAATTTGTTTCGAATTTCAATTTGTCGAAGGGGTAGAGGGGAGGGATCGATTCGCGAGTGATATCGATAATATTGCTACTTGAAAAAAAAAAAAAAAGAAAAAGAAAAAAAGAAACGAGGATAAGAAATTTTGTATATTTCGCTTCCTTTCTTTTTTTATGTTCCTTTTTTTTTGAGGAGATATTTTTTATTCTTTTGTTCTTTTTTTTGTTTTATTCAATTATTCGAGATTCAAAGATCTTTCGAATAAGAGATATAGTAGTAGGTACGAGTGATATTAATTTCGTGATGAATTAAAACGTTTGCTGTCTTATTTTTATTGCTTAATCGAGCATCACGTTATAACGGAGGATAAGATTAAATCGATTGGTAAAACGCAAAAACGATCAAAGGATATCCCGGAGTTACTCGTGGCGAAGGTCCACGAGTGGGTACTTCCAAGTTTAAACGACTCATTCTCTCCCTTTCTCTCTTTATATTTGTGCTCGGACGATGAACGGACCGCGAAGTTTCTTTCATTAATACATTTTATTTTCATAGGAAGGACATTTAAGTCTCTTTGAAGAGTTGAATACCGGAACAAACGCGATCATTGTTCCCTATTCCCTCGAATAATAACACTCATCTCTCGGTTATTCCTTATTAAATATCAAACTTGTAATATTTATTATATCCTACTTCTTCTTCTTCTTCTTCTTCTTCTTTACTAATTTTATTTTTAATTTTTACTTTTTTCGCCAACGTTTAGACAACGTTAATAATAATATTTCTAATATATTATATGTTAATAATAATATTTCTAATACATTATATTATATGTTATTATATATATGTTATATATATTATATGTTGATAATAATATTTCTAATATTTCTAATGCATTATATATTAATAATCTAATACACTGTTGTTAACACTAAATGTATCGAAATTGAATATATTTATTCCTACCGTGAAAGATAAAAAAAACATATATCGTATAACATAAACAATATCGTAACATAAACAAAAACATATATAGTAAAACATATATCGTATATTTAAAAAATAAGAACATATATTTTCATATAAAAATGAGATTTTTTAGTCACAATTGAATAATGAACAATATACCATATTTTATTGAAAAACGAGTAACATACATTTTATACGTTTTCATATACCAAACATTGTAACAAATTATAGGACACAATTATTTGACTGAACATGGTTACAATTAATCATAATCATATCATTATCTCGATTTATCTGTACCCTTTGAACTCTAACATATTTTATCTTTTATATTCACAAAATTCCAATGAAAATTGTCATCCCAATCGTAATAGAAAAATCGTATTTTAAACGTCGTTAGGAACATCTACGTGTTACTTATCTTTACCTTCACCGTCATCCTGTCGCAATCGGAGCTGCCCGTAATCCAGCACAATAGCTTCCACTTTAGCGAGAGTGCATCTCCCGCTAAGGGGGATGTGTGGATAAGAAGAAGAAGAAGAAGAAGAAGAAGAAATAGAAGTAGAAGAAGTAGTAGTAGTAGTAGTAGTAGTAGAAGAAGAAGAAGAAGAAACATTGGAAAGAAGAGCAATAGAGAAAGAAAGAAAGAAAGAAAGAATGAATGAAAGAAAGAAAAGAAAAGAAGAGAGAGAGAAGGAACGTCGTGGTACGGGGACTACCCTTGAAATAACCTTGATATTAAGCAGTCGTGGAGGGCCCATTGTTGGAGCCGGGACTATGGACATTGTGCTCTTTGAGCGTGCCACAAAGAGAGCCGAGACTCTCGCGTTCGGTGTGCGTGCGGTATTCAGTCAACGACGTGCTATCTTGGACTTGGACCAGCCTCTCCCTCTCACCCCCCTGCCCTCCCTTCCCCCTATTCTCTCTCTTTCTCTCTCTCTCGAATAGAAAACGCCGTTAGATTGCTGCTAAAAGCGCGCGGCCCGCGAGGCATTATCCATTGTGAGACAACCCGTCTCACGTTGTCCCTCACCTCACCTCACCTCACCGCACCTCTCCTCTCCTCTCCTCTCTCCTCATACTGGAGACGTTTAATCTCGACATTACGTTTCAGAAGAGAAAAATAGAGAGAAAGAGAGAGAGAGAGAGAGAGAATATGACTTGGATCAAGCCAAGCAGGGACAAAACATTTAAACGTCGTCATCCACGTTGAGTTCGAATTGCGAGACTCCACCTTTAAGAATGTGAAGAATATAGGAGGAACGACAAAAGTCAAAGCTTTGGTACCGGTATTTTGTGTGTTGTAGAAAAAAAAAAATAATGGGTGGGGTAAAGTAGAGGATAGAGTAGAAGTGTTGGATAAGCCGCTATTTTTCATCTGAAATGCGCGAATGAAAAAGATTTCGTGACACTTGGTTTTAGAAGTTTTATTAAAGAGAGAGAGAGAGAGAGAGAGAGAGAGAGAGAAGGGAAAGAAGAATATTTTATCCGAATAACTTTGGTTAGGATTATTTACGTTTATTTTTTATTATTAAACGTTTATTTTTTGTTTCATATTTCGCTAATGTTTTATATTTGTTATTTCTTTTTATTTATTAACAATAGATTTTTCGGGCTGAGCCAATTTGACTTATTAAAAATTTGATTTTACTATGTATATGTAATTTAAATATTATTTTTTAAAAACATATATGTGTTGGTTTTTAGTTACGTAATTAAATATACATAAATATTAATTCTTCCCGTGTACTCAATCCTTCGTTCAAACAATGTTTGTAAGTCATTTAAGAATAATGAACAAAACATTCGTAAATAGTGTTAACATATATTATTAATTTTAACTAACTAATTCCTCGCGTATTTTATCGTCTTCTCATATTCTTATAATTCTTTTTTCTTTTCCCCACTTGCATTCTTCAAGAATAAAAATAAGATCCGTATGTACATCTAGAAAAATATTCTTAAATCTAATGTTAACATATATTATTAATTTTAACTAACTAATTCCTCGCGTATTATCATCTTCTCATATTCTTATAATTCTTTTTTCTTTTCCCCACTTGCATTCTTCAAGAATAAGAATATAGATCTCTTCTCTTTGGAAAAAATATCGTCAACGCTGAGCAGCATTAGGTACTTACAAAAAAAAAAGAAAAAAAGAAAAAAATAAAGAAAAAATGTAAAAAAGGGAAGTAGAGAGAAGAGGAAGAAGAAGGAGGAGAGGAAGAGGTAAGAGGAGGAGGAGGAGGAGGATCTTGGTCAAGTGCCACTTAAAATTCCGACGAGCTCGGGAAGCGGGAGATACAAAGTATAAATGCCGGCTGAGTCGCGCGCGACTAAACTCTGCGCGGGTAGGTCGGTGACAAAAAGGAAATTTCGGGGTGGGGGAGGGGGGAAAGTAAAAAAGAATGGAAAGAAAGAAAAGGAAAGGAAAGGAAAGAAAAGGGAAGGAAGGAAATGGTTAGGGGAGAAAAAGGGTTAAACGAGACGACGTCGTACAGTAGGAAAAAGGGCAGAAATAATGGAATTAAAAATGATAGAAACTAAAAAAATTAAAAAAAAAAAGAAAAAAGAAAAGAAAACGCGAAGGGGTTGACGGGGAGCGTTAAAAAAAAATATATAGAAAGAGAGAAATGAAAGTAGATGGACGGATAAACGAATGAACGAACGAACGAACGGACAGACGGACGGACGGACGGGACAGTTGCGTTCGCCTTAAGGCCTTTTTAAGCTCCTTGTCGGAGGACGCGAGTACGCATGCGTGGTGCGGACTAACGCAACGTCGGTCGGCATTTACAATGCCCGTCGCCATGCCGTGCGATGAATGTGAGCATTAAACGATTATAGTCGGGGATTTGTACGAACAAATGGATGACAATGGCACCCGCGATCGTGCGCTAACGCGCCAGAAAGAATGAAAGAGAAAGAGAAAGAGAGAGAGAGAGAGAGAGAACACCCTTGACTCTTTGCCTGTCTAGATGCCAACTATAGCCGGACTTCTCTCTCTCTCTCTCTCTCTCTCTCTCTTTCTTTCTTTCTTTCTTTCTTTAGTTCCGACTTCTTCCTTTTTCAAGATTCAATGACTCGGGTAATTGGGAGCCGGTTAATCGTTTCTTTTGCGCGTTCGCGCACGAAGTTGCTTTTTGGTGTATTGTTTTCATCTCTCTTTCTCCCTCTCTCTCTCTCTTTTTGTTTGCTTCTCTCTCTTGCTCTCTCATTCTCTGTATTTTTGTTCCTCTTTCTCGATTAATGCGACGCTTAACGAGAGTACCGGAGGTCTCGTTTGTTACGTGCCCTGAGGCTTACTCTCCTCTCTTTTTCTCTACTTCTCTCTCTCTCTCTCTCTCTCTCTCTCTCTCTCTCTATCTTTCTCTCTCTATCTCTTTGTCGTTGGCTCTTTCTTTGCGGGAATTTATCTCGCTGCGTATACAGACGGCAACGAATTGTCGAATCGAGCCGTAATTACCGTGCTCGCTCGTAAACCGAGGAAGCTCCGAGTCGACGTTAATACGAGAACACAATGCTCTCTCTCTCTTTCTCTCTCTATCTCTATCTCTCTTATTCTCTTTTTCCTATTAATGTTTCAATCTCGGAAAGGAACGACTTTAGAATGGATACGTTTCAATGTGTTTGCTTCTCTATGTATGTTATATGTGTATAGGTTTATGTTAAACGGTTAAGCATTTTTAATTAAATGCAAATTTTTTTTTTTTATAACATACGAGTAATAAAATATATATATATATATATATTGTCAATCATAATCGCGTATAACGATTGTATTCCAAAAAGAAAAAAAAATAGAGAACTTTGCTTAAAAAGTAATGAAGATTAAATTAACGAATATAATATATAATAAACGAATTCTATTTATTTCTTATTCAATAAATCTCTTATAAAATATAGAAAACTTCACGTTCCACACACACACACACACACATGAAACGCATCTTTTCTTCGCGAACGACGACGTCTCCGTTTAATTTCTTCCATCATAGATGTTTAATAATAATTCTCCGTCACTTATAAAAACGACCTTCGCGTACTTTAAATTTAAAAGAACGAGTTAACCACCAAGCACGCAAAAATCTATCAAAATTCTATTCACATACGTATTCGTATAATAGAATTTATTGGAATTTCGATCAAAAATCATTCGAGAATGGTTCAAAATGTTGAATAATTAAGATCGAAAGGTTATTATAGTGTTCATCGATTTCATTGAGTGTCTTAACGACAGATAATACGTTTCTCTTCTTTTTTTTCTTCTTCTTCTTCTTCATCTTATTATTCTTCTTCTTCACTTTCTTCGTTTACAGACGTCTCTCAGAGGCTCCTTTTCGGACGTTTAAACAAACCCTCCATCGACGAGCCGTCGAACGGAGAAACCATCTTACACTCACCCACTATGTTTACGTTCTTCTTTTATCTTCTTCCTTCCTCTTCCTTCTTCTCCTCTTCCTCCACCTCCATCTCCTCCTCATCATCATCCTCCTCGTATTCCCCTTTCGCGAATAAAACCGATGATAACGACCCAACAGTCCACGGAAGTAGGAAAGAAAACTAAGTCAACTTTTTTATTCTTCTTCTACCACTCCTTCCTCTTCTTCTTCTTCTTCTACTACGAAGCAGGAACGTTCATTCGTTCGGTCTGTCGGTTGGGACCATCTATCATGCAGCTGTTGCTTCCATTGTGTTGTTAGTCTTACGTTACGAGTCCCGTAGAAAGAAGGAACGCGCACGGGAAAGAAAGGGAAGCTGAGGGAGAAACAGTGGACCAAGATAAAGAGTACAAGAGAGAGAGAGAGAGAGAGAGAGAGAAAGAGAAAGAGAGAAAGAAAGATTTCTTCTCGAAGCGAAAGACGAGCGAGTGTGCAACATGTGTCTGTCCCCTACCTCTGTTTTCTCAACATCCTTCTCTCTCTTTCTCTCTCTTTCTTTCTTTTTATATATATATATGTATCTCTCTCTCTCTTGGTTCCTATCGCACCATCTCGTTCGGAGTCCCTGTTATAACGTTATTCTTCGAGAGAGCTATAAGAGGCCGAGAATACGCGACGAAGGACTCGCGAGAAGGAACGACGATACACACAATGGCTTCTTCTTCTTCTTCTTCTTCTTCTTCGTCTCCATTTTGCCGAACGCGAAAATTTATCGTCACCTACCGAATACGATATATCATTCTTTCTATCTCTTTCTCATTCCCAATCTATCTATCTATCTTATTTTTCTTATTGCCGTTGTCGTTGTCGTTGTTATTGTTATTGTTATTCTTGTTGTGTTCTTGTTGGTTGTGTTGTTGTTGTTTTTCTTCTTCTTCTTCTCGTGGAGATACAGGAAGCTACTGGTCGATAATAACGCCATCCTCGGCAAGACCGTCCCCCACCCCACCCCCCCATTCGATGAATTCTATCCTACTCCGACTCGTAAACCGGATTCAGCTTCGACGAGGATCGTCCTCGCCTAATTTGGAGGTCGTGTGCGCGCGCGAGCGCGAATCTCTTGAGTGTCACGACTTCCGGCAGCACCAGCACCACCACCAACACCAACACCAATAACAGCAGCACGAAGAAGAGAAAAAGAAAGAGAGAGAGAGTGAGAGAGAGAGAGAGAGAGAGAGAGAGACGATGAAAGTAGTCACCGTGACTTTAATGTTTTCTTTTCTTTTCTTTTTTTTCTCTGTTTGTCACTTTTTATCTTTGGCCCGGCGTTCCCCTTCCTTCCTCCTGTTCTTTTCGCAACTTTTCGCAACTTTTTTTTTCGGTCATTTCTTTTTTTTTTTTATTATCATTATTTACTTTTTCTCTTTCTTTTCGTACGCACTTACGTAAATCGTCTTAACGCCTTTGCCACCTGCTGCTGTTGCTGTTACCGTAGCCCACCATTATTACTACCAATACCACTAACACCAACACCAATACCAACAGCAACATCATCGCCGATACCGCCATTACTCGCCCCGATCAATTTAAATATCCACGCTCGATCCTTTCTTCGTTCACTCGATGCCAGATAAATCGCGTTTCTCGCCGTCTTCTGAATTATTGGACCTCGATGGGTCATATTTTTTATAGCTCTTTCGTTCGAATCTTTGGAATATTAATGTCCACTTGAAGCAGTATACGTCTGCTTTAATTCCGTGCGAATATATGTGTGTGTGTGTGTGTGTGCTTTCGAGAAAAAAAGAATTTTTTAAATTAAAAAAAAAAAGTAAAATATACGCTGAGCAATTATTAATCTCTCACCGTTCGCCAATATCGATAACTTTTAATTTATATTAAATCTAAACTATAATGAATTCTATATATAAAAAGGTCGACTTCATAATTTGTTTTTTTTTCGAATTGCGTTTATAAGATAGATCAAGAGAGAAAGAGAAACATTTCATTTTTCTTTTTTTTCTCTTTTTTTTTTTTTTACCTAAATCATCTGTTTTAAAGAACTTGCGTGTGGATCTCGCGATTTTATTATATTTTATATTTTATATTCTTAAAATAATTTAATAAAACTTGGTTGAACAAGAGAAGAGAAAAAGAAAACAACATTTGTGTATACGTAGACGTACATATACATATATACATATATATATATATATATATGTATATATATACATTTCAGTAAGAATAGTGAAAGAGAACCAGGACGTAATTTCCAAATGGTCATTTCTTGAAATTCCCTCGTGGCCTCGTCGCGCGTGGCCAAGAAGAGAAAGAGAAAGAAAAAGATTTTTGTGAGAAGGGTTATAACAGAGAAGGAAGATGAATGAGAGAATGAGAGAGAGAGAGAGAGAGAGAGTGAGAGAGGAAAGAAGGACACAGTAAAAGGGATAGAAAGAGAAAGCGTGAGGGTACAGAAAGGGCGCAAAGGCTACGATGGGGGAGAAGGGAGAAAGGTGGAAAGGAGAGAAACGAGTAAGAGAGAAACACATGGATAGAAAGAGAGAAAGAGAGAGAAAGAGAGGCTGGTCGAAAGATAAGTCTTTGATGTCTAGCAGAGATATGATGATAATCACGATGGAGGCTTCCGCTTCTACGGTGCGGTGGAATCCGCGTTCTCGTCGTGTTTCTGCCTCTTCCACCCTGCAGACGTCGAAAAGAGAAGGAAAGAGAAAGAGAGAGAGAGAGAGAGATAAATAGAGGAAAACGCGCCCGCGCCCAAGCTTGCTTTCATAGCAGCAGCCAGCAACCGTCGTCTTGTGTTCTCGAAATCGATATGACGTACTCGGAGACGTTAATGTACATCGTGCATCGGACTCCGATACGTGCGAAATTACCGAAATATTCCTAAGTAAAACGATAAACTTACTATACGTGTTTGTATATATAAACCATCGTATTGCATATATATATATATGTTTTTATATCAAATCGATTAATGGAATTTCCTAATAACAAAATTCTTCTCTTAGTAATATATTTATTCTTTACTTAGCTGCGCGACGCGATAACTTTGATTACGAGTTAAAATAAATGGTATTTTTTTTAATGAAAGAAGATAGTATATAGAAAGAGAGAGAGAGAGAGAGATAGTTTATTAACATTCAGGGGTATATATTATATACCTAAGAGAAGAATTTTTATTTGAAAAAAAAAAAAGAAGAAAAATTCTTTAGCGATCTCATAAATCTGGAGATCGAATAATAATGATATGCATTACACGATATCGTTATTTGAGAAGTGATCCTCTGGTTAACGTCGGTGGTACGAGTATGAAAGATAGAAAGAGATAAGTAAAGATAGGTTTAATATATATATAGGTAGATATATAATAATATAATATATGTAAGTGAACATCGCCCGAAGTAAAGGACGTAACTCGCGATGTTAGAAAGACGATCGATCTTCTAAGTTCGACTCCATGACATGATGTATAATCAGCCTTAGGATGAATTAATGGTCTATAGCGTTCATTACACGAACGATATTATCCACTTTCTACCGTTAACTTCAATAAATAAATCGATAAAACGTTGGTTAAGAGTATGGCACCCCGGTATACACGAGTCAAAGAAGAATTTCGCATAAGTCGCGCGTTACTACTCTCGGTAAGCGCCATACGAACGACTATGATTAACATGGATCTGATATCGTATCGGGTTACACGTATCTACTACTTGATAGTAGTATAAAGGGATAAATGAATATCGTCCTCTTAGCACCGCCTATATCACAGGACACGAGTATCCTTCAATACAGTGAAAATATTTCTCTTCTCAGTTTGTTGAGTGGATACTTTCAAACTATATTTTCTACTTCGAAATTATTATTTATGATGAGTAGTAATCGTTCGTGAACGTTTTACACGAGTTATTACAATCTTTTATAATATTATTCTTACAAGATTAAATCGCATATCTATCGTTTGCGAGATAAAATATGAAAATTCATTCAAATTCTAATGTTTTGTTTTCGTCTTGTTTTAAACTAGAAAATCTGTAGAAAATTTTCTTAAATGATTATTTTAAATGCACAATAGTAGACGATTACGTTCGTAAATATCAATATACGTTGTTGAATTATTTATATCTTTATTAAGAATAAATTAAAGGATGGGGTATACTAAATTTGGGATATCGAAATTTAATTGATTCGAGGAAAAAACTACTTGTTAATTCCGAATTTGTATATATATCTAAAAAAAAAAAAGAAAAAAAATAGAAAAAAAGATCTGACATATATTCGTCGTTTCCTTGGTAATAATTTTGAAAACAACAAAAAAAGAGTACATCTTGCCAGCACGAAATACGCACAAAAGTTTTTAATCCAATGACCCAATAATATTAGTATCCATCCGTATTTGGAAGTTTTCAAGTTTGTCGTTAAAATAGACATTGATCGGGGGGAATCTTTTATCTCCTTTCATTTGGAGGAGAACTCTTCGCGTGTCAGTATCGTTAATAGATTGAAAGACAGTAATGAAGATAGAAACACAGAGAGAAAAAAAAAGAAAGAGAAAGAGAAAGAAATGGTGGTGGTACTCGTCCAACTCTCGTCTAACAATCAGTGTTATACGAAAGGAGATACTACCAAGAGAGTATGCTATCGCGGTCAATAAATTGCCCTCTTCTCCTTCTTCCTCTTCTTCTTCTTCTTCTTCCTCTTGTTTTTTTTTTTTTCTCATTTCTCGGGCTACTTTTTGCCCCGGTTTACAACGTTAACGCCGCTGCTCGTTTTACTTGCACGCACATATATACGTATACATATGAGAGAAGTATGAGAGGAACTACGTAGGTAACGATCACGTAGGTAACCTTCATCTTGTATAAAGGGGAGACTCAATCCTCGTCGTAGTCGTCTTCGTCATCGTAGTCGTTATCGTCGACGTTCGTTTGGGTCGAGAAGATACAACGGGAAGTATTACAATAAACGCCCGATGATGATTCTTCTCCTGTATACACTTACGTACACGCACGTATGTATCTTTGAAAGAAAAATAAAAATAAAGAAAGAAAGAGAGAGAAAGAGAGAAAGAGAGAGAGAGAGAGAGAGTAGTATACAAGAAGTGCGTCCTGCTTTCACGACAATCCAATGCGGGCACGAGAAAGTAGCCGGTCCATCCGCCTTTATACATACCAATGGAATAGAAAGCCAGATAAGTTTTATAGTCGATCGAAATCGTAAAACGAAATGCCGAAGTTTCAACGAAGAATCACTCGCATCTCTTCTTCTTCTTCTTAGTTTAAGTCTTAGTATTCCTCTTCCTCTTCCAATTCTTCTTCTTCTTCTATTTCTATTTTATCTTTTACTCTCTATCTATCTTCTTCATCTGTTTTCCTCTTTCTCGAATCCTTCGATCGATCTATCGATCTATCGAATCGAATCGATCCGTTAACTCTTTCGAGTCGATCCACTCGATCTTATTCGTAGATCGAATAGGAAACGAGCTCGACGGTTATATCGTTAGACTGAAAATGCTTTCGGTTTTCTGTAATTGGTGCGCCCTATCCTCCGTACTAGTATACGCTACTCTTCTTAACTCTTCTATATCTTTCTCTTCCTTTCTTTCTTTCTTTATTTCATTCGCGATTTAACTCGCCGATTGCCCGATAACGTTGTTTTACGATAATGCGTTAGCTTAGCTCTAGCTTCTCCTATCTTTTTGCATTCCATATAGTGCTACTTTGTAACTTCCACTATACTAGGGCTGACCAATAGTTTAACTTTTTCTTCATAAAAATATTCTCGCGATCTATATACTAAAATTCTACCATTTAACGCATTGAAATATGCATTTTATTGTACTAATAAAGGTGACTATGAGTAATGGGGGAGCGGAGGGTATTAAAACAATATGATATTTTATTATTATTTATTAATTAATCAGTAACAACAGACAAAAATACGGATTAAACTTTGTAATTCCCTTTATAGTAGTGTTGGCCAATTTTTCGTCATAAAAATGTTCTCGAGACTTATCTATTATAATTTGAACACATTCAAACATGTCTCTTGTGTATAATATAATTAATAGGAAATCAGCGTCTACGTGTTTCCAATCAAACGTTCGTAATTTGACGTGTATCCAAGCAAATATAATGATACTGAATTGTGTGTTGG
Organism: Polistes canadensis; assembly: GCF_001313835.1. Classification (NCBI taxonomy): domain Eukaryota; kingdom Metazoa; phylum Arthropoda; class Insecta; order Hymenoptera; family Vespidae; genus Polistes; species Polistes canadensis. The sequence continues at coordinate 1,203,662 of NW_014569565.1, read as the reverse complement.
AATATATATACTACGACATCTACTTCGAAGAGACGTTCGATTCGATAATACTAAAGATTACTTTTTAATTTAATATAACAGTAAAACAAGAATGAGATATATAATTGCGTTATTAATTACAGGAAATCAGTAATTATTTAAAATATATATATTATGAGAAAAAAGGAGAAACAATAAGATTCCCATTGTTTGATTTTCAATCTTTATAACGTATTCTCCAAGTTAACTATCGAAGTGTCGATATTTTTCGATCGTCACCCTCTTAAAAAGGAGTCACCGTTAAAAGCTCGTTGCCGGCTGGCTTTATACCGAACGTCAACTCATTTGCATATCTATGGATTCCTCGACGTATAATACTACTAACGCGTTTATGTACGTTTCCCGAACTGCGTTGCCATTTCGCTCGTTTACTTTCGCGCTGGCTGGTTCTCGAGTTTCACTCGATATAATATAAAGATCGTATTTTAAACGATGCTATTATTCGAACGATTAAAAGAATCAACTTATATCTAAGTGGGCCGAGTGATCGCCTTAAATGGAACTTGGCTTTTGCGAATAATCGCCAACCAATAGGATAACCCTCCCAACTAAATTGATGACAATGGTGAAACGTCGATCCGACGATAAGTAGAAACGTAGGATTACGATTATTATTGGCACTTTCTTCGTTCTTAGTTTCCTTCACGAATAGATATAAAGATAAATTCTGTGTAATAAATTTCAAACGAATATATATACACATACACACACACAATCATCTTTTTCAGGATATTTAAAATAATAATCATTTTTTCCTATTGAACTCTATCCTCGAATGTATCATAAAATATAAAACATAATCGATTCGATTTTTAGTCTCCTGTGTTATCTTATTGCGCTCATGAAATTTTATCCCGCAAATCGGAAGGCCACGTGTCTCGGATTGGTATATATCGTTACTAAAACATCGCGTGTCGTCGATAAATCGCCGCAATAATCCTTCGATCGGACACTCGATTGTAGAGTAGAAAAAAATAAGAGTAAAAATACGAGAAAGAAAAAGACAGAGAAAAAGAGAGAAAGAAAGAGAGTGATAAAGAAGAAAAAGGGAAGAGTAATGTAAAAGAAACGACGGAAATTCGTTCATATCTCTCTATCTCTCTTTCTCTCTTTCTATTTCTCTCTTTTACTCTCTCTCTCACTCTGTTTTTTTTTTTCTAGTAACGGGTAAACGATTGCCCTTCTTTCTCGAAATCGCCGGCCCCTGCAGCCGTCTATACTCCACGGGCCGATAAATACGAGTCCGTCGTAGGACGTAAGGGGTGGGAGGTTATGGGGAGGGTAAGGTGGAGGAGGAGAGGCCTCTCTCGGCCCCAGGAATTATAGGCGTTTTAAAAATATTGTTTCATTACTTATTCAACCGGCCGGCTAAGGTATCGCTTTCCAATAGTACCCTTCGATCACAATTTCCAACCGTCTGTATTATTGAAGCTCGCTGGAAAACTCGCATAGAGAGAGAGAAAAAGAGAGAGAGAGAGTCTCGCGGTAGTTCAGTGATAGTAGATAGGCTACTCGATTCCAAAGCAACGGCGTTGGTTGTGTGATGGTGATGGTAGTGGTATAAGACGAGCGATAAAGGATAATAAACTATGGATCAGCGCAAAAAGGGAACGTTTACGTAGCTACTATTTCGATGTAATGCATCTCTCTCTCTCTTTCTTTCTTTCTATCTCTCAATTTGAAAAAACTGAATTTTTACAAAGAAAAAATATATTCTTACGTGATAAATGATTCGTAATAACGTATACTTACTATATTGGAATGATATAATAATTCATTAAATATCATTTAATCGTGTAACGATACGTGAACGAGACATCGAGAGATGGTCATTGTGTTATGCACCATTTTCGATAGGAAGAAGAAGGTCCAAACGAAAGGGAGAAAAGGAAGAAAGGAAGGAAGAAAGGAAGGAAGGATGGATTCTTTCTCGCGAAGAGAAAAGCATGAGAAGGATTATCAGACATCGGGGGTCGAGCTCCTCTCATCGCGATTGCTTTTATTTGCACGCTAAAAAGAACGAACGCCGGTATAGGACGAAGGACAAAACATGAGGTCTATATTCGTGTCCCTCTTGTGGTCGTCGTTCCTTCTCTTTACCTCCCAACCCTCCCTCGGACACATTCCTTCTTTCTCTCTCGAGAAAGAAGACCGGTCCACCTATCGATACGTTTCGAAAGAGAAAGAAAGAGATAGAGAAGACGAACTCTAAAGGGATCGTTCGTTTTACTAATAAAAGTATACACGTATGTATATATATATATATATGCATCTGTATGTGTGTGTATATACGTGTTGTCGTTCTGAGCGGGCGTTAATGAGGAGAGCCGATCGGCTGCGGCATTACGCATACATTAGGAACCACCGATCACCACCAGAACGACGATCCGATCGACGAACCTCTTTTCTTCCAGCTCCTATTGGTCCTTTTAAGTTGTCGGTTGATCGTAGCGCCGCCATCGGTAATCCCAAGAGTCGTTCCACCGGTTGCAGGTTTCTCATTCGAGTACCGCTCTGCGGTGCAGTGGCAGAGTCGTCCGGTGCACAGGCCCTACGGCGCTACGGATTCAAGAACGAGATGGAAGATGTAGAAAGAGAGAATGAAAGAAAGAGAGAGAGAATATGGTCGTTGTATTGGAGGAGGAGAAGGAGGAGGAGGAGGTACGGTAGGAGCCGCCGAGAATGGGAATGAGAAGCTCAAGCGGCGCTTTCAATTATTCCCGCCGAACAATCCCGCCGCTTGTTTCCTTCAGCGATTACATCTCCGAGTATTTATTCGATGCCCTCCCTTTTTCTTCCCCCCTCCCACACCTCCGACCATCCCCTTCTTCTTCTTCTTCTTCTTCTTCTTTTACTTTTTCTTTTTCTCCTTTAGTTCTCTTACTCGTGTCTATTCTATTCTTCCTTCTATATGTGTACTCCTCCTATCTACTCTCTTTGAAAGCAACTTATATCTTTTTCTCTCTTCCAATATTTTTACTCTGTCTTCTTCTACTTTCCTTTCTCGTCTAATGCAGTTTCTTCTTCTTCTTCTTCTTCTTCTTTTTTTTCTTTATCTTCCACGATAGTTTTCTTCTCGTTTAAGTCGTCGAACACATGCAGATTTATGTAAATAGTCATTACGAAAGTTAAAGAAATTTGTATTTTTATCTAATATTTTATATATTTTCAATCGATAGTATGATTCTTTCTTAGTATAGGAATTTATTACTTTTTCACTGATTTTTAATATTTTATATAAATATAATATATTATATATAGGTGACGCGCGCGCGCGCGCAAAAGTTCGTGCAGTTTTTTTTTACCACTTGCATATATAAAGTATTATAATTTTATTGACTTCAAAAAATTGCATTATCAGTAACAACACAATAAACTCACGAACTTTTCGTTCACTCTAATATAATATCATTAAATGAAAAATAATAAATAAAAATATGAAAAATATAAAATGTAATTAAAGTGACAAGAGATAAGATAGACAACGTTTGTTGGTGGATTAACCAACCTTTTTAATATTATATTGTTTCGTTTTGTTTTTATTTTAAATCCGTTGTAATACGTAAACTTTTGTCTAGGAATAAAATCGTGTATTCCCTTTGGATGCGTTTCGTTTCTCTCATCGAGAATAAAGCCGTCGCGAGGGCGTATAAATCAGTACGTTCGTATATTTAAAGGACCGCTTTGAAGCCGGTCGCGGAGTTATTTCTGCTTATTAGAAGCAGCGAGCAAGCAAGCAAGCAAGCAAGTTCAGCTGAGCTGAGCTGAGCTGTGCTGAGTTCTGCAGTACTATACTCGGTAAGTAAGAAGCAGGTGCGAGGGAGTTAGAGACGTTCAAAACCGAGAAACAAGATCGCATTGTTATCGTTCACAAAGTTACAACGTGTTGCCTTTTTGCTAAAAGGGCTCGTTCTCTTGCATTTTAACGGGAAGAACGGGAACGGGGTAACATCTTTCTTTCTCTCTTACTGACTAACTTCCTCACCCTTTTCTCAAACTCCTACGACAAAGTATAAATGCAATAAGACGAAGAACACATTCCTCGGCCTAACAATTTCTTACGTTCTCTCTTAACTCGCGGGTAAAAAAAAAAAAGGGGGAAAAAAGAGAATGAAATGGAGAGAGAAAAGGGTGAGGAAAAGAGAAGAGAAAGAGATAGATAGATCTTATTCTGGCAAAGAAGCCAAACGAGCTTAGAATTCGGCGAGAACGTGGCGCGAAGAGAAATTTCACGCTCGCCTGACCACGATATGCACTTGCTAGCTCGTTTTCCCTTCCTTCCATCTTTCTTTCTTTATTTCTTTCTTTCTTTCTTTCCTTCCTTCCTTCCTTCCTTCCTTTCTTCGATGTCTCAATGCCTTACTCTCGCTTATTTTAGAGCGATGATCGATATCTGTTATTTCTAAGATGCTTCGCTAACGACCAACCACCGATCATCCCGTTTTAATAATCTCTCATGCAACGTGGATGACCGAGGACGAAACTAAAGGAGACGTTTATAATCCTTTTGTATATCTTTCCTACCTACGTTCTCTTTTACCATGATAATTTATCGTTAAAACGTCTATCGTCATCTATAAACGTAGTAGAACGAAAATAATGTTGACTGCTGTTTCTTGGCTAGAACTTGACTGGAATTAACGAGAGATCAAATTATATATAGAGAGAGAGAGAGAGTAACAAATGGTGGACGATTATCATCTCTCTCTCTCTTTCTTTCTTATTGATCTTTAATGTTATAATGAAACTCTCGATGAGAGTCTCCAATCGGAACAGAAGTCGACTCTCTCTCGAGATAATCGTTATTCGGTAATGCGATTCATTAACTGAATCGGTCTCCATTCTCCTGTCCACGATCGAGCACTATACTATAAGAGAGAGAAAGAGAGAAAGAGAGAAAGAGAGAGAGTAAGATCTACCATGGGAGCTAGCGCGGAAGATCGGAAGGGTCGATAAAGCGAGCACGAATTATCAAGAGTTAATTGTAAACTTAATTAACGACCGTGAGACATGACTCGACGAATTTGTTAATCAAAATTGCTTCGCTTTGCTTGCTCCTTCGAAAGAGGAAGTAACAGAGAAAGATAGAGAGAGAGAGAGAGAGAGAGAGAGATGGGAATAGTGTTTTGCTTTTGAATCAAGATCGAGAACTTCGATAATATGTTTCTTCTTTATCTAAATAAACTTTCGTAACGCTCCTTACCTCGGTGGGGAAGGGGGGAAGAGGGGGGGGGGAACTCGCCAGTTTAATTCTAGAGAAAAGCATTTAAGATTCCATTCTGGCGAAGGTCGAAAGAAAGAAAATATGGAACGGAATATGACGACGGTCTTTCTGCTCGTCGTCATCGTTTTCTTCAGAAGCGGCAACTTCTTCTTCTCATTCTTATTCTTATTCTTATTCTTCGCTTAAACATCACGTGTGCGGTCGCGCCGAAAGGAAAGCACGCGGCCTATATGTTACCACCGAGTTCTTGCCTATCGAGCTTATAGCACAACGAAATAACGACGGGGAGCAGAGAGAGAGAGAGAGAGAGAGAGAGAGAGAGAGAAAAAGAGAGAGAGAGAGAGAGAGAGAGAGAGGAGAGTCTTGGAGGAGTCAGTCCTTTGCCTATCCCCGAGACTTCTTGGCTAGCACGTATGGGCCACACGTGTCTAAATTATTATTGTCTGAAATATATGCGCAACGTTACGCGTCTTTCTAAGATGTGCACATACACGTATCATCTTTACATATATATATATATATGTATATTATGTGTATGTATTATAAGTAGACTGTATATCCGATATAGGCATATGGATGCATACATATACATACACACATATGCATATATATATATATATGTATACAGGACGTTCAGAAACTGGTTATACCTTCTTCCTTCCCCGTAGTCATCCGTCTCGCCGTCGTACAACGGTGTTCCATTAAATTATGACACGAGCGATTTATATTTCGTTCGAGGAACGACCGAATTTCACGCTCGTCGAAAAAGCGGCCACGAATAATCTCGATTAATGCGCTCTCGCCGTCACTTCTGTAAAACGCTCGTGGAATTTTCTTTGCCGATACTTACCTTTTATATACACCACTTTATATATATATATATATATATATATATATATATATATATTTTTTATATACATATGTAAGGGACATGTCTTACGATTTCGATTATTGTCGAGCGTATACGGCTTTTATAATATATATCTTAACGTGATCGATTTTATTTCTCGTATACAGGAAAAAAAAAAAGAAGAAATACTAATAATAATAATAATAATATTAATAAAATATGAGAAAGAATTGAGAAAAGGTAAAAGGTAGGAAAATATCTTAGGCTCTATTTGCGAAAGGAGGATGGCCCTGACCTAGCTTAACTCGTCGCACCACCGGCACGATTTCTCGGTGGCTTCTAATTTAGACCGAGTTACATCTTTTCCCGAAAATAGAACAGGCGCAAAGCCTTCCGAAAGGCCAACTTTCGCGAGCAAAGGGGTAAAGGGGGTAAAGGGGGAAAGAGGAGGGAGGGACCAAACGTAAAGCACCGGACGCGAAAATGCAACAGGGTTTTTAAAGGCAGTGGTGTAATTAAAAGGATAAAACGCGATAAGTTGTTAGAATCTTCTTCCTTACAACCTTCGCGTTTCTCGTTCGTTCGTTCATTCGTTCGTTCGACTGATTATGATTTCAAATTCTGATCCGCTTTTCACGGCTTTTCCACGAAAGATATTTCAACTATATTTATTAGATTTTAACACGACCATGTTCGTCTCTCTCTCTCTCTTTCTCTCTCGACGTTGTTGCACGTGCCATCTAAGACTAATGTAACCGCTGTCTCCTATCGTTCACGAGACTCATATGTTACATATATAACATATATATATGTACTTCCTCTCTTCTTCTAAGATTTTCATCTAAATATATCAACATACCTATCTTATATAGTTTCCCCATTTTCTTTAATATAATTAAAAAATCTAAGAAAAAAAAAGATAGAAAAATATATATTTAATATTAGATAAATGACAATAATAATAATATATATATATATTATATTATTATATAATAATAATAATAAAATATTAAAAGCCAAGACAGGTTGGCAATATATTATTTTCTTATAAGAAGTTATAGACGAGTCAAGGATCTCGATAGGGGCAAGATCCTTATCCCGGAAGCGTTTTAAAATCGAGTCTCGGTAAACGCATGCGAGTTGTTCGAGTCCGTGGAAGAAAAAAAAATAAAGTGAAGTCCTCCGTTTCGATTTCCATGAGACTCGCATTAAATTGAAATGACTCGCTCGCGCTACCGTGGAAGCACGCGCGATAACACGTATGCATATAAATACATATACGCATGTGTATATCTATACCTATGGGGTACTACACATATATATATAGTATACTTTATATGTATCCTATGAAAATACGCGTGTATTATATGTATTAGTATGCGTGTACGACGTTACACCTAACGTCTTAAAGGCCCCGTCATTAAAGGCACTCTCGATCGAGGCGTTAACTCGTGGAAATATATATTCAATTATCTGCACGTACATACATACCATGTATAGGACGTAGAAGCGTATAGAAGCGTACGCACGCGTGTTCCTGACCATATATACGCGTACCCGCCAATTCAGCCTGGATATTATACCGTCGTTCAACGATTATATTACCATCCGAGCGTTTATTTCCTTCGAAAGCGAATAACTTTCGTTTATCCTTCTTCCTACCCTCACCCAACGTTTTCTAGTTCGCCTGTTTCATTAAAGGTTTTTCCCTTTTTTCTGTTTCTATTTTTTTTTCCTTTTTTTTTAATTTCTTTTTTTTTTTGTTCTTTTGTTGCTCTGTTTTTATTCTTTAATCTTACGGTACGCTTTGCTATCGGAATGTATATGTAAGAATATAATTTACCGTTATCAATCGTCAAACGTATATATATGATGATCGTTAAGCTCTCGTCCGGATCGTCCACTTCAGCTAGATTTTCCAATTATACTGTATTTAGATATTTTAAATGTATATTGAATAGATATGTAGGTGTATCATCTATGCTTATCATAAAACGTTACGTTGCGTTTTAGAAAAAGGTATCTCTTCTGGATATACGAGGAAACATATATTATTACAGTTCTCAAGTACACACACACACACACACACACACACAACACCTAATCATATTAATATTCTTACATAAGGATTTCCTGTGAAATGTGTTATTTTCCTTTTACTTTTCTATCTTCTTTTTAATAATACTTGGAATTTATTTCCAATCGTTCAAAATAAGATATAATATTGGTTTTTTACTCTTTGAATAAAATATTTCAACTAAATGTTTCAATATAGTTTCAAAAAAGAGACATCATATAGAAATGTATCGAAATTGTTTTTTATTTTTTTGTATTTAATTTTTTCTTTCTCTTTATCTCTTTCTATATCTTTAAGAACTTACGTACCATTGGCGCCAGAAATGAACAAAAATAGTAATGGCTGTCTTAGGAATAGGAAAGAAAGTCTTAAAGCTTTACTCCTTCTTCAGGGTGACAAGCAAGAATGGAAATGGAATGGTGTGGTGTGGTGTAAAAGAAAACGAACACGGAACGAAGCTACCGTACCGGAGCTACTGCACACCGGAGCTACTACTACTACTACTACTACTACTATTACTGGGGTCTCTCTTTAATACTTTCGTTCGTCTTCGTTTACGCCTAACGTTAACGAGCGATCGTCGAGTTAAATTAAACGACGCGCGAATCGTTTAAAGAAGTTAACGAGTAAAAGAGGGAAAACGTTTTTGGTCTTTACTAGCCAAAGCTAGGCACGGTAAAACGTTACGTACTGTTACCGTACGTAAACTTCTTCTACCTATTTCTATTTTCTTTTTTTTTGTTCTTTCACGTTTCACGTTTCGAGTAAATCTATCGCACTGTTTCCGAAACGAACGATTAGGTAATTGTAAGATCTTTTTCGAAATTTATCCCTCGTACACGTTTGTTATCAATTTTCGAGAATCGTAGATATGTAGATACTACAACGACACGACTAATCGTGATGCAACTTACCATAGAAAAATTTCAGACACACACATACACAAAAAGAAAGAAAACAAAAATCTCTACGAACGTTTATTCGAATCATTTTGCCCAACATTAAAATCCCACGTTCATTCGAATGATTTATATATCAAATATTCTCAACGTCAAAACGTATTTTAAAACTCGGTCAAGATATTTACCTATTTTTAATCGAACCCGATTTTAAAATTCAATTTTATAACACGAAACAGTTATACAACGACGAAGATCGACGTAGATGTTGGGAAAAAGGAATAACAACAACAACAACAACAAAAAGATGAGAGGATGAGTGTTCGAAAATGTTAGCGGTGGTTTCTCTCTCTATGGGTAGCAATTAATAGTAGATTACAAGGTTGTAAGAACGAAGTGGGAAATATCCACGTATCGTGGATTGGGAATCTACAAGAGTATAGACAGGAAGAAAGAAAGAAAGAGAAAGAAAAAGAAAAAGAGAAAGAAGGAGAAAGGTCGACAAGGGGTTTGCGTCGAAGGGCCATGGGAGTCGAAAAGGGCGGGGGCAAAAGGCGGATGAGGAAGGATGAGATTACACGCGCCGCCTCGGGGATTACCGCACTCTGATTCTCCGATAAGAATGTCAAAATAAGCTGCCTCTCGCCTCACCACACGTAATCCGGCCGCCCCGAAACGACTCACGAGGCTGCGTAATTACATTGTGACGATTCTCTTTCTCTCTTTCTCTTTCTTTCTCACTTTCTCCCACTCTTTTTCGTTCTCTGATCCGTCAAAGCGACCGTTCGTCCTTTTCTCTCTTGCGATAACATCATCGTCGTTCTCTTCTATCTCTCTTAGGATGACTCGATCATCGAGGTCGTTTCATTGGATATACACATGTAATATGTGTGAGTGTGTGTTATTCATCTTTCGATAGGTATACACACACACATATATATATGTAGATGTATATACGTAGGTAAGAAGACGAGACGTGGAAGGACAAACGCATGCAGAAAAAAGGCCTTTGCCCATTATATTACGATGTCGAGGGGATTAAAGGAACCCAGACACCGGTGCCGACGACTACGACTACGACGACGTAAATTACATTTAACGCGCGCATTCGTACGTGGTTACTACTGTCGTGCAAATAAGTTGCTGGCTACCCATAGCCGAGAGTCCTGGCGTACGTACGCCCATGGAATTAGAATTACCTCTTCTCGAAGGGCAACCCAAGCCTTCCTTCCTTCCTTCCTTCATTCTGAACGACGTCGAACTCGCCTGTTTCTTCTGTCCTCCCTTGGAAAACGAAAGAACGAAAGAAGGAACGAATATAAACCTTATAGAAAGTCTACCGAGCTTTATTCCCAGTACGGCTAGCTAGCAACTCTCTAAGCATAAATTATATCTATCTTTTATTTTTCTTCTCTCACTCCCCTCCCCCCGCTCTCCAGTTCCCTTTTAAATGTCATGACACTTTTCACGCCTTTTATTCTTCTTCTTCTTCTTCTTCTGCTTGGTTTTGATTTATATTATTTTTCTATTATTTCTTAATTCTCTTCGAAAGGATTATCTTAACTTTTTGATATTTCATGTGTACCGAGTATCGCTAAGGATTAATAACAAAAATGTATTTTATTATATATTATTTGTAGAAAATTTATTATTATATTCATTTTCTGCTTTACTATTTGCCCGTGAACATTGGATTGATTTCTTTATTTGTTCAGTTTAAATAACATGCGGGTGATTAGTAATTTAATTATACGTAGGAAATGTAAAGAAGTATAATATCGATTAATAAAGATGATTTTTTAGTTATGATTTAAAAACGGAAAATAATTAAATAAAACATTACTTTAATTATCGTTATTATTGAATTAGTTAGTTAAATTAGTTTATTACATTTTGATCGTTATTTTGTCGTATAGGAACACATCATTGAGATTCTAATAAAGCAACATTTTCATTGAAATTATACGAAATATATTTGAAATAACATATATACATACATATATATACATATATATATATATATATATATATATATATATATATATAAGTATACTCGTCATCATTAACGATCCGCTTTCGCGGTACACAATAAACGCTATGTGGTACATTAAAACTCGCTAACGATTCATACCGTTATCAGATCGGCCACGTTCCCAACCAAGGGTTGACTATACGAAGAGAAAAGTTTTGTACTTGGATTGGTTGGATCAATGTGTGTCAAAGCGATCGCAATGAATTCTCATAACACGGTGTCATGTGTATACATATCTTATGGCGCTGTTCCTACGATTTCTCCTTCTCTTCCTTCCCAAAACCGCTCAGAGGGTTTTACGAGAAACGATACAATGCCTAGAGAGAATCACGATTATTCAAGTTGGGGTGGATTATGGGACGCTTATTGAGACCAGCTTCTGTCCCTAGTGAACGGACATGCAGGGAAGTTTCTATGTGTTTGCGTTTGTATGTTTCTCTATGTATTTCATGTATAACATCATCTCCCATATATATATATATATATATATATATATACGTATGTGAACACATTGATACATTAAGGCCGAACGATGTTGACATTAGCAGATCCGTTCGCGGATTAAAGCTTTGTGTTGTACAAAGCATCATCACAATGGAAACGCCATTGTATACTCAACCTTATGTACTTCACCCACTAGGACGAGTAATAACTTTGTCGATTTCCTATTAAACATTCTAACTTCTCTCTCTCTCTCTCTCTTTCTCTTTCTGTCCTCTGTGAAGAACTCTTCAACATTTTTCGATTAGATTGAAATGAAATTTCTCTCGTCGAATATATTTTTTCGTTTCAATTATATTAAATATTTCATTCAAACAAAAGATTTCATTTTGATATATTCATTTAATTTAAATTCGTATTACCAATCATTTTATTATTCGATAAAATGTAAGACTATCGTACGAGAGAGAGAGAGAAAAAAAAAATAAAAGAAAAAAGAAGGAGAAAAAACTTAAACTCCAATGTGTCCCATAGGATTGGCAAGTAAAGTTAGCTCTTCTGGCCAATGCGTTTCATCAAGCAGAACCCCCTTTCGGTAGTCTCGCGAGATCGTGCACTTTCTCGAGGATCCTAGTAAGAAAGTAGAAAAGAGGGTTAGCTTTTACTTCCGTAGAGAAGAAACATTAGAGAGAGAGAGAGAGAGAGAGAGAGAGAGAGAGAGAGAGAAAGAGAGTCGTTCTTAAAAAAACATCAACGATGGCCTTCATCATCGCAACGGCACTAACCATCAGCCATCCTTCTCCTAACCGTGTGGCCTTCTGTGTTTTTAGTATTTTTCTTGAAATGAAGTTGAGAAAAGTGTGAGAGATGGACGGAGAAGAAAAAGTAGGATGAAAAAGAGAAAAGAAGAAGAAAAAGGAAAATATAGTGGAAAAGAGAAGAAGAAGAAGGAGGTACGGTGGTTTTGGTAGCCATGTCGGCTAGGTAATATCTTCGTAAGCTCCGTCTTTTATGACAGGACTAGGAAAAGATAGTGAGTGAGTGAGAAAGAGATAGAGCCTCTCAAGGATATTGGTAATCTTCGAGCTGGCTGTAATATTGGCGGCGCAGTGATCTCTCACCCCCCAAAGATCCCACCCAGCTTCTTTTTCTTTTACTTCTTCTTCTTCTTCTTCTTCTCAGTTGCCACCTTTTATATTCTCTTTCTCTCTCTCTCTCTTATTTTTTCTCCTTCCTGTTTCATAGGTACTCTCTTACTCCTTCACGAGTACCACAACCACCATCACCACCACCATCACTATCACCTTTACTATACCTTTCTCCTTTCGTGAAAGCCAAGCCTTCGAAGAACCATCCTTCTCTCTCTCTCTCTCTCTCTCTTTCTGTTCTACGCTCGTGCTGCCACCCACCCTTAGCCACCCCCTTCTCCGACCCTTTTCCTTCGTCGTCCGGGCAAGCGTATTGACGCGGCTTTGCAGCCACATTCCAGAGTAAGAACATAGAACGTATACGTACTCCTACTTTTGCTCAAACCATCATACGGTCCTTCATCTAACCAACCAACCACTATTTTCTCTCTCCACACGTTTCTATCGCCTTGTCTAACGATAAAACGAATCTAACTTTAATATTGTATAATAAAACTCGAACAAATTATTCTCTTTAGGACGATCGATCAATTATTATTATTATTATTATTATTATTATTATGGAGTCAAAATAAAAATTGATTTTCATCTTCGTTAATAATATATTTTAAAATTGTTACGACAATTGAAAACATAATTGGATTGTTCGCGCGATGTAACCTAACACTTCTTTCAATATATTATATATATATATTTATTTAAATTTATTTGTCTCATACAACATTTCGCATAGGATATAATATTATAAAGTTAACTAGAAAACTACTCAACGATCGCTTATTTGAACTTTCTAATCTGAAGTACCTACCAACGTACGTAACTAATGCCCGCCACCACATTCGTGCCGTTCTCGCGAGTATACAAATACCCCGTGGTAATTCGTTTGAAGGACGCTATTGTGAAGCCAAGAGTTATGGTTGGTACGTAACGAGGCGTCGATCGGTTCGTTACGAGGCTATCTGAAGCGGTGAGGATAATTGGACGGTACCAGGCTGAATTGCTCGGGCCGACAATAGAAACGACGGTAGAAAGGAGCATCGCTATGTGTGTACGGTGCCTTTATTAAATTCAAAGAATATATCTAACCAACGGGAATACGCGTCTAGAAGAAACGCGTTTCTCCACTCATCTCTCTTAGTCTTCTTCATCTTTTTTTTGTATCTGCTTTTTTTTTCCTCTTCTTCTTCTTTTTCTTCTTCTTTAAACGCGACCGCTCGACAATTTTTATTCTAATCTAGAATTTCGTCATTCTAGAAAAAAAAAAAAAAAAAAAGAGAATAATACGATCGTAAAAGCGAAAGAAGTAAGTAGGTAGATTTGTTTTTTTTTCTTTTTTTTGCCCCACGTAATTTTAACAAATTCTTTTCAACGTATCCTTCAAACTTGCCTTGTGTTTTCTTACCCACAACTTCGTAAAAAGAAAAAAAAAAGAAAGAAAAAGAGAAAAAAAACACTATACATAATTCGTTTCAATTAAACGAGCAATAATTACTAAAATGAAATAATACAGTTCGTAATAAAACATTTTGTCGACATAAATATTCACGCGTTTCAATGCAAATTTTTATTATCATTCATCATCGTCGTCGTCGCCCTCGTCGTCTCAAAATATGATTTCAATGGAAAATAATGTTCGTTAAATCTAATTGAGTATTTAAAACTTAACTACAACAACAACAACAAATTTTCCGTCACGATTCTATTATAATATTAACAAAATAGTATATATAAACGTTTATAACAATCTTAAATATCTTAAATGATCTATCGAGTAATTATTCAATAGAATATATATAAGACACGGATACAACATTCGTGTCTACTTTAATTTCATAATAATAACAAAATAATATTAAGAATTCGCGCGCGTGTGTTCGTTATTTCGCGTTATTACAGAACGTGTAGGAAAAAGAAAAAGAAAAAGAAAACAAGGAGGAGTAGAAGAAGGAGATGAAATTATTGGTCGTGGTCGAGAAGAGTAAAGTCCTTTTTAATTTCTTTTTTTTTCCTCTTCTTCTCCTTCTTCTTCTTCCTTTTTTTTTTTGTCCTTCTTGTCATGACAGGCTAGCGTCGCGCCGCATCACCTGCCAACTCGACGAAGCACGACCCTTTCCTTCTTTAACTCGCACGAGACAGAGGGCTGGGCGCTTAATTGCGAAAATTAACGCCGCTACGAAGCACACCACAGTTTTCTCTCTCTCTCTCTCTTTCTCTTTCTCTCTTTTTTTCTCTATCTCTTTCTCTTCGGGTTTCTCCGTAATTGTTGAAAACTAATTAGGGCGGAGATTTTATTGCGCCCGGAGACTCGACTCTACGCTCATAATGCACCGTTCCGTTTGATAGCCGGGCTCGCGAGCGCAACCTCTTCATAAAGGTCCGCGTCGATTCTCTATCTCTTTTTCTTTTTCTATCTCTCTTTCTCTCTCTCTCTCTCTCTCTCTCTCTCTCTCTCTCTCTCTCTCTCTCTCTTGCTCACACTTCCTTTCTCAGTTTTTCTCCTTCTCTTTTTCTCTCTCTCCACGTCTCCTCCCATTCTGCAGCTTCTCTTCGTAGTCTCTTGTACTCCCATCTCTCTTTCTCTTTCTTTCTCTCTCTTACCATTTCTATCTATCTATCTCCTTCTTTCTTTTCCCGTGTATTCCGCGCGTAAGCCGCAATGGCGTGGTGCGCGAGATTAACACGAGAATAAAATAAAGGCTATTGAATCCCCCATGGCTCTCTGAACAAAAATAGCCTCCAATGAGAAAAGGAACCTTACAGTTTCTTTTCAGGTCTTTCATAAAAATTTCTGAAAACTAATTTTCCTCTTACACGTGGGTCGCGCAGCAGGGTGTACCACGTATATAAGAAGGAAAGGAACGGCCTTCGTCGTCGTCGTCGTCGTCGTCGTCGTTGGTTTCTACCCCCTTCCCGACACCCTCTCCTACACCCAACCCTCTCTCTTTCTCTAACACCCTCCAATGTTCGCCACCTTCGGTTCTCTTATATAGCCGTCACCTTTCCCTCTCTCTCTCTCTCTCTCTCTCTCTTTCTATCGCAGCCATCGCTTCTTCGTACCTCCCCCTCCCTCCTCCCCAACCTCCTCTTCTTACTCCTACTCTTCTTCATCGTTTCCTCCCGTTCCATTCCTGCTACAGCACTTTTATACGAGGTGCTAATCTTCCAGACAAGCCCCCTACATCACCCTCCTATACCTCTTTCCTCTACCACCCTTCTCACTCTTTTCTTCAGCTAACGCCTTTTCTCTTTCTCTCTCTTTCTCTTTCACCACCCTCCTCCCCTACCCATTCCTTCTTTCTCTTTCTTTGCTTTCGTAGCAGCCTTACAAGCAATCTTTCTCTCTTTCTCTCTCTCTCTCTCTCTCTCTCTCTTTTTTCTCGCACGAGCCTCTTTCTCTTTCTAACCAAAGTCTCACTACCGGGATTATAATATAATATTGCGTTCTTCACGAGAGGGTGAAGAAAACTCGACTCTTGTTGCATCGAGGCGTCGAACGATGGATGATTACGACGATAACCTTTCTGACGCTTTTTCGGCCCTTTTTCTCATGTTCCATCTATCTCTCTCTCTTTCTCATTCCCTTTCTCTTTATCTCTCGCTCTTTCTGTTTATTTCTTTTTTCGTTATCACGTCAATTACGTTCATTATGATCCACACGAGTCCGACAGTTATTAGACCCTTTTTATACGCGACATCATGTGTCAGGAATCCTTTAAATCTCTTTTATAAGTCTCCCTTTCTTATTCGTCTACAAGACAATTATCTTTAGGTAGAGAATAATAATTAAGAATAAATGTTTATTATCGTATTATATATTATTTTCTTTTAGTTTTTGCTTTATTCTTTGTAAAAAAAAAAAAAAGGCGACCTCCAAAAAACGTAGGTAATAAAGTATCCATTATATATTTGTAGATAATATAAATGATATGTGTATCTCTAGTAAGTAAAAAAAAAAAAAAAACCTTTAAAGGAAAATTGTCTTGCCCCGGAAAACGTTACCAAGGGATAGGAGGAGAATCGATCGATCGTTATAAATAGCTAAGTAGTCGAGAACCAAGGAGAAGGAAGAAATTCGATGCAATTTCACGACATTTATTATCGGCCGTGTCGCATAACCGCCGACCCGTCACTACTCCCATGGGATCGTCTTCTACGGGATAGAGAGACTGCCTATAGTAACGGGAACAATGTAGCCCGCCTTCTGAATTATTCCCTTTGACTGCTCGATTTCGTTTTGCTTCGTTCGCTTCGTTCGTTTCTATCTCCTCTACTTAAAGAGTTTTCTATCTTTTACTTTCTTTCACATCGTCATAACTGGTCGGTCCATAGGTTTTTCGTATTTTCTCTAATCTTTTTCTTTCTCTTATTTTTTTTTTTTTTTTCTTATTTCCTCTTCTTTTTCTTCTCTTTTCGATTATAATCGAACAAAGAAATTGTCACACAATGTGATCTTGTATATAAATATTTTTTCTTTTATTACTACTATTATTATTATATATTTATTTTTATCAAACTCTTCGCAACGTTTATCGATAAAAAAAATTAGAAAAGATGATTTTCTATAAATATTATTTAATTAGTTCTTACATTTGTATATGTTTGTATTATGTACATAATATAATGTAATATTTTGATAATCCAAATGAAGAAATGAATATTTCTAAAGTAAATTTTACAAAAAACTGCAACAAGAATAAACACACGAACATTTGTTTCATCCTAATAATCGTATTACGAGCAGGATAAAAATCAATTTTACATCGTACTTTTGAACGATGATTTTAGATAAAGACGAGAAACAAGATTTTTTTGATAATAGAACGATTTCACTTTGCACCTTTGTACGTAGGACGTGTTTTACGTCAAATTTGTGCACGCGATCTGAAAACGTGGCAATCGCGATGGCCACGGTGGTACTCCGTCATCCGTAGCACAAAAAGGCCTTTATTGGACGACATCGGATGTATTATATTAGGTTCACACGTGATCCATCTCCCGAAGACAGGCGGACAATAACACGATAACGCGTCTAACCTTCGATCGAGAACACCGTGAGCCAGAAAAAAAGTCAAAGAGAAAGAGAGAGAGAGAGAGAGAGAGAGAGAGAGAAAGAAAGTATTCAACAAAATTCGGATCCCGTTGACCTCTTATTTGTATCTTAGGGGTCCGATTTTCCAATGACTTTTTCCCCGAAACGATCGAGAATAAAAAAAAAAAAAAAAAAGAAAAGACTGGTTTTCCAGACACCACAAGCCTAGGTGATAAAAGAGACAAGGGAGAAAAAAGTTATAGGGACGACACTGATTGAACCTATCCAACAACTTTAGATAAGCGTATTATAAATAAAAGCGGAATGAGTATGCCAAAACTCGAGTGACTAAGCTATTTTCGTGACTCTTGCGCATCCCCCACTCAACCACCCATCCTGCCCCCCTCCTATCTATTCAACATAAATGATTTTGCCCTCTCTCGTTTTCTATGAGAAAATACCTATACTTAATTCATTGTATCTATTTATACCTGGACACGAATTGAAGTTGCGCATTTACTCGCTTGATCGTTTAGTTTGATTTGCACGCTTTAATTGGGATTGATTAAGCCGGGTATAATTATCGGATAGAATTGTTCATTGACTTGTTAAATGGGAAATCGTACGTTTGTAGGATTAATCAGAAATGAAATAAAATCTATATATATATATAATAACGTTGATATGTTATGCGCGGACAAAGTAATTAATTATTTATTACAATATCTTTCCGATAAGAGAAAAAGAAACGTTTAATTCTCTTTCTACGTTTATTTCATTTTAAACGTATTTTTCAAATTATATCAAAAATACTTGGCAACCATCGAGAGAAGCCGTTCAAAGTTTCCTTGTTAATTCTTGTTCGTACCTTTTGACAAGTAGGAAGAAGCAACGAAAGTGGTGTTTCGAAGAATATTTCAAAAAAAAAAAAAAAGAACGAATCCGTTAACAAGATCGTCAACGTTACATCGTCGTCGTAAAGCAAAATTCGACGTGGAAAAAGAAGGGCGCAACTTTTCTTGTGTCCTTTTTTCAGTAAAGAAAAAAAAACCAAAAAGGAGAAGAAAAGAAGAAGTGAGAACTACTTCGGCGCGTTATTCGAATACCTACCTTACTAGAAAACAGGGGTCGTGAAGCTTTTCGAACGTCGTGTCAGATTTTGGTACGACAGTGACGACGGGGTTGATGGTGGTGGTGGTGGTGGTGGTGGTGGTGATGGTGGTGGTGGTTGTTGGTCGACGTAGACGATGGGTCTTGAATCGGGTTTCGAGCTTGTCGACGTGCTCCCAGTGAAAGCGTTTATACGATATTTATTGAATGTTGCCACGGGCGTCGTGACAGTCCGTGAATGGGGAATAAACTCGGCTATGGTGCGAAGGGAACTAAAGGTGAGAGCAAACGACAGTGAGTGAGAGAGAGGGAGAGAGAGAGAGAAATAGAGTCTATAGAAGAGCAAGAAAGAGAGAGAGAGGGAAGTTTGACAGGAAGCAAAGGCATAGCTTGGGCAAAACGCGAATAGGCGAATCAATCATCCCGCGACTCATTAGCCACGCTACTATAGTCTCCCTTTCCCCTTAACACGTCTCACCATTCCCCATTCTCTTTCTCTTACTTGTTCATCCCTCTTCCTCCCCCCCCTCATCTCTCTCTCTCTTTCTTTACGTCTTATTATAGAATATCTTTTCTTTAAGATATTCATTTGGCCCTCTCTCTAAACATTCTTCCTTTTCCATTCATTTCTTTTCAATATGAGATATATCCTGTTGGTAATATTGTTCATTAACATCGTTAAACTTCGTTTAAATTGAAATCGGTGATAACGATTGGACGAAAAAATAATTCGTTGATTAAAATTTATTTGGAAAATTTGTAATATATCATCTTTTTCTTTTCTATTTTCTATCGTAAATACAAAATGGAAAATTATATAATAGAAATAGGTGATAGGAATTTTCTCTAACTTTGGTGTTGTATAAAAGGACAATAAAAAAGAAAAAGAAAAAGGAGACGGTAGATAATAGGACTATGTAAATGACATAACTCTGGTGTTTTAATTTTTTCTTGTTGTTTCTTTTTTCTTTCGTTCTTTTCATTGAACGAAACCTCTCTCCCAACGGTAGTGAATTAATGCGACATTAATTAAACGGGTAGAGAAGCAGTGACCTTCGCTCTTGTAATTAACTCGACGGATGTATACTCCATGCATTTCGTAGTGTCGACGATGACGACGATACTCTCTGGTTGTGGTGATGGTGATGGTGAATCGGTTGGTGTCCCGATGTTGATCAGCCTCCCAAAAGAGACAAAAAAAGATAGATAGATAGAGAGAGAGAGAGAGAGAGAGAGAGAGAGAAAAACAAGAAGAGGAAAGGAACGAGTCGCGGGCAGGTGATTACACCTGCGTTACGTAACACCGTTCGTTAAGCTCGCACCGTTATTTCCCGGCCGTTTGATCGAACGAACCGTTTATCGCGAAACCGGTAACCCGTAATTTGATTCGACTGTTTCTTTCTTATCTCTTTCCTATCGTTTCGCTTCTCTAAACCCAATAGCAATTCCCGTTTTCTATTTCCCATTCATTGTTTTTACCTATGTTATTTCGTCATAGAATAATCATAGAAAATCTAAACAAAATGTTAGTTAAAACGTAATACACATTAAATCGATAATACATAACTGTAAACATACATACATACATACATATATACATATTTATTATAATATAATCTTTCATAATAGATCATGAAACTTAAGCGAATGATCGAACACGTAAATCTAGACGACTGCTCCTTTCGATGTTCATCCATGACACAGGGACCGGACCCATTAGCGAGAATATATCGAGTCTCCTAGGATTAGCAGGGTCGGACCGCGGTACTTGCCCTATCAACTCAAAGGACAAACATAACTACTTTAGTCTCGGCCGCAAACTCAAGGGTTAAGCGAGCCTCCGTTCCGCTTTACGCGAGCCCTCGTGTTCCCCTCAGGAACTTGTCGTCGTACAAACTACCCCACCCTATTCTCCCTTTCCCATTCCCTCCATCATTCTCTCTTTCTCTTTCTCTCTTTCTCTTTCTCTCTCTGTCTATCTGTCTGTCTGTCTGTCTTTAACTTCCACCAACACGTCTTTCCAGAACGCACGTACACGAGACCCGGATTGATTCCAGCTGAATATTTCATAGCGAGTCCAGGACCGAACTCGCTATACACCTCATCTCTCTTCTACCTCACCTCCCCCCCTTTCCCCTCTCTTTCTCTCTCTCTCTCTCTCGTACTCTCTTTCTCTTTTCCCCTCCCCACCCCGCCCACCCTCGTAGTTCATTAAGGTCATTATTCCGTGATGAATTTATCGTCCATCGGGTGCGTTCGAAGCCCTACCTTCTATACTCCCTCCCCCCCCCTTCACCCTGTATCCACCGATTCTACGACGTATGGACTTGCCAAACTTAATGAGCGATTACTCGCTGACGTGGACGACCTCCCACGCGGGAATCGACGAGTGTTCCGAAAATCAATTTGCCCTCTTCTTTCTCCCTTCTTTCTTTCTTTTTTTTTTTTCTCTCTTCTCTTTTCTTCTCATCTTTTTCCGTACATTTGTTACCGTTCGAAAAAAAAAAAAGAAAAAAAAGATAAGAATATCCAAGATAATAATTCGTTCAACGTATCGAATGAGATACGAGATATGCGTCGTTACGTTGTACGTAACAACAACAAATATTTATACGATTTTTTTTTTCTATCCCGACCATTGGTGTTTCGTTTTTTTACATAATGATTACAAATCGTCGATTAAAATTTTTCTTTTGTAAATAAAGTTTTAGAAGAGAGAAAAGAATACACACAAAAAAAAAAAATTAGAAATTAAAAAGAAAAATATAAAATATGAAAAAAATTAATAATAATAATAAATACAAATATAATAAAATAAAATCGTTCGCACAAATGTGTAATAACTTATATATTCCACGAGGGTTGGTGCATTTTCTTTCTTTCTTTTTTATTTTTCAACGTTTAGCCAATTTCGATTAAATCGTTTCGTTTTGGTATCTAATCGATAAACTAGCCCCCGATAGCTGGAACGATATATATATATATATATATATATCTCTCTCTCCCTCTTTCTATCTATCTATCTATCTATCTATTTGAAGGTCCATCTATATCGAAATCATAATTATTAAGTAAATAGACAGAGAAAATGAGACAGACAGAGAGAGAGAGAGAGAGAGAGAGAGAGAGAGAGAGATAGAAAACGAGAGATAGACAGACGGACAGACGGGAAGAGAAAGAGAGAATTGCTAGGTTAACACAGTATTAGTATCTGTATATACGCATGGCTTTATCAAAGTATGTTATACATATACATATATATATATACATACATATACATATGCGTATGCTAGGAACGCGACGGTAGCCAGGTCAGCACAGCGTGTAATCGCGATATATCCTATCTATGCATTATGCACGGTATCCTCTCATTGGCTCGCATCGCGCAGTCGATACGCCGCATTCAATCAGTATCTATAGCCGCAATGGCCCGGCCCCCTTCCCCCCTCCCGCCCACCACCATTGCGTTTGTCGCGATCGATTAAGCGGAAATATTCGGCTTGAATGAGAGATTTGGATGTGCACGGATCGAGATGGGACCCACTCTATTCAATTCGGAAGAACGAGAGGGAAAAAAAAATGAAATAGAGAAAGAGAAACACGGAAAAGGGGGTGAGAGAGTAGAGAACGGGGGGGGGGAACAGATGGATGGGATGAGAGTTGAAAAAAAGAAGGATACATCGTGCAGTAGCAGCACGCGTGTAAGCCACGTATAAAGCCGAATAGCCACGGAAAAAACATCTCTCTTTCTATATGTGTATTTCTCTATATACGTGAATTGCATATATTTGTGTCTATATATATATATATATAGATATATTTTCATTGTATTTTTGTGTCGCGAATAGAGGAGAAACCATTCCGCGTATCATCGATTTCCGAATACACGCTAACGCGTTACCGCAACCCCCGATTATTCCGTGGGAATTTCATTTGTTTTTGGAATCAATCGATTGCTTATTCATATACCTTTTTTGCATATTACTATTTTATTATTATTATTATTATTATTATTATTAATAAGATTAGTTAAAATTCTGACACAATTTTTTTTTGGTTTATATTATTATCATTGAATATATTATATATATGTTCATAAAATAAATTATATCCTGTCGTTTATCGAAGATTATTTGATTGTTGGTAATATATTATAATATTTATTTTGCATAAAAAATAATTTACATCTCAGACCAGTTTAAACTTTCTTGTTGTTTGCTATTTCGTTTATATTACGTAAAGATATTTCCGAGAAAACCTATAGCGTTCGATTCTTTCGAAAAAAGGAAGTTTCTTGAATAATGTTTGCAAAAAACATAATAACCACCTAGCAATCGGGGAGAAAGAAAGAAAAGCGGGAAAACTGTTTCTTCTCGCAAACGCTTTTCTCGTAATTGCCTTTCGATTACTGCTGAGGAAATTGCCATTGGGTTTTTTTCCCTCTCTCTCTCTCTCTCTCTATTTCTCTCTCTCTCTCTCTCCTTCTTTATTTCTTTCTCTTTGGAAGGCAAATTATTGGAGTTTCGGGACGTAGAAGGAAAAGACTAAACCACGACGACTATGACGACGACTACGACGACTACGCGTTCGCGAGAAGAGAAAACGCGAACTCGCAAGCTCGTTCGAGCTCGGAAATACCGTTGAATTTGTGGCGTACTCAATTTCAGAATGGCCAATCCGGTGAGAGGCCAATGGACGTGTTTCTTCTACGCTTCTACTCTCTCTCTCTCTCTCTTTTCGATTCTCGTCGACGTTGCCACGAGCCAAATGACCGTGCCACCGCTTTTCCACCCTCTCTCTCTCTCTCTCTCTCTCTCTTTCTCTCTCTCTCTCTCTCTTCACTCTTAGTATTTCTCATTAACTTTTTATTTTAAAAGTACGAAAAGCCGTCTTCGCGAAGGAACTTTGCCTTCCCATCCTCTCTCTCTCTCTCTCTCTCTCTCTCTCTTACTTTCTTTCTTTCTTTCTCTCTCTTTCTCTCTCCCTTGTTACGTGATTTTCTCTTTCCCTTTTTCCTTTCCCTTCTTCCTTTCCCTTCTTCTTCTTCTTCTTCTTCTACTACTTCTTCTATCTTTCTTTCTTTCTTTCACCCCCGTTTGGTAATCCTTTTGAAAAGGATACAAGAGACACACAACGCCCATCGTCGTCTTCGTCGTCGTCCATGGCAGAGAATCTTCCAAGAACGCGAGGAAACAAACGCGTAGTAAAGATCAAAGTACTTGGTTCCCGGACTCATCGGACGACGCTGATTATTTTTATGACGTTAGAACGAACGAAGAAGCTGTCCGGGAGAGATGAGACGACCAACTCCTCCTCCCCTTTTCCCATTTTACCCCACCATTCTACCCTATTTCCCTGCCTTTCTTCTTCTTCTTCTTATTTATCACCGCACCCCCTCCTACCCCCCACACCACCCCACACCTACCCTCCTTTAACCATCCCCGTGTTTTCTTAAGATCTTTATACCATCGACAGTGTTGAACAGCTTTGCCATCATCGTGACCGGAATATACCTTTTCCATCCATCTTTTATTTCCCACCCCGTTCTCTCCCTTTTCTCTAATCTTTCTTTTCCTTTATTACTTGGTTATACGATGATAGCAATGGTAGTGGTAGTTGTCGGATTAAGAATCGTCGAGTAGTGGTAAACTCATTCAAGGGGATGGAGATGGATAGATTTACTTCGGTTAATATGACAAAGTAGGGCTAGTCGTTTTTAGTGTCAGAAATTAAAGAAAAACATATGTTTTCCTTTTTTCTCTTTTTTTCAGATTTTAACGTGGGAAGGAAAAATTTAGGCCATTTTATTTTTCTGCTTTATTCAATCGTATGACTCGTACTATGGTCAATTTTTCATGTATATATATATATATTGAAATTTTTAAATTGAATAAACCATTTTTTTCTGCAAGAGTCTTCTATAGGTCAATATTTCTTTGTTACTTAATTTAACAATTTTTTTTCTCCGATTTCTTTTTTTTTTTTTTTCCTTTTTTTTCCCTTCCTTTTTTTCTGGTTCATTACAAAATAATAGATACTTTCAACTAGAGCCGACAAAGGCGCCCAGTGCGTCCGAGAAATGAAAACGAAGAAAAAAACCACACGTGTATTATCATCGTGTGACCGCGTAACGGCAGCTTTAACCAATGGTGTTATTCTTAAGCAAATGAGACGCGTTGTGTCTCGTCACCCTTCGACTAGTAGCTTCTTGTTACTCGAGTAACGTGCTCCGTAAACTCTTTGGAATAACATTACGTCTAGGATAAAATTCATTTTTTCTTCTTCTTCTTCTTCTTCTTCTTTTGGTTTTGAGTAAAGAAAAGAAAAGAAAAGAAAAGAAAAGATAGAAGACGCTAGCAGACATTTTTTAAAAAAGATTTCTCTTTGTCTATACACGTGGAGGCATAAGTAAAGACATTATCAGCGTAGCTAAAGCGAAGTTGAATGATTACACATCGTGACCGTGTAAAGATTAAAGAATATTGTCTTCTAACTTTTAGGCTTGAACGTTGTTACGTAATAAGACGTTTCATCATTTTCTAAGGAATTTTCTAAAGATATGTATATATGAGATGATATATGTGTGTAAGAAAAAATTTACACAAAAATAATATTTCTACGATAATAGAGAATATCTTTTTGCTTTGTCCTTAAATTTATTATTTCCTTTTTTTTTTCTATCTTCTTCTTCTTCTTTTTCTTTTTAAGGTATTGGCTATCTCTTACCGCGATGGTTAGACATCATTTTGGCTATAACCACTTTTCAAATGCAACCAAGGAACAGCTCTCTATGAATGATATTCCGAAACATTCTCGTAAATTTCTCGCTCATAAAATAATACGGTATCCTATATTTTTACTTTCTTGGATTTTTATCCTATATAATAATCAATTTGGTGTATACGATATTTTAGATTTCGTTTATAAATTTGAAAATGCAATCTAATCTTTGTTCGTTAAAAATTAAAAATTTTATTACAGACATGATTACAGATCGTTCCTTTAATGTATTTTATCCAATCGTGATTATTCTCAATTCTTATTTTACCTAACACAACTTGTATTCAATAAATTATCTATAATTACATAGTATTTTTGATTGAACCTTTTTTTTTTCCTATTAAAAGTATCAAACATTTCGATGTTAATTCCATTTAAACAAGCGCGATTTTTCGATTAACTTAACGCATCAATATTGCATAAAGAATTAATCTTATATAGAAATTTTTACAGAGTGTCATTTAAAAATCTATAACCGATGATAATATAATTATTTTAAATTAAACAACTTTAAAAAAAAGTATCTAGTATTTAAAAAAAAAAAAAAGGCAAAAAAAAAGTGTATGCGAGATAAAAATCTGACGAAGACTAAACACAAGCAACCCCTTAAAACTAACATTACTCTTATTCATTCAATTCAATTTCCTTTCATTATATAGAAGCATATTATAGTCTTTTTATACTTTTATTTGTATACATATAATATTGCTTGAAGTCGAAGAATAAAAGTAGAATATCTCCGAAAGTAAAAGAGGGGCCAAATGGTCCTGGCTTGAGCACTCGAGGAGATCACAGAGAGTCGATATGTATACACGTTAGGACTGGTCGATGCCGTTCTTATACTAATTGCAAAATATATATCGTACGCGTACTACTCCCACGCACAATTTCGTTCCTTCTTCATGGACCCTCTTCAACAAGAGCCGCTTTGTAAGCTCATTCTATCTTTCTCTTTTTCTCTTTTTTTTTTCTCTCTCTTTGCCTTCTACCATATCTCCGAACCACCCCCGCCCACCCCCACCCCCATATCTTCCTTCCTTCCGATCTTTCCCTTGCCCCTTGTTTTATTTCTCTCGACGACGAAAGAAAAGGCACTCGCGCCAGAACTCTCCCTAGACACCCCCTCCCCACACACACTCTTTCCTCCCTTTCTTCTCTACCGTTAAAACCATGATCGAGTTTTTTCCTTTACACGCTATGGCGCGTTCAATATTATTCTCTTTGCCAAAAAGAAATTTCGATGGACTATCGCCGATTTAGGAAAGGAAGAAACAAATAATTTTTATATTTAAATATATATTTATTTGTTTATATTCTATTATTTGTTAATTATTTTTTCTAATTTATTAATCATTGGTTTAATATAATATAATATATACATTAATTAATTAAATTTTTATATAAATATTATATAATTTTTATACAATATGTGTAAATAGAGTAATGAATAGAAAAGTTTCTTTTAAAATATGAACTTACGTTAAATAAATTTCATTATTTTTCACATGCTAATATATTATATTTTTAATCTATTATTTAAAAATATTAATATTAATAAAGAATAATAATACAATATAATCATTTCAAAATATGTTAACGCAGTAATGAATATAATCATTTCTTTTAAAATATAAACTTTTTTTAAATAAATATCATATTACTTTTCTCATGCAAATATTCCATTAATAATCTATTATCTATAAATATGAATATAATATAATAATCATTTTTCTTTTTCAAATATTTAAATACACACCAATGAATACAAACAATATATCTATATAAAAATTAAATCACAAAACAACAATTTCTATTATTTAATTATTTAACTTATTGTAATATAACAAGAAATAAATCAATAATAATTATCTGAAATATGATTATTCGATCGAGTTGACGAGAATAGGGCGTTGTGCGGGGGAGGAAGGATTTCCGATGTTCGTTTCAAGAGATTGCTTAATCGTGCATCGTATTCTTCAACGTATTCGAGAAAATGTGAAAAGAGAAAGAAAAAGAGAAAAAAAGAGACAAAGAGAGAAATAGTGGTATGCACGAACGATAGTCAGCATAATTGAGCTTGGACAGTCGAGTGGATCGGGTGCTCTCTTGAAGCCCAGCTCTTCGCTTGGCCACGCTCGGCCCCATTATTCGGCGATGCCGTTAATATGGACCACGTGTTTTGAATGACGATGCCAGGAAGGCACATACACACACACTTACACACACATATATATTTATATACATTTCATCTCCCTCTTTCTCTCATTCATTCTATTCGAAAAGGGAGAAGAAACTACGTTGAGTGTGTTGTGATTCGTAGTAGAGAGGAGAGACCGGACACCGAAACGCGTAAATTCCCTTATGTTCGACCTTCGACACTCCCCCTTCCCCCTCCTACACCCCTCACCATCATCCCCCTACCCCTCTTCCTGCTCGTTCTCCTCGACAGTTCCTTAACCATGTTCTCCTCTACCGAATCTTCTCGTTCTGATCTTCTTTCTCTTTCTCGGCTTTATTCTGAAAGGCAAAAGCATCATCACCTCGATGAACAAGATCTTTGCTCGGACGATTCCGCGTCAAACAACAGTCTCATTGTACTACGATCCAAAGTCTCTCTTTCTCTCTCTCTCTCTCTTTGAACGCAGACGCTTCTAATTCTGGCACATGTCTTCTCTTTTTATATTCTTATTTCTTTTATTCTCCCTCTCTCTCTCTCTCTCTCTCTTTCTCTCTCTGTATATATATATTTCTCTGTTCTTACTGTTAAAAGATTATACAAGAGTACCATCTAAGAGATTCGTTTATATTATATTAATATAATACTTTGTTAATGTCGTGTCATTATAACGAATATCATTGATATATATTTTTTTTAAATAGAATATTTCTAATATAAAGAAACAAAATATTTATATATATATATAAATAAATAGTAGTAGCACGGTAATTATTTCGTTTTTTCCTAGAGAAATATAATATCATTCGACGAGGATCGTTTCGCGTCGAGACGGCGTTACGACGTAACGACATTAACCTGCCAATAATATCGGCAGAGAAAAAGAGAGAAAGATAGAAAGAAAGAAAAAAAAAAGAAAAAAGAAGGGTCTGCGCACGTTCGTTGGACGAGAAAGGACGACGAGGAGGAGACTCTTCGGGCTCCTGGGCTTTATCTACATCGGGAAAGTCGAAGACAGATGGGAAAAGGGAAAATCATTCCTATAGAAAGGTTAATAATAATAATCATAATAATTCTCTTCTCTTTTCACGACGTCTGTTCGGCACTGCCTTTTCATCGGAACATGAATGGGTCGAACGAGTTGAGCCACATCCTCCCCCACTCTAGCTACCCACCCTTCTCTATCTCTTTCTATCTATTTATCTATCCCTTTCTCTCTCTTTCCTTCAGAAACAGCTCCCTTTTTCCCCAACTCCGGTGCCGCCGCCTCCTCCTCTTCCTCCTCCTCTTCCTCCTCCTCTTCCTCCTCCTTCTCTTCCTCCACCGCCACCGTTTCGACCCTCTTCCGCGCATCCTCCATCCTCCTCCACCTTCCCTCCCCGTTCACCTACCTCGAGCCACGGTGTGCCAACGAGGAACACCCACCGGAGGAGAATCCTGGCCACGATTGTGCGATTCCTAGGATTCCACAAATGGGAATGAACGCGACCGTCTTACGATATTCCCCACCCACCTCCGCCCCCTTTTCTCCTTCTCCTTCTTCTTCTTCTTCTTCTTCTTCCCCTTTTTCCGTTCTTTCTTCGACTTCCTTTTTACGTATGTAGATAGATATGGTATAACTATAAATATATATTTGACTTGATTCGTTTCTTCCTTCCTTCCTTCGTTCGGCTAATAAAAGATTTTTAAAACAAATTTATATACTATATTTTCAATATATCTCATTCGCAATGATTATTATCTCCGTTCTAAAAATACCTCGCGAATTTTTCTAATTATTCATTTTCTAACGATCGTAACGTACAAATAGTACCTACCTACCTACCTACCTACCTACTTTTCGTTATCGATATATGATGATGGATTGATAAAGGCACTTGGAATCGTAATCCATGGATCGAGCTTGGTATAGACAAAAAGATAAAGAAAAAAGGAAAAAAAAAAGGGCAAAGAAAGAAAGAAAGAATAAGAGAGAAAAAGTGATAGAAAGAGAAAAAGAGAATTCTCACGAGTAAGCCGAAAAATTTTTCGAGAGTACGTAGATCTGTAGTAATTTGTTTAGAAAGCCAAACGGGATATCCCTTTTATAAATACGGACGAGCGAGAAATCGCTCGTTATAGCGCGCGCGTGGCGTATAGTGATGGCGGTAAGCAATACGGCAAGAGCGTAAATCGAAAAGAGGGAATCATCATGCCGAATAGAAAGGGACCTTCGTCAGGACGGAGCGAAAACCGTGGCCTGCCTGCCTGCCTGCTTGCCTGCCCATGCACGTGGCCCATCGATGCATACGCATGGAAAGAGAACACGAGTAAAGGAGAGAAAAAGGATAGAGAAAGAGAAGAGGTCTCAAAAAGAGACATAAGAGGAGGAGACGGAATAGAAGCTGGAAAGAGACGAGCAGAGAAAGAGAGAAAAAGAGAAGGAGAGGATAGAGGAGCATAAAAAGACTCGCTCCTCGAATTTGCTCTCGGAACGGTGTTCTTCCTACATACATATATAATACACACATATATATATGTATACGCACGATGTGCAAGAAACGACACACGAACTAACGTATGTATGCATACATATGTATGTCGGCGGTCGTATCTCCTCAGTTCTCTTCATATATATATGTATATATATATATATATACGATTCTCTCGTCGCACTATCCTCTTCTCATCTAACGAGTTTATACGTATGCGCGTGCGTATTCTTGTGTACACGACTACAAATACGGTTGGTAATACGTAGAAACAAGTATGTTGAGAAGCAACGGGCACATTATATTGGAAAGAGAGGAGAAAGATGATGCATCTTCTTTCTATCTATGTATCCGGTAGCACGGTGCAACTACGTACGTGCAGCATAACGTAATCCAATCAAATGCCAAAGTGGATCGCAACAAAAAGAAAGAAAAAAAAGAAAGAAAGAAAGAAAAAGAAAAAAGATGAGGGAAAAAAACGGAAGAGGAAGAAAACGATGATCTCTTCTATCGCTGGCCCGTCGAATTTCAATATGGAGCCGGATATGCCTGGATAACTACCTATCCCACGTAAAGGTATTCGTACGTGCGATATGAAAAGTACAAGCCCAACGATCGTGTACGCGAGAGACGACGGTGCCTGCCCTCCCGTCGACATTTGAATGCCAGCCCTTTCCCTCTCCCACTAACCCTCCCACCACCTCACCCCCCCTTCACCCTATCTCTCTTTTCTCATCCTCCTTCTCCTCCTCTTTACCCACCAACGCCAGTTCCAAAGCCGATATAGTCGCCCTCTCGAATCGGTCTGCTCGTCCTCCAAGTACCACCCCGTTCGTTCCCTTACTCTTCGTTCGCGTCTCGCTTCCATCCGCAACATCGATGCGAATAATGTTGCCAGGATTTATTATTCGCCCTTCGTATATATATATATATATATATATATATATATATATATATATATATATATATTTCCTTTTTATTTTCATCTTTGATATATCCGTTAGAGATAGGAGGAGATACCTTTATATTATGCGTATATATGTATCCGTACAATACATACGTAAATATAACTTTGATTGAATTGAAATAACGAGACGTATCTTCTCCTTCTTCCGGCGTCTGCAAATTTTTTATTACACATATATGTCTTCTATATATCTATATCAGATTATTTCAACGAATTGTATAAATTAATTCTTCATTCGTGCAATTATTTATAATAATTATTTTCACTTGTAAACTTTGATATTTATTTATACGTATAACAAAATGATCAATTTTTTTTTAATTTTTTTTTATTAGGATTGATAATAGGTTGTCTATTATTCATGTCAAAATAGGTTTTACACTCGTGAGAAAAACAGTCGGATTATATAGACGTTGAAGTTCGCGCTTAGATCTCGCATGTTGTAGATACTTATCTCGAACAAACGATAAAACGTATTTACACATTACGCAACGCGATCTAACTCAACTCGCTATGAGATAGCAGTTACAATAATCGGGGACAACGATCGAGAAAGGGTACCAATGAACTAACAAAGAAAGACAGAGAAAGAAAGAGAGAGAAACAATCCTAGGATCGATATTTCGAACGAATGTAAATTCAAAGAGAAATCTTTCGTATTTCGCGAGGGGTTTAATTCGTTCAAATTTACGATCTTCCTTATTTTTATGATTATATTACGCAATTCATAATAATGTAACTATGTTAATTATATCTTTTATTTCTCACACGTTTTAATATGATTATAATTTTTTACATCGTTATTATAAACGATGACTTTGATACTTGTTAAACCTACTCTCTTTTCCTTCTTCATCGAATCACCCATTTAAACTTAGCATTCACGATCGAATTAATTATTTATATTCGTGCATATAGATTTAAATAAGATTATTATTAATCGTATCTAGTTATAAATATAAGAATCGATTAACATTTCTCGAGACGTTCAAGAAATAAACGAATAAATCTGTCATCATTAGAAAAAATTATATCAATTTCTTCTTTCACTTCTCATGATACAAAAAAAAAAGAACAAAATGAAAAAACCAAAAGAAACAGAAAACCCACCAACGAGTTTTATCTCCCCGTTTTATCGTCTCATCGTTGATTTTTTCGCGCGAAAAAGAGGGTTGAAGAAGGAAGGGGGTGTAGTTTAGAGAGAACGAGAGCTTTGTGCTAAGAAAAGGAGAAAATTCGGCTATTTAAAGACCGATAACACTTCGAGATCGTGAAAACGTCTAAAGATTCTCTTTTGCTAAAGAAAAAGAAAGGGGTTGGTTGAAAGAGAAAGAAAGACTCGGGAGTTATATCTTTCAGGGATAACGAAGGAGGGGGTGGGGTGGGAGGGGGAGGACGACGAGGGGTTGATGCGTTTTTGTCGACGCCAATGTAAGAAGAAGACACTTCCCCCACCCTACTTTCTTATCTATCTCTTTCTCTCTTTCTCTCACTCGGTTTTCTTTCCACGAGGTAGAGCATTTAAGAAGGGCACACCCTTCCATCGTTCTCTTCTTTTCGATCTTTCTTCCCTTTCTTCCCTTTCATTGCTGAGCCGACGCCACCACCTTCGTTGACGTCGTCGTCGTCTTCATCTTCATCTTCGTCGTTGGTTACAGGAAGAACAGAATAAAGAGAAAGAGAGAGAAGGAAATAAGGGGTGGGAGAAGTATCGCGCAAAGGGCGTAGGCTTCTCGGATGAGAAACGTGTTTGTCAATAGCCTGTTAATGCGCTAAGCCATTAATCATTGCGAGTGTTCGCTCCTGTCACCGCAAATCTAAACCATCCAAGCAAGTCCCCAATCCCCTCACCCCGCCACCACCCACCTCATCCCGCATATACCACCCTGTACCACCACCACCACCACCACCACTCTTCGTCATTCCAGTTTCTCTCTTCTGTAATAGAAGAAGAGTAACACGGGACCGTTCTCTCCTGCCATCGTTGAGAGAAGAGAAAAGCTACGAACCAATGGAATACCGAAGAAATTTCAGTAGAAGGGTAGGAGGGTGTCTATTTATTTACGTATTTATATACTTACACATTTATACGCAATCTATCCACATACGTATATGTAGTTATATATATATATACATTTGTATAAGTACCTCGAAATACGCACGAGAAACGTGGACGAAGGTTTGACGACGTGTTTTCCTTCTAGATATGGATCTTTCGTCTCCCTTTTGAGACTCCTTTGAGGACGTTCATCGAATCGAACATAAATGCAATTACCGAAGGGATCGAACCTATACTAACTAAGCGACTACTACTACTACTATTACAACTACTACTACTACTACTACTACTACTACAACCACAACTCTTATTATATCGATGAGTCTTCGTTTTAATTCGCTCGGTACGGACGACCGATTGGACCAGGACGAATATCAATGGGAAGTAATTCGCGAGATGGGTGGTATAGGTGTGTGTATATATATATATATATATATATATAATAAACTTTGTATTCTGAACTCTATTTCACTCGTCTCAATTCAGTATTCGATCGTGGGCGCTGATCTAATTCCATATCTATTCCACCGATACATAGATATAATATCTACCTACGTTACGTATACATATATTTATATATATATATATATACATATATGTATGTGTTTGTGTTTGTGTGTGTATGTTAGACAGTATATGAACAAACTCTCTCTCTCGCCAACAACTTCCCTCGAATCGCGGAGATTTCATTCGAGGAAAATATAGAAACGGGTGCTGCTACTCTTTGATCTTTCGTTAGGCTTGCGATCTTTGTTGTTGGTTTGTAACTATCGGGAACGTCTTCTCGTGCGTTGATACGGTGGCCCACGTAATAATATCGCGTCGGAAGAGAGAATGAGAAAACTAAAGAAAGAGATAGAGAGATAGAGATAGATAGAGAGAGATAGATAGATATATATATTCGCTCTCTGAAATAACCATACGCTCTCTCCCTCTCTCTCTCTCTTTCTTTCTCCCTCCCTCAAGTGTTTGGAGAGATGATCAGATGAAGCAGTTTCTATGCGGTAGAGAAAGACGGGTAAACTCGAAGAAACGTGTGAGAGTTAGAAACACAGAGAAAGAGAGATAGGAAAAGGGGTAAGAGAGGAGGAAGATGGTGGATGAGATGAGGAAAGAGGTAAGAGGATGGGAGGAAGCAAGAAAAGGAGAAGAAGAAGAGAGGCTCTCTCTCTCTCTCTCTCTCTTTCTCTCTCCGACTATTTATAGTACTTGTGTGTTCGTTTCGGGATGACTTTGGGTGCTGCACGAATCTGCCACGGTGGAAGGCATTATTATGGTAAACCAACCGACGGCGCTCCGTTTATTATCTCGGAGTTTATTGTGCTTCCGCGGCCGATTAACTCGTCTAGTCTTGAGATCGGAACCGCACGTGAAACTTCTTCGTTGTATATTAGTGGTAGTATTAGTAGTAATAGTAGTAGTAGTAGTCCTCGTCTTTCACTCTAATTCTCTCGGCAAGACTCCGATTGGGCTGGGTTGGGCTGGGCTGGGCTGGGCTGGGCTCGTGCGCGGCACGCCGCATCTTGAATTGTTTCTTCCCTTCCATTATCATCATCTTTTGGCTAAAAAAAAAATGAAAAATAAAAAAAAATAAAGAGAAAATAAGAGATAAATAGAGACAGGACAACAAGGAGGTTCATTGTTTCGAAATATTATTTCTTTCATAAATTACTTATCAATGGAACGTATTATAATATTTTTGATATATTTTCATCATGAACGATCAATTTTTGGTTAATTATGTTATTTTGGAATAATAATTCTTCGTTTTTCTTTTATTTGTATTAACATTTTTATACAATGACTAGCTTTATTTAATATTCGGATACCATTGTTTTTCTTAAATGCGATTATACCAATATACTTATTTATAATTAAATTAAGGAATACATAGTTTACATCAAACAGTACACCTTTTTCTAATTATCAAAAAAACATATATTGGTTTTATTTATTCAATTCTTTAATTTATCCTTTTAAGGAAATTTTGTATAATATAATAAATCTAATTCCCAATACAATCTTCACATTTTTCTATTTTCTTCCCCTTTTTCGAAATTAACAAATAAACGATCGTTCGAATGGGAACAAAATTTTCATTGGTATCGGATTCTATCAACGTGAGAGAGAGAGTATCGTATTCAATGGACCAACTACGGAAATCAGCTTATTGTTTTCTATGGTTCGTTGCGGCGTAACGAATACCGAACGAGATGGAAGGAAAATGAAAGGGGTCGAGAGAGAGGAAAAGAGACGAATAAAAAACAGAGAAAATGAGAAAAAGAAATAGAGAAAGAGAGAAAGAGAGAGAAAGAGAACGAAGAGCCAGTAATAATAGCCACACGCTTACTCTTCTAGCAACCAACCGACGACCGTTCGTTCGTTTACTCGCGTGCCGTTTTCTCGCTTCGACTTTATGAAATATCATCGCCATTCTTTCCAGCCTGACTGATTCACTCACTCACTCACTCACTCACTCTTTGCTGCAACGGGACGGGCTTTCATTCACGAACGCAAACGCGCACGAGAAAATGAGAAAACACCATTGCGATAGAACGATTCAACACACCGATATACGGTCACTTTAATTGCTGCTCTTTACTTTCGATATACAAGGGGCGGGGCAGGGGAACTCCAGGGGGAGGGGAAAGATTCCTTTTTTATATTCTATTTTAATTACAAAAAGATTTTTGAACAAAAGTATATATGTATATATAATTCAAATGTATAATCTTAATTGTCAAAGTTTAAAAACAACAAAACAACAAAGTTTAAAGATCGAGTTGCTGATGAAGTCCCAAGTAAGGGACGAAACGTACAACTGGTTAAAAATAAATTGTTCCTAAGATTTAACAACCGTCCAAAATTCCCTTTGAGACTTATATTAATAATATTTAATTCTGGACAAGAATATTGATAATTAAATTTAAAAACAAAGTTTGTTCATCAAGGTTCAGGTAAATATATTTTCAATTTTTCGTTCATAATTATCTTAAGAAATAATTACATATTGTAACATTTTTAATTACCCTTGACACATTTGTTACGGTATAAGTATTTTTTCTTTTTATATATATATATATATATAACTACATTATAATTAAATTTAATTATTTTAAAAGAGAAAATTCTCGTGCATTTAATTGGAGAGAATATATATTTATCATAGAAAATAATAGCAAAAAAACTATCAACGTAAACGTCGATGAGAGGAGCGGTTTGCTCCCCATATAATGTACCTAATTGCATAACCGGAGTTGGCATAATCGTTCGCGTGTCAAAAGCCTACTTACGTTGTTCTAAAGAACGATACGCGATATTCAAACGATAAAGTTGTGTGAGAGCGGAAACGAGAAAAGCATAGAGAGGATAAAGAAAGAGAAAGAGAGAATGAGAGAAAAGTTAAGTGAAACAAAAGATTTTCACGCTGATAATACCTCCTCTTCGTTTTAACATGGAGGATACTAATAAAAGACTAGAAGGAAGGTCGGCAAGTTTCGCACGCGTTCACAATTCTCAAATAAAAACTGGTAACACGTGTATTGTTCATAAATATTCATAAATATACCAATACATACAATTAGTATTTATGTATGTATATTAATAGAAGTTATATATGCTTAGTTATAATACGTTATATCTATTAATATTTATTTTATCTAAAAGTTACACAATAATATAACATTGTCGCGTCGTATATTTTAAATGAAAAAAAAAAAAAAAGAAAAAAGAGAAAAAGAAACAAGTCCGAAACGAAACGAAACGATCGATCGAACGATCGATCAAGCATTTAATTATACCGTCTTAAAATTTCTATCCTCTAAATGTCGAATAATCAAATCAATTCATTCATACGTTGTCACGAAAACCACCACGCGAAACGATTAAATTCGATCGCGAGAGTAAATTCGAGTGTTCCTCGAAACGATGCTAACGATCAAGTTGGAAGAGACAGACTAGTGATACACGTCGATCGTTCGACAAGATCGTAATTCAAGCCCACGTTTACTTGACGTATTGGCATTTAAATATCTCTATCTTTCTCTCTTTCCCTCTCTCACTCTCTCTCTCTCTCTCTCTCGTTATCTGTTTTTCTCTCTCGATACTTAATCGAATCATTATACGGAGCTCACTTATACCATGATTTTAATTATTCTCCGAGCGGACACCTGTCACGTTCTATCTATCTCTCTTTCTCTCTCTCTCTCTCTTTCTAACACACACACATACATACATACATACACACACACACTTTGACGTGTGCTATTTATATGGGCGTTTAACGGTGAACAGTTCGCGGCACGCTGTTGGACATAGCGGTGGCTCGCACTACTCACCGCGAGTTTGACACACGATGGTTCGAACGTGCGCCCAGCCACGCGTCCATTTCCCCCTCTTCGATACCTTTCATCTTTCTCTCTCTCTTTCTCTTTTTCTCTTCCTGTTTCTTCCCACGCCAGGAGGTCGGTAACGCACCGATGCACCGACGATAGACGATCCCGGCGTGCTTGCTTTTTAAATTCCAATCTGTTTCTCTTTCTCTCTCTCTCTCTCTCTCTCTCTCTCTCTCTTCTACAACATTAAATTCTATCATTTAATTACACGAATAAATAGAATCGTAAATTGATATTAGAGAAACGATATTCTTATATATATTCATTTATTATTTGATTTTTTTAGATTTAATGTTATTATATTTGTTTAACAAAAGGTAGAAAAAACAATATTGGAGGATACTTTGTATATATTCGAGGAAGAAAATATTCAATGAGAATGATTATTATCGATGATAAAAATTCATCGTTGTTATTAAATTTTCTTATAGAAAAGATGAAAATATATATATAAATACGCGTGTATAATAGGCATTATTAAACGATAGAATATTTAACGGTTATATTTAACGACCGTTAAATATTTTCATTCGTCGTTTATGCGAACGATCATCCATCCCATTTCGATTTATCTAATTTTCTCGTCTCGCGAGCACGAGGGAAGTAGTCGCTATTTTAAAAAGAGGGGATAAAGACCCGGTGGATACACGACAGTCGAAGAAACAAATCATTAACGGGGAATGGAGGAAAAAAGGCAGATACGAAGTCTCCCGTTTACGCCTTAGAGTAGGGATACGGATGAAACGGGTTGTTTGAAACCAGGGAAATAGAGAAAAGCCGACAAAGGTTTTAACACTATTTATAATCGCGTAGGCGAACGATCTTCTTGGTGGACGACCCCAAACGGGGGGGTAGGTAGGGTAGTGACGAGTTCGAGGAGTACGAATGTATGCGTATATATGTATAGATGGGGGTGAGGGTGGGGAGTTGGTGCTCAACGAAGAACAGGGCGATATATTAATAATGGGAGCAACAAAGCGAGAAGGAAGAAGAATAAGAAAGAAGTGGAACAAAAAAGGAAGGAAGGAAGCGAAGAGGGATGAGCCACGTCGGTCGGGCTCCCGTCTTCCTTTCTCTCTCTCTCTTTCTCTCTTATTCGGTCTCTTTAAGTTCCTGATCTAAATTCGTCCCAAGCCCCGTTGCAACCGTTTGGCTTAAGGCTAACGGTTCGTCCGGTGTCTCTTTCTCTTTCTCTTACTGTGATCGCGACTCTCATTCATGAGGAGTAGAAGAAGAAGAAAACAAGGAGGAAGGATGAGGGTAGGTTGAGAATGTTGAACAGAGAGAGAGATAGATAAAGAAAGAAAGAGAAGAGAAGAGTGCGCCGGAAACGTTGGCGAGCCAGTATGTTCATTCACAAGCGTGGCCAGGACGTTGTCGTCGTCGTGGTCGTCTTCTCTACCTTCTACATTTTCTTATTATTATTCTTCTTCTTCTTCTTCTTCTTCTTCGTTGTCGTTGCAAGGCTCGGCATCGCGGACGATGTCGTCTTCTTCTTCTCGTCGTTTTCCAGTAAGAGCAAAACGTTCCGACGCCACCGTCGTCGTCTTCGTCGTCTTCGTCGTCGCCAAACATAAATCTCGTCTCTTTCTTTCGCCTCATACTCTTCTCCATCCCTTTTCTTTCTGTTGGTACACCCACTATTAGAAACGCTTTCCTCCTACTCAAGCTACTCGTACTCGGCAATGCACGAACATTACGACAACGTACGTGTATATAACATTCATTGTTCTTGTCTGCTTCTCTGCTCTACTCTGTTCTGTTCTGCTCTGCTCTGCTCTGCTCTGATCTGCTCCCGCACACCGACACAACTGGTACCGGAATAGAATGGTATCCCGAACTAACTGTGCCCGCACAGTTAATACGCTCCCGCGCAACCAAATGCCACGTAGCGGACGTTGAAAATCGCGATCCGCCCTGCTTCTAAAATCGCATACATGAAAAGAGTTTTTCCTTTTTTCTTCTTCTTTCTTTCTTTCTTTTTTTCTTTTTATTTTTCTTTCTTTCCCTTTTAAATTCCAACTTTATTCTCTCGATACGAAATACACACTCTAATATTGTACTTATTAGTATTTAATATATCAAATAGAAGTAGATATTTTGTGTGTGTAAATGTTTTATTACAATTTTCATACCGAATGTATTTAATATTTACGTTTCTATTTTATAATATTATATATTATCTTAATACGTATAAGGAATACAGATTTCTCGCGACTTCTGTATTTCTATAGATTACAAAATATCTTTATTTTAAGAATCGTTTTGTCCTTAAAAGAAGGGTGCAAGGTACAAAAGTTTCCTCTTTTTCTTTGGGGGCATTATTTGGTATAAATATATCACAGTCGCAGGGGAATGGGGGGGGGGGAACGTGTAGTCCCCAGTTACTATAAAGATGGTTTAGTAGTCGAGAAAAAAGATTAAAACGATGAAGAAGAGAAGAGAAAATATTTTATTTTAATTTTATTCCGAATATATTTAACATTTACTATTCCTATCTATTATGTATCTTAATCCATATTAAGAATAATTACAAATCACGAATTTATGTATATTTCTATAGATACATATTACATTTTGATCGTAAGATAGTCGAAAACGAGCTCCTCGGCAAGTGTCGTAAATAATCGTTCGCATTGATTTACCGAGCACGAAAGATTTAACAGAAATATATTTGACGTTTACGGACAAATACGATGAAAATCCACGAACAAGTAAGAAGAGAATTCTCGTTAAAACTTATTCCGACCATTCCCTACGAACCTTCTCGCTTTTTCTTCCTTTCAATTTCTTGACACCACAATGCCGATCCTTATTGAGAGTACATAAGTTAAAGTTAAAAAAGGAAAAATTAAAGGTACGCTTATCTCTCTTTACCAGAAACGGGACAAGATTTTCTCTCTCTCTCTCTCTCTCTCTCTCTCTCTCTCTCTCTCTCTCTCTCTCTCT
>NW_014569565.1:1149284-1162957 GCF_001313835.1 Polistes canadensis | reverse complement strand
CTCTCTCTCTCTCTCTCTCTCTCTCTCTCTCTCTCTCTCTCTCTCTCGTTAAACATTCTCCATATTCCTTCTTCTTTCCTCCTAATTATGTCCAAGGCTGGCACATCTGATTTCTATCGCATGCCATAAGTAGAATGCCTTTTAGGCGATACAATATATGAACAGGAACGAGTTTTACGAGTTCAAAAGAAGATAAGTCGCGATTTCCAAGAAGAATGCGAAAGTCCATCCTGAGTTATTCCTTATGCTCTCTTCCTCGCATACGAATAACTCAAGAAAAGAATTGAATAATTGATCATATCCCTTTTCAAAGAATATTTACGTTTAATCATAAAAT
Source organism: Polistes canadensis (assembly GCF_001313835.1). Lineage (NCBI taxonomy): Eukaryota > Metazoa > Arthropoda > Insecta > Hymenoptera > Vespidae > Polistes > Polistes canadensis. The sequence goes on along the minus strand of NW_014569565.1, from coordinate 1,162,620 downwards.
TTATATATATATACCTACCCTTCTTATCTTAATAATATAATTATTCATTGTCCTCGTAATAATTATCATCATCATTAACCAAATGATCATTTATCATATATTTACATGCTTCGTTATTCGAAATAATGAAACCGAAATAAAAGCATTTCCACATTTTCACAAGCTTTTATACGAAAGAGACACGCATGAGCGACGCAATGCGTATATTTCCTTTGGCAAAGAACGCAAAATCTCGGGTGTATCGACGTTGCTAGCAAGCGAGTGTGTACAACGTTATGTTACTTCAAAGAAAGCTTAGTAGTCGAGAAAGAGATAGTAGAAACGGTGAGGAAGAGAAAAGGAAGAAAAGTACGAGAAGAGAAGAGAAGAGAAGAGAAAATAAGAGATAGAGAGAGAGAGAGAGAGAGAGAGAGAGAGGGAGAGAGATAAAGAGAAAAACGAGAAAAGAGAAAGAGAACGGGTAATGATCGTGGCTCGTAGTTGTTGACAAAAGAGAGCATTCGCGAGTGGACGAAAGGCGGGTTATAATGGTGGGAGAGAACGGGTGAGGAGGACTTAGGGTGGGGGTTGTAAGAGGTAGGAGTCGAGGGTGCGGTGATGCGGAGAACGAACTCGCGGTGGAACAAGCTGGAAGGAATGGTTTTGCGGAGGACATGAAAGGGATGCGCACCGACGCCACGCTCCGACCATTTCTCTCTCTCTCTCTCTCTTTCTCTCTCTTTCTCTCTCTCTTTTTCTTTTCCTCCTTCCCTCTCTTATTCTCTCTGTTTCGCTTTTGCTCCTCGCACGAGCAAGAACAGCAGGGATGATAGTAGTACAACCATAGTATGTTGTTGGTAGTATATAAATAGGTATATATATATATATATATATATATATATGTACATACGCGATGTATCAACCTTGTGTTGTGTACTTCTACCTATGGCGGAAACGAGACAGGATATTCTATCCGAGCGTGCTACGCTTTCGGTGGTGGTGATGATAGTGGTGGTGGTGGTGGTGATGGTAGTGGTGGTAGTGGGGGATGTTGCGGAGGGATGAACACGCCGGAGAGAAACCGACTGACGTCAACCGAAGAACCCTTTACCGACGGCACATACGTGGAAATGTCTTGTACCTTCCTTGAATCTCCCTATCTTTTTCGCTTTACTAAAAGAACATTTTTATAACGCAAGATAGATAGATATAATATAAAATAAGGATTTATTAAATAATATTTTCTTTTCTTTTCCGCGTATATATAAGTTATTTATGATATTTTGTGTTATTCACGTTCTGTACTGATTCTAGAAAAGAAAAAAAAACAACTTTCTTGAGATATTTAAATGATACATTATTTTTGTATAATGCTTTAGGGTATGTCCGTCGAGGTATCGCGTGTTAAACTTCAACTCGGAATAATAATACCGAGAAATAATTTGAAGTAACCGTACGGGAGTTTAATAATAATTCGTTTTGAATAACAAACAAGAGATATTTTCTCGTTTCCTTGTCCCCCAGGCATAATATATTATATTCTACAATTTCTTACTAGACATTGTATGTATCTTAGATGTTTTACAATTCTTATTACGATACCAGAAAAACGAACTTAACTGTGCTACACTTTAATAAATTAAGACATAGGCAATTAAAATGTGATTACAATTAAGATATAGGTACACGATGAATATACGTAGTATGTGGACTATGATATCATTCGTACCTTTCTTTATACGGATACGTAGAATATCATTAACCATTTGCGTTGAAATTATTTATTTATTTTCCTTCTAATTAAATATCCAACTATAGTATTAGAAAACTCTCCGAAATATATTTTAAATACAATTAAAGTTAAAAGTAAATAAAAGAGAGAAAAAAAATGTTTAATAATCGTATAAAATAATAAATAAATAAATAAAGTATAATAACATAAAAACACGTTGTGTTATATTTCGTACGATAAACATTTTTTGATATCTTCCTCGAACATATTATTATTAAAATATCATTGTAGTAAAAACGAATCGATTTATAATAACTATATTCTATTATATAATAGAATTAAATCAAATATAAAAAAAAAAGAACGAATCAGGAGAAGTAACCAGTTCCTGCGAAGCGCAGGAACCACCAGTGCCAGAGTTGCTTTAGCGAAAGAGTGGTGGCAAAGCGTGAGAGGCAAGCAGCAGCAGGGGTATGTGGGCGGACAGCTCGACGACAACAATGAGCATTGTGATTTGCGCGGGTGTGCCTGGGCTCCTATTGGTCGTTTCTCTTCACCACCTCTCTACTACGGCGTCACGACGAGGCCGATAGGCGCCGGCCGAGGGTTGTACCGTATCGTTGGTGCCACTGCTACAACGCCAACGCCACCGCCACCACCACCACCACCACCACCATCACCACCACCATCACCACCACCGCCACCACCACCACCACCGCTTCTGCTCGAGACAATAGACAATGCGCACTGCCAGACTCCACCGCCGCCTCCAAAGACCTACGTTGCACCTGATTCGACCTCTCTTTTCTCCACCTCTCCCTCCTTCTACTCACCGTTCTTCCACAAATCCAACCTTTCTACCTGCGGAATAGAATCCCCCTTTTTTTGATTTAAATCGTTTGCGGGGGAAAAAAGAAATATATATATATATATATATTTGTGGACGGTCTCGTAATATTTATAAACGTTTTATTTTCGTATTATTTATTTTTCTTTTTGCAAACATATTTGATTATTCATAGAGATTATTTCTTATATATATTTATAATTGTACGAAATTGTATTGATCTATTATTTGGTTTTAAAATTTGTCTCTCATTTTTTTTTCTTTTTATTTATATATTTTAATACAAACTTTAAACAATATTATTTTCTCCAAAGTTCGATTAATCGTTTTATATTTAAACTCGATTTTTTGACTCGAATAGAATGAAAAAAGAAAATAAATAAAAAAAATAAGGCGCGCGCGCGCGCGAGAACGCGTTCTCGCCGATTACGATGAAAAATGGCACGTGCTCGTGTGTTAACTTGGGTCACAGTGCGTATCATACGTAACCGCAAGCGTGCGTGGACGAATGGATGGATGGATCCGTGCAGCATGCGTGCGTATATGCGTCGGTTAACGGTGCCACGTGACGTTCGATAGGTCGATGTTCAGTAAAGTTTTAGGGGTGGTCGGTAGTTCGTATTCATTAGTAGAGAAACAAGAATAAATCGGTTGCTTTTCTCTATGCGTAGGCTCGTTATCAAAGCCTAGTAAGAAAAGAAAAGAAAAGGACAAGGAAAAAAAAAGGAAAACAGACAGAAGTTGTCGTTTTGCGAAACGGAAAGCAAACGTCTGAGGAGTACGATCGGCAGACGACAGTTCTAACACGACGAAAGAGAAAGAGAAAGAGGAAGAGGAAGATAGATAGAAAGAAATAAAAGAAGTTAAAACAGCAACAGTAGTAATGCAGTAGTATAGTAGTAGTATAATAATAGTAGTAGTAGTATTAGCGTAGTAGCAGCAGCAGCGAAAGCAGCAGTAGTAGTGCGGTAATAATAACACAAGTGGAGGTGGTGATGGTGGTGGTGGTCAGGTTGTTAGTAGTGGGGAGTAGAAACGGGAGTAGGACTGGGTACGGCAGCGTGGGTGTCGGAGAAAGGAGGCGGCGACTACGCCCGCAAAGGGGCGTGCCATCGCGAGTATAAACTCTGTTGGCTTTGCGTGGAGAGAGAGAAGTTGCGCGAGCGCGAGCGCGCGCGCACCTATAAACAGAGACGTGACTAAAGGATCCCGGGGGGGATCGGAAGAGGAGGAGGAGGTGGAGGAGGTGGGAAAGAGAAAGAGAAAGAAAGAGAACGATGGGTAGTAGTCAAACGGTGGAGGTTGGCAATTGGTAGTGGTGGTGGTGGTAAATGTGTGTGGTGGGAGGAAGTAGGACGAAGCGAGTTAACAAAGGCATAGAGAAAGAGCGAGTGAGATGGTTAACAGCACGGGTTATATGGGGGAGAAGAGAACAGTAGAAGAAGCGGGATGGAAAAGAGAAAGAAGTTGAATGGTTGGAGAGGGAGACAAAGATACACAGAGAAGAAGAGAAATAGAGAAAGAGAGAGAGAGAGTGATAGACGGATAGATAGATAGATAGATAGATAAAGCGAGAGGAAAGATGAAGCAGTAGCGCGCGCCGGCTAACCAACCAAGCCAACCAACCAAGCCAGCCAGCCAGCGAGCAAGCAGCAGCAGCAACAGCAGCAGCAGCAGCGCCTTCCGAATCTCATCCCGCACGATCCTCGGGGCCTTCAGTCAGTCAGTCGACGCTCCGAGACGCGCTGATTATTTCCATTGTATGCTTGCCGTCACCGTCACCGTCACCATCACCGTCACCGCCGACGCCGCCGCCGCCGCCGTCGTTGTCAGAGAGGGGGAGTTTCTCTTTCTCGTTCTCTCTCTCTCTCTCTCTCGTTCTCTCTTTCTCGTTCTCGTTCTCTCCCTCTTTCTCCCCTTTTCACTGTGTTTCTTTCTCTTTCTTGCTAACTCAAGAGCAGCGCAAAGCAGTAGAGAGTCGCGACCTCCCTCTCGTTCCCGGCCGGCCTTTCCGGTACTACGAGACCGGCGCTCTAGCGAGGTTACACGGCGCCTCGTTGCCCGCGGCAGTGGTACGTGGACCGAAGGAGTGTCGCTAACACGACGACGCCGCGAGCGGACGCGTCACGCCAACCGCGCGCGATCCGCCAAAGGATCCCCCGAAAAGGATCTAACAATAATAGGAGGGAGGATCCCCCGGCGCGCGATACGCAAGTGTTTTTCTAAGAGAATCCAACGATCGATACAACTAACGTGATCGATAGATTGATCGATCGATCTTATCGTCGTCGTCGTAACGATCGTCGACTTCGTCGTCCAGTGACAAGTGTTTTTCGTTTTGTTTTGTTTTGATTCGTTTGATCTTTTTTTTCGGTTTTCTTCTTTTCCCTTCTCCCCTTAACCCCCTCCTTATAACAATATCGACAATTATTTCTCACGTTGATATTCATTCCTTTTATCCTCTCTTTTTTGTTTTTCTCTCCCCCCCCCCTCTCTCACTTTCTTCGTTCGTTCTTTATTTTTCGTTTTTTTTTTTATTTTTTATTTTTCTTCTTCTTCTGATTACGTATGTATTTTATCCGATCTTGAATAATATTTTTGATCGGTTATTTGTTGGCAACGGTAATATTATTTATAATACGAAATAACATCATCATCGTAGTTCCCCGTCGACGAAGTAATAGAAAAAGGATTGACAAACGTTCCCTTCTGCTGTTACTCTATGAGAGGAATCATGACGTAGGCCTTTATATCTGGTTTTTTTTTGGTGTTACTTTGGTGACTGCCGGATTGTTCAATTAGTTCGTTATTACTTCTTGATCGTTATCATCTTCGAAGAGACAACATCGAACTAAACGAACACGACGGAACCGTCGTCGTATTATTATCATCATCATCATCATCATCATCATCATCATCGTCATCGTCATCTTCATCTTCATCGTCATTTGTATCATCGTCGTCGTCATCATCATCATCATCATCATCATCATCATCGTCAACATCATCATCATCATCGTTCTCCTACTTCGTTGTCGGCAGTGTCGAGTTTGTGCAGGTGTGCGTTTTGTTTGATACGTGACAAGTGTCGCTACACCGTCGTCGACGTGCCGAACGCGATACCGACGCACGGGCAGAATGATATGAGCACGTTTGGCAGGTGAGTGACAGCTCTCGTTATTTTCTTTCCTTATTTCTTTATTTTAGTTTCTAGTCGATAGATACACTTTTACCATTTTTAAATTACATTTTATTTGTTTTATCCCAATCAATTATCGAACGTCGTTGATTTGAAAACATTACCGAATTACGCGGTTTAATTATCGATCGATAGATCGTACAAATTAGTAATAGGAAAAACCATTGATTAGAAATATATTGATAGTAAATTCGATTAAGTTTTTTCGTCGTGCGATAAAAAAGATCCGGTTGGTTCGTTCCCAGTTAACAGAATAGATAGATACGCATCAACGAGCCATGTGTTCGCAAACGATGGAAACGAGACTGAGGGATTCGGGACGATTAGAACATACGAGAGGGAGAAAGAGAGAGAGAGAGAGAGAGAGAGAGAGAGAAAATGATGGGGAAACTACGCGAAGGGTGTCAAAGTAAGAGAGGAAACGCATCTGACCTAGTGACCCTTCTTGCTTTCGTATCCTCCTCTTGCCTTCCTTCCGCCAGATTCCACGCTCCTTCAGGCTTCTAAGCCCTCACATACACACGACCCTTCCAAAATTATTTCCCATATCCTCTTTACACGAGTTATCATATTAAACTCAAACGGCAAAATCTCACGATATAATTTGGAAAGATATATTTTAATCACTTCGTTAATATATTTCTTTTTGATATTGGTTTATAATATTTAACCAAAAAGAAAAAAGAAGAAAAAGAAAATCGATTAGCATAGAAATAGGAAAATGTTGAATAAAGTGTCATGGTCGGGTTTACGCAATAAGTTAAGGGAAAGATTTTATTTCGAGTTTTTGGGTACTACTCGTCGTTATTATTTTGACGAATCTAACGACGAATCCGTCGACAGCTGTCTACATCAATCACACTTCAACTAAATAGTTACTTCACAAAGAACATATTTTTGTTTGTAATCATTGTCATTGAATAAAATAAAACGAATAATCTAAATACGCGATATAAGATTCGACGGATCGTAAGATCAAACGCGGTCAGAGTGTGTGTTGATAGGTTTATTTAAAAATTTTTCAAATGAAATCTAACAAACGAGAAAGGTGGCGATTATGGTCTTACGATAGCGTGAGATTACGTGCGTGGGCCGATGTTGGGTCTTGAGGCGACTTAAAGCGCACAGTGGGAGCCCTTATTGTTGAGCGATCTCTCGAAGGGTCGTCGCGTAGTTCCCCTAACATAAACAGCCCCTGGCGTCGCCCTAAGGGTGAAAGAAAAAGACCGACAGAGATAGAGAGAGAAAATCCGGGGATAGAGGCACAGGGTCCCTTATTAAAAGTCATAAGAGAAGTAAATTTTTCATTGTGAAGCAATTAAAATCCACATTTCTAGTGGGGTGATCGGTATAACGTGTGTTACGTGTTACATAAAAATAACGTTATATAGTAAAAGTTGAAAGCTCTCTCTTCTCTCTCTCTCTCTTTCTCATTCGTAAAGCTCACACTTGGAAAGCTCAAGCTTTCCGAGACTCGCACCGCTGGAGATCGAACACGCACGTTCTCATCTCTTACTCTTCTCTTCTCTTTTCCTCTCCTCTCTTACTCGTCTATATTTATGATCCTTTGTCTAACTCTAAAACTTTAAATATAGACAATCATCGGAGGTTTATTTATAACGGGGCTCCTTGAATTATTTTTAAACGAACACGCCGATTCCCTATAACTATTCCGACGAGAAAGATTTCTTTCGACTAAGGCGCGCGCGCCCCGGGTTAATGCGTTTCGCGTATAAAACCTGCGTTATCGCGGTGTAACTTGTTTGTCGGCCTGGTAAAAAGCTTCCTACTACTTACTAATACTACTACTACTACTTACTACTAGTACTACTACACTACTTCCACTCTAATATAATAATCGTTCATATTTCTTATTTTTACTTTTTTTCTTTTTTCTCATTGGACTTGCTTCTTTTTTGTCTTTTCTCTCTCTTATCTTTGATTAATCACCGAATAAGAATAATATCATCATCGTTACGAATCGGTTCGTTAACGATATTTATGAAAATAATTAATTAACAAACGCGTTAGGTTATAAAATGTAACTATTATTTGAACGTTATTACGTATTACGTTACGTATTACGTATATATTACATTATAAAATATAAATATATAAATAAAATTAATACAAACGTGTGTGTAAATCTTCTCCTCCTCCTCCTCCTATCGTATACACTTTCTCCTTCGTTTCCTTTTTTCCTTTGGTTTTTTTTTTCTTCTTTTTTCTTTTACAAAACGATTAGAATATAAATATGAATTTTTATTGTTGTTGTATTGAACGAATCGAAATAATCGAAATACGTTTTAGATAAAATATCGAGTTTATTTCATTATTTAATCGGGAATAAGAGAGGGGAGGAGGCACTTACTTTTCCGGGCTAGCACGAAGAGATTTAGTTTTCCCCGAGAATAACTTCGTGCTTTTGTAGATGGTCTGCCCACTCGGTGTAGTTAGGTGGTATGTAGTAGGTAGTAGGTAAAAGAGAACGATCGCGCCAAAAATATCGAATCATTTTCTAGAGGACGAGGAGAGGGGGACCGGTAATAATAATAAAAGCTTAGTGTAGTCCACTAAGTTTCGAACTATTGTCGAGCAGGTCACACTTATCGACGATGCACGTCGTGTGAAAGATGGCACGCTTCGTTCGTTCGTTCGTTTCTTCATTGGTTTGTTTGTTTGTTTGCGTCATCGCACCTGTTCTCGATGAAGAAAATATCATAGAATAGGAGCACCAATTAATTCGAAATTTCGATTATACCTTTAGTATTAAAAAAACATCGCATAAATAATTGTCCTTGATCAATTACTCGAGTTCGTTACTCGAGAATTACGATCGTCGAACTCGTTTACGCCTACGTTTATCTTTGATTACATAATATTGAGTGTATATATATGTTTTTACATGCGAATTTTCCATATGGTCGGGTTTATATTATGTTTGTGTAGTGGTAATAAAAAAAAAAGAATAGAAAAAGAAGAAAATAATATTCACCCTCTTTTAAAATGTCATTGATATTATTATTTTTGTTCTTATATATATTCTTATTTTAAATAACAATTTATTATGCGTTTGACTTATTTTCTTCTTCTTTTCTAATAACGTTCGTTTAATCAAAATATAAATTATTTGACATCTTGCGTCATTTTTGTGTACGAATGACGATAGATTGATATTTATTAATTAGCGTAATCGTTTGAAATATTCGATATCTAGTGTAATTTTCGTGGAAAAAAAAATTCTTTAATTTTAAATCGCCAATGTAAGTGTCAAAATAACAACAACACGAATTTCTCTCAATATTATCGAAAATAATCAGAGAAGACGTAATAACGTTACGTTTATTAGAAAAAAAAGAAAAACTTTCAAGAAAAAATAAGAAATAAATATTGCGATTTAAATTTACAAAAATTTAATACGACCGTTATGTCTTCATGAATGATTCGTTACATTTCGAATGACTTCTAGGATGACGATATAACAAGGAAAATTTAATATATATATATATATATATGTAATGAAATGAGTTGTGTAGTGTAGGGATTTTAAACAGAAACGTGGGCCCACGAGCTTTGAGATATGTGAACGATTCTATAATTACGTTAGACGTCTACTCGGTATAATACAATGAATTTGGAAATGCGAGCGTGTAAACTCGACAATGAAGGAGATATACTGCGTATTTTGATTGCGTCAGTGACTACAGTACGCTCGTAGGAGAGACAAAGCACAGTACTAAAGTGTCAAAACATGAGATTCTCGGTTCTCTTGATGCGAGAGTAAGATGGCGATAACGAAAGAGTGATTCGAGCATGAGAAGAAAGCAAGAAGAAGAAGAAGAAGAAGAAGTAGAAAAAGGAAAAAAAAAGGAGTAGCCATTCTTGCGTAAATCGACTTTAGAATGAAACGAAGAATGAGATAAACTAATAATATAAACAATAATGATAAAACATCACCATCATCATGTAGAGATATCGTGTTTCTTTCGAGTTGATATATATATATATATATATATTAGTATGTATTATTATATACTAATATAATAATATATTATACTATTATATATATTACTATATAGTAAAGTATTTAAAATATAATTATTTGCGAAAAGGTTTCATACTTTTTCTTTTTTTCTATTCGATTGTTTAGATAGATCGGAGAAACAAGAATTTCATGAAACAAAAATATTATTATTACTCGTCGAACGGATTGATAAGATTCTTTGTAACGTTATCTAATGTCATGTTGGAAGATAATGCTTAGGCATGTTAATCTTCGGAGATGGAAGAGAATCTATATGTATATATTTAACGTTTGATCGATAAATCATGTCATATTTATTATTTTATAGTTTGAAAAAAAAGAAAAAACAGATTATATCAGCTCGAATGTTTTATAAGTCTACACGTGGATTATTAAATATTAGCATGTATGAGTTATTGGAATATTATATATATTACGGTTTATATATCGACACAATATAAAAACGAATAACATCGATTTATCTTAATAGTTAACTTAATAATCTTCGTGTCATTGTAATTATAAAAAAATATAAAAGATTATCGGACAAGTGCCTATCGATATTTCTTCCACTTTCATCTTGTTCTCTCTCTCTCTCATTTTTTTCTTTCTATTTATCTCTCTCCCTTTTTGTAATATTGTACTTGACTTTGACCAATCTAATGAATATCATATTATTCTATTCAAAGAAAAACTATTGTAAGCAAAAGGTAGAATTATTCGTCTATCGTAATTAGAACATTAACGATTAATCATTTCTGTGCCCGATTTCGCGATAATCGATACGTTTTAATTTAAGAAACGATTGTTTAAGACTAAGGAAAAAGATGGTTAAATTTAGATTACATTCATTAGAAAATCATATTTCAAAATTGGCGATTTCAGTGATACGAGTTCACGAGATATTATCTTGTCCGTCGGATGTGTAACCGGAAAAATGAAAGATCCGCGCGTAATTGTGAATAAATCAAATTATTATTATTATTATTATTATTATTATTATTGTTATTATTATGGTTATAATAATAAACTACCCCCCTTTCAAACAAAAAACTAATTAATAATTCTATCGAACGATTCGAATGATTTAAAAGAAAAAACGATTGTCATAATAAGCCAATACGCGAGGATATAATTAAATGGAGAAGGTTAAGTGATTTAGCACGTGGATTTTATCGATGAGTCATTATTCCTGTATAAATAACATAAACTTAAATACAACACACGTGTTTAATTGTAACTTTGTAAATAATACTATTAAAAATTCATTAAACTCAATCATAGAGAAACGTATAACTATCACAAGTTAAACGAGGCGATGCGATTTCTTGCACTTTCGATATACTTATATAAAAACAAAACAAACACAAAAAAACTTGCGGCAATACGTTTGCATATTATTAATTTTAACACCGATAGGATCGACCTGTAACATATTATTTCTCGTATAAATTTCTTTTTTTCTTCTTCTTCTTCGTTTCTGTTTGCACGGTTGAACAATTTGATTGAAAAAAAAAACTGTCGTTATAGATTTTTATTAGAAATATCTCTGAATAGAATACAAATATCCATCGGGCAAATCGTTATAACGTTAATAATTAAACGTAACTGTATATATCTATATATATATATACGTATATCGATCGGTAAATATAATCTCGCGTTAGAAAGTCAATTAATAATGAATTTCATTATTAAGAAGGTATGCCCGATGATGTGTCTATTAAGATTAAGAAATAAAATTACAATCGACGTTACATAGATACACACGTATGCATACATACACACATATGCATTATAGATAAATACATAATAGGATACGCGAAGAACTTTCCTCATGAAAGATTCTTCGAATATACTCATATAGATAAGTGTCAGACACAAAATCTAAGAACTGTCCAGAGAGACAAACAACGAATCAACCTTAGAGATAATCATGTCGGTCATCATCATCATCATCATCATCATCATCAACATCATCGTCTCATTCAAATAAACAATAAGAATATGACAGTTATAATATCGAAGGGGTATCGTTTTCATCTTATTCGTATTATCTTACGTCGTCTGCATTCTATATGCATACACACATGTCACGTAAATATAACACAATATATAAATATATACAATATACGTTTGAATATTTATATTATATTTTAACACTTTGCCACAATTTTAAATCATATTTTAATATAACAACTCATTCACAAATATACAAATTTATATGTTATACCATACTCTTTGGAGAACAAACCTTTATGAGTAGATCGAATAGATAAAAAGAGAAAAAAAGAGAGGATGGTGAAGGGAATGTGGGTGGTAGGAGCTAAAGAAAGAAATAAAACAGAGAATGAATATTCGTCCATCGAAACGTATGAATAGTTGCAAATAGTCGAAGTACCATAGTAGTACCATAGGTATCATACGTGAACGCATCGTCCGTACGCGTGCTTTGTTCTTGATGTATGGACCGGTTACGTGTTCGTTTGTTCGTTCGTTCATTCGTTCGTTCGTTCGTTCGTTGGGTAGTCGAGTTCGTTGAGATAGTACTGCGGCTTTATAACATACACGTGGGTGTTTCTCTTTCTTTCTCTTTCCCCCTCCCTTCTCCCCCTCCTCTCTGTCTCTCTCTCTCTATCTCACTCTCTATAAGATTCTAGAAAGTGTAGGTAGAAGTGAAGCATAGGTCGTGCGCGTGATGTGTGAGAGGGTACACGCGATGTTCGGAGGGAACGCACGCGGAGAACTCTAACGCGTTCCAGATGCTACGTGCTTTGTTCCCATCGGTGCGTACTCTTTAATAGCGATGCCTTAGGTCCTCCTCACCCATCCACCCACCCCCCACCCCCTTCCTTCAACTCTTTTTCTTCTTAAAGTATCTTTATCTTACAGTCTTTACTCCCGATAGGTTTGGTTCCATTTATCTCGTCAATTCTTTCAATCCTTTTTGTCATCCCAAATTTGATATTATCTACTCATCCGAGTCATACACTTTCGGTTATTTTTTTCTTCCCACTTTCTTTTTTTTCTTTCATCCCTTCTCGTTAAGAGGAATGATCTTTACGAAGGGTGAATTCTCTACTTGTTGTTCTTCTTCTTCTTCTAAAGCTCACAATATGCCTATACACGCCTGTGTAACATATATATTTAATTTAATATTATATATATTATATATGCTATCTCTTAATGTCTTTCTTAACACTCATTCCATTACGGAAGAAGAAGAAGGAGAAGAAGAAGAAGAGGGAGAGGGATAGGGCAGCGCGAAAGGACAAGTTCGTTCATCGTGAAGGATCGAGAAATCGGCTTAAAGTTCTTTAGCAATTTGACACTGAACACATGGCCCTACTTCTCTTTAAACTCACACTCGGCAAGATATTCATTCTCCTCCTTCTCCCCCTCCCCCCTCCCCCTCATCTTCCATCTCCTCCTCTTTCTTCTCCCCCCTGTCCACCTCCTTCTTCTACTTCTTCATCTTCATCTTCTACTTCTACTTCTTCATCTTCATCTTCTACTTCTACTTCTTCATCTTCATCTTCTACTTCTACTTCTTCA
>NW_014569565.1:1127030-1148186 GCF_001313835.1 Polistes canadensis | reverse complement strand
TTTTTTTTTTTTTTTAAACTTTTTTGTCGGAAAAATATCTTTCCCAGAGTTAAAAGATTTAGATTTGACAACTGGAAGGAAATGAAAGATCGAAAGGGAAAGAAGGGTCTTTGAAAATAGAAGTCTTTTCGATTTTAAGGTCGTTCGATAACGAAAGATCATTTTTTATGGTTATACCACTACGTCTTATTCCTAGAACGTATAGGGGTACATTAAAATTTCTTAGAATATTTTCTCTATCTCAAACGAAGTATAAGATATAATACGCGTTAGCGGTGCGGTTTATTCTTATTACGTCATTCGTCGGTTCTTGAAAAAAATTCGCAAATGATTTTTGTAATCTTAAATACTTTCGACGATAAATCCGTTCGTGAAGAAAGTTCGCAAAACTTCGTCTCGAATCTTATCATCTCTCATCGGGTCGAAAAATATATACATATATATAAAAAAGAAAAAAAAACTAAAGAGAAATTTTTCAACTAGCAGTCATCTACTCTTTTAGCATAAACTTCGTATCAAAGCACACGTTTTTTCGTGAAAGTAAACATATATATATATATATATAATATGTATAGGTACGTAAAGATTTTTGACGAAGAACAAAATATTTTCTTATCTTCCTCTTGTCGTGTGTGACGATGATGCCGGGAAAGGGTGAAAGAGGGGTGGGGGAGAAAAAGCCATGGAAGGAGGGCTGAAGCAGAGAAAAAGAAAAAGAGTAAGAAAGGGGGTTAAAAGAAGAGAGGGTGCGAGTTACGAAGGCTCGTGCTGATAACATATTCTTGGTAGAAGAAGAAGTAAAGGAAGACGAAGAAGAAGAAGAAGAAGAAGAAGTAGAAGAAGAAGTAGAATAAAAAGAAAAAGAAAAAGACTGACGGAAGATTGCTTTTACAGTATCCGACAGAGCGTACGTTGTCGGTTCTTCTGAGCTCGTCGACGAACGTACCACGCTTCTGCGTTTCTCGTTGGTCGTTGTCGAGAAAATCAGAAAGAGGGAGAAATAGAAAGAGAGAAATATAGTAAAGATGGGATAGTATTAGTGATGGTGTTGTATGTCAACTACGACGAACTTCATCCTCGTCGTGCGTGTTGTGTCACGTGTAACGTCACTCTGCTGGTACATTACTGTTAGAAGAGAACAGTATTAGTGTGTTTTAGTATTAGAGTGTTAGTGTCAGTACGTGGGTATAGGAGTCAGAAGAGTATCTCTTTCTCTCTCTCTCTCTCTCTCTCTCTCTCTCACTCACTCTGTCTTTCTATATGCGTGGGTGTGGTCCGGAGCCGCTCATACATAAACAAGAGATCGGCCGTCGCAGCATCAAAAGAAGAGACGCTTGCTGGGACTCCATTATGTAGAGCATATCCCACGGCGCTTCTATAAAGAATACTAACGATATGGCTTTTCTCTCCTGGCCACGCTTTTCCCGCTTCCTTTTTCCTATCGTGTGCTTTCTTTCTATCGTCTCTCTCTCTCTCTCTCTCTCTCTCTCTCTCTCTCTCTCTCTCTCTCTTTCTCTCTCTTCTATACCTTATTCGTCTTCTTACTTACTTTTTTTCTCTCTCTGTCTCTGTCTCTCTGTCTCTCTCTTTTATTCTATTTCATTTACATTTTTTTTTCCTCTCTCTCAATATGTTTCCCGTTTCTTAGAGATTTATCCTTGCAAAATTATTATATTTTATTAATAGCCTTTTTATCTCGATTATATTCGTCAGACGTATTTCTTCTAACAATTTTATATTATATCGTAATCGTTCAATTGATAATATCTACAGTCACGTTTTCAACGTTTTATTCTACGTGGTTAATAAATTATTGAACATTTTTGACGATTTTTTTTTCTTTTTCCTTTTTTATTTCTTTTTGTTTCTATTGTTTTTTTTCTTTCTTTATTAATAGATTTTATGTGACGTTTAAAATAGAATATTACGAGAAAAGAATAACTTGGACTTTTTCTACCCCCTTCTCTATTCTCTCACTCTTTCCCCCCCCCCTTCTCCCCTTTTTAGGGGAATTCGTCGAAGAGGATGCAAACAAATCGAGTTCTCTCAAGTACGTAAATTTCTTGAACGATTGCGTAAGGTTTTATATGATAAAGGATTATTGAAATAATGAGAAAATTTTAATGACCTCTTATCGGTATTCCATACTACATTTTCTTTCATCCTTATTCCTTCTTTCTTCTTCTTCTTTTCTTTTTTTCCCTTTTGGTAGAAAAAAATACGATTATCCGTAGTAGAATAAAATTAGTCAATGACGTCCGTTTTCTTTCTTTATCTCGTTCGCATAATCAATGCTCGGTTGACTTAATTGTATTAGTACTTTCCTTTCTTAGGGGTGGGTGGAACGTAGAGGGTGATTTTCTATCTCTCTCTCTCTCTCTCTCTCTCTCTTACTTTTTTTCATCGTCTATCAAAAAGAAAGATATTATAATAAATTTTTATAAAATTTCTTACGGATTTATTTATCGTAGATCATTTATTTTGTTTTCATTATCTATCGTTTCCCATTTATCTTAAGATAAGAAATTTCTAGATTATTATTATTATCTTATGTTAATGAACACATCTTAAATCCCTGTAAGAAATACTTCTTTTCCTTTTTCCTTTTTCCTTTTTCCTTTTTTTTTTTTGTGTAATCTTATAGTGTCCTTTCTCACATTACAATGGACCCTATAACACATTAAGAAGAAATTTAAGGAAGAAAACAAACTTGAGACTGTTGAAAAATTCCATTGTTTCGTGTCCTTGCCCACTTTTCACCTAGAACAAATACTCCCGTTGTTTCTTCCTTGTTTTATTTGTCCTCGTTTGAACGAGTTTCGAAAAAGAAGTACTTCCGTTTTTCCTTTCATTCATATTTTTTTTTTTTCTCTCTTTCCATGGTCTTTCTCTCTTACGTTAGTCCACCCTTAGAGTTTTCTTGATTCATTCTTTCACCGGCGGAAGTCGGGTAGATACTTTTCCAGCCACAACAGTGTACCACCGTACCACTAGTTGTGTACCCCTGTCTTGCTACTTGAGCTGAAACAGATGCTGCATTCCAAAAAGCTTCGTTTCCATTGTACCACTAATAGAAAGTCAAGCGTTGGGTTTACGTTCTCTCTTTCTTTTTCTTTCTCTCTCTCTTACTCTTACTCCTTCTTTCTTTCTGTTCAGTGACTCGACACATGCACGGAAAAATCTCACCACTTGGGTTCTAGAGATTTCTCTAATCGACTTTGCCTTCACCCATCACGACGGTCTTAGAAACAGAAAAAGAAAAAGGAAAAAGAGGGATGTTTTTACGCTGTTATTCTTTTTCATTTTTTTCTTTTTGATTCTTTTTCCTTATTCTTTTTTTCTTTTATTCTCTTATATTTCTTCTTCTTCCTTACTCTCTTACTTATTAATGTTGTTGTTGTTTTAGATAAAAATATTCTACCGAGTTAACGATCATCAGAACCTTTAAACCGTCTACTTGTTTTTCTTTTTCCTTTTTTTCTTTTATTCGCAATTTTGTAATTATTTTTTTTTTTCCCTTTCGAAAAAATCTCGTAAAACTTATCCCAGTCACGAATAAACTATTCAATATTCTCCTACTCATAAATCGTAAATCTAAATAAGGTGTTTTATCGCGTATATAATTAAACGTGTATAGTTAAACGCAGGAAAGGTTAAATCGTGATTTATAAATAAGCAGTGGCGCGATATAAATGTATTATTGATTTTTATAAATATTCGATTAATTATTTAAAATAGTTGTCGAATTAGCATAAAACTTCTCTGTAAAACGTGGTCTGTCTGTCATGGAATCGACGATGATGGCCTGTTGAATGTAAAAAATCTCTGGACGTATACACGAGCATATCACGATCCCTATATCACGTGTTTACGATAATTAAATTTGTGTGTGCTTTCAAAAGAAAAAAGAAAAAAAAAAAAAGAAAAAAGAAAAAAAAAGAAAAAAAAAAAGAAACATATACTTAAGAAAAAAAAAAGAATGAAAGTGAGAAAGAGACAAACATTAAAAAGTGGTTGAAATTTTCTAGCTATTCGTACAGCTAGCGGTAAGATCTTTTTCGGTTCATCGACTGACTAACTGACTGACTGACTGACTAACTGATTCTCTTATAAAATTTTACGAGCTATGGCTAATTACTCGTGCGATAAGTTTTCACTTTCGTTACAGATATTTCGTTAACGCGGTTTAATAAACGGATCTAAGAAAACAAATCAATATAACAAGGTTACAGTATAATATATATTCGTTCGTTCATTCGTTCGTTTCATCGTCGCGTGCAAATTATCATGGTTATCGCCAAAAATGTCGTGAGAGATATCGATAAAATGCGAAGTTCGCAAACAAAAATATCTTTTACTCCTTTTCATACAAATAAATCGTAAATTATGATGTTACACATATACCTATATATATATATATATATTTTTTTTTTTACAATCGTTCGAAAGATATTAAGGAAATAATACATAATCGTGTTACAGTCGCAAAATATTACTAAATAAATATACAATTTTGTCCGATAATATCATTTATTTTTTTCACAATAATTTTTTATCCATCTTTTTTTTATAAGTAAAGATAATAGGAAGAGAGAGAGAGAGAGAGGGGGAGAGAGAGAGTGAGAAAAAAAAGGAGCATGGTTTTAAATATAGCCGTAACATTGCTTTCAATGATACTATGTAACTGAGATGTTCGACCTTTCCCGATAAGACACTAATGTGCTCTGCTCGAACGAGATAATCCTATCAAAAGCACTTAAATGTATTACACATTAATAATATTACAACTTCATAATGACTTACATACAGTTATCCGTAATAATTGATGAATTGATGAATGGTTAATACGATTAATAACTATTAACGATTATTTATTTCAATTTAGCCTTTTTTCTCTTTCTTTTTTTTTTACTTCGGTAATATCAATATTCTATTTTTTTTCATTACAGTATAATCGTTTTATAATAAAAAAAAAAAAAGATTCAAGGAACGACCTTGAACGTCGATTATACAAAAATCGTACAACGAATTACGTCAAAAGAAAAAGCGACATTACGACGACGAGAAGGAAAAACAAAACGTCCCCCTTCCCCTTCCCCCCCCCCTCTATCCGGGAAGCAAAGCAAAGCCCTGATGCTTAATTTTTATCCAAAAAAGGGGGGTTTGGCAATAGAACGTGAAAATGTGGAGATTGGTGAAAAGGTATTCGAATAGGGAAGGCCCATCGATAATAATAATTCCATAATTTATACAAAAAACTTGTACTCGAGGATGCACCCACTTATAAGCTACCTGTACCTGTATCTACCCTCTGCCGTTTTTAAATAATAATGGTGGTGCCTAACGTTTAAAAACATACGACGAAATGGTTTTAACCGGTGAACCGGCGTAGTAAACAGTACGACGAAAAAATTTCCACACACACACACACACACACACATCACCGGGGCGTAATTTAATTTAATTTTTTCCTTTCGAGAATCACCACCTAGCATCGTACAATGAAGAGGAGGGATGCAGGTGTGTGTGTGTGCAGACGCGCGCGCACTAACCCAAACCGCCGCGTATTCCGCATAATATTTTCAGGAAAAATTGCTTGCGTAATTGCTGGTTTCGCGAGGTTAATGAATCAGTATCTGAATGAATGGAAATTGCATGGCAGCCGGAGGAGAGTACTTAGCGAAGCAAAAAGAAGGGGGGTGGCTCGTCGTCGTTAATTTATCTCCGTAACGTTCTCCTAACGGTCTGCTTTATGCTTGTTGGTTTATCGATGTCAACCCGTTATCGAGCACACAATACGAGATATACATAAATCTATACTTACTTACTTACTTACTTACTTACGACGATGATGAAAATACTAATTCTAAAATTTCGATTCGAAATTCACGATAATGCTTATTTATTTATAAACTATCTCCCCACCTCCTCCTCCTCCGACAATTACATTTTCAATCGATATTCTTATAATTATATCTATTCTCTGTATAATTTATAATCGACGATACATAGACGAGATGAAGAATCAATACGAGTATAACAAAATATAAAATTCGTATATTATAAAAAAAATTAAATATGCATATAATTTTTACAAAATTTCTCTTATTATTCTCTATAAAACATTTTTGTTTTCTGTTTCACAATTTATAGAAATTATTTATATGTTCGCGAAAAGATCAACTCTCGAAGTATAGATAAAAAAGAATATAGATAGAAAACAATAAAAAAAATCGAACTTGAACGTTATAGATAATATTAGTTATCTCAGGTAAATAAATATTCTTATTAATTCTCTTGTGTTCTTTTTTCCCTCTATCCTACCTCTCCCAACTCTTTAATTTCACACATCGTGGATTATATTTAATTAACGAGTAAAAAAACAAAGCAAAAAGAGAGAGAGAGACAGACAGACAGACAGACAGAAAGGGAGAGAAAAAGAGAGAGAAGAAATAAAAGTTCTTGCGATCTCGACCTTTACTTACTTATGTTAGTTGGAAAAAGAGAGAAAGAGAATCAACGAGGCAATAAGTTTTTCTCTCATGCACGCGCGAGCAAGGAAGCACGTGCTTGCTGCGCGCCAATTCGCAACTAGCGTTTAGCCATTCACAATCCAGCATAGTAGAAATGCTGCGTAGCGTGGTTCGGTCACGCATAAGTCACTAATACTTTCGTTCATTGTCAGCATTATTATTAGTTTTAACTAATAATTAAAGCATGATTAAAATATAGAATGATCATGCACTTGCGTACGTATATATATATATATATGTTTTTTTTTTTACGTACATTGTATATGTGTACATGTGTACGAATATTGATAATAAAGTACAGATGTCTCGCCTACTAAGCTTGGTTATCTTTTTAGCCGCCTCCCACCACTCCTCCCTTCACCCTGCCACCATTAACCACCACCAACACCACCACCACTACCATAATCATCATTTCTATGATCTCAAGTTCGTTTTCTTTTTCCCAAGAAGCTAACCGATCTCATCTTCATGCAACTTCCGCGTTTTTAGTTTGAAATAATGCATACTTACAATTAACTATTTTTATACACATATGTATTATATATATATATATATACTACTTGTTACTACTACTACTACGATTTTTTAGCTATCATAATAAGATATTGGATAATCTTCATTCTCGTTTATTAGTTAAACATATAATTTAACACATCTTTGAGATCGGTTTCTTTTCTCTCGTCTTAGATTATGATTATTCATTAATTATATACGTCTGTTTGAAAAAAATCGATAATCTTGAATTTAACTAGACAAATAATTATATTATATTTTGATCGATCTATATATAAGTATATAATACTAATCGAAAAAAAATCGAGATAAATATTGGAAGAAAAAAATATTTAACGTCAAATGTGATCTTGGCGAACGAGGAGAACGATTTTTAGGAATGAAAAAAACAAATAAAAAAATAAGGATAAATCAAATCAATGAAAATCTTTATTTTTGCAATTTTTTTAGACGACGTCGTGGATCAACGAAATCGAGTCGCGAACGTTATTGACCTCGTAACCTCCTCGCTCGAGTCCGGCAACAGAAGATAATCGAAGAAACTGACTACTCTTCTTCTTGCCCCCCTTCGCGTTTCACTCTGGCTCATCACTCGTTCTCTCTTTCTCTCCCATACACACACACACAAACCTTATATACACAAACACATATATCCCACCGATCGAAAAGAGAAAAAAGATGATTGACAGAGCCGAAGAGACAGAAAAAGAGAAAGAATAAAAGAGAGAGAGAGAGAGAGAGAAAGAGAGAGAGAGAGAAAAAAAATATTACGACACTCGCACGCAATACAATAATTTATACACGATAATCGCGTTTCATTATTGCGTCTTTTCTTACCACGACCGCGATTACATAATGCGAATCCGAGTGTAGATCGTGCATTAGCAACAGAACACACGTCTTCGGGGTTCCTTTCAACTATTACACACGTTAGTTAATTCGTTCTCGATCGTAGTACCACGATTTAGATTTAGATTTGGTCATTTGTCGACGGAAATGAACGTACGAAGACGGGCAAGTCCGTATCTAAATTAACACCCGCTAAACCAGATGTCATCTCTCTCTCTCTCTCTCTCTCTTTCTCTCTCTTTCTACGTCTGTCTCACGACGACGAAGAAGAGTATTCAAATGTAAGAAGCGACTAACCTCTCTCGCTCTCTCTCTCTCTTTCACCCCCACTACCCTTCACCCCCACTACCCTTCACCCTTCTCTCATTCTCTCTCTCTTTCTCTTTCTCTCCAATTACGACTAGATGTTTCTAGTTTCGAGTTGGTTAACTAAAAGCGCAACACACACACACACACACACCCTGACACTATTTCTCTCTCTCTCTCACTCTTTCTCATTCTCATATTTCTCTCTCTCTCTCTTTCTCTCTGTTTCTCTCCCTAAGGAGATTTCCGTCGGACGTGTTTCTCGAAGCATGGAAGGCTATGGGGTTCGATGGCCTTTCCGATCTCCTCTCTCGATATCGTACTAGAGAGCACCTTTTGCCAAGCGATTACGACTGGAGAGGAGAGAAGATTTCCACGAAAAAAAAAAAAAGTAAAGAGTGTTGAAATTCTCGGCGAAGTTATTAAAAAAAAAAAAAAAAAAAAAAAAAAAAAAAAAAAAACATAGGAATAAGAACAGGCAAAGAAAGAGAAGAATCAAAAAAAAAAAACACCTCCCCCCGCCCTGTAATGTCAAATCGCGAAATGTGTATTACCACCTATGTTGTCTCGACTTGACTTTTTACTCTCGAATCGAAAAGAATAAAATAATAATAAATAATAAAAAAAAAAAAGGCAGACCGAGTAAATAAATAAATAAATAAATCGGAAACAAAAACCACACGATTAAAAAACGAAAATAAAAAAACAACAACAAAAATGCAAAACGGAAAAGGAGCTTTGGAAGAGTGGGAGAGAAATATAATTAAAAAAACAAAAAAAAAAAAAATACGAAACCAATTAAAAAGAGACAAAAACAAAACGTAATAAAAAAAAGTGACGAACGAAACGACAAAACGACTCTACTACTACTACTACCAACAACAACAACAACAACAACAACAACAACAACTGAGCAGTACTTTCCCTTGTGTTGCAGACCGAGAATGTCCTCTAAGAGGAAATCGCCACCAACGAAGCTATCGGAGGGCGGGGGCGGTGCGGGTACAGTTTCGAGCGGAGGCAACGAGGAGGAGGAGGACACGAGCTCTTCGGTGGTGACTGCTGCTGCCGTTGGAGGAGGTGGAGGAGGTGGAGGAGGAGGTGGTGGTGGTTGTAGTAGCAATAGTAGTAATAGTAGTGCAGCCACCACTGCTACCATTATTCCTGGTGGTGGTGGTGGCAGTAACGGAGAAGAGAACGCTGTATTGGAGGCCTCGGTCCCATCAACTGGGACAAACGAAGAGGGTCGTGTTTTGGACGTCGAAGAGAGTTACTCTCAACAAAGAGGAGGAGGAGGTGGAGCAGGAACAGGAGGAGGAGGAGGAGCAGCAGGAGGCCAAGAGTGCGAATCCTCCGGTTGTTCCTCCCCGGCAACTACCAGCGAGCCGGATCTTCGAGACTCGCCTTCACCATCCTCAAATTCCATTCGCGGTGCCAAAAGGCAGAGGATCCTATTCCTCTCGAATCAAGAAAACGCGAGTTCCCTATCATCATCAACCGGCCCCTATCATCATCCCCATCATCACCATCACCATCACCATCATCACCATCATCATCACCATCGTGCGAATACCACTTCCTCCTCGGCATCTTCCTTAACAGGCCTTCAAGAGGCTGCCAGTTCCTCCGAGTGTGGTTCTCCGCCTACTCTTCTCAACATTGACTCTTATTTTCAACCTCATCATAACGATAACAACAACACAGTTACGCAAAACAACAATCACAGTAACAACGGTACCGGTATCACCACCACGGCAACTACTACCGTACCGGCTAGTAAAAGATCCATGGATGACGTTCTAAAGAGGCTAACCTGTAAGATGAACAGCGAGTCTCTATCCCTTCAAGACGATGTCACGGATAACAGGCGGAGTGCCACGCCTCCAACTGGACACAATTCACATAGGTTTGTGTTGTTCTTGAACAAACTTTTATCAACGAATTCTTCTTCTTCTTATTCTTATTCTTCAAATTTACTTACATTCTTTCGAATTTATCTTTTTATACGTGTGCCTGTCACAGCGTGTTCACGTGGGTATATATGTTCAGATGATCATATATATATATATAGGAACATCTTAAGAATGAATTTCTAATAAGAATGAAATCATTATAATGCGAAAATACGTGGAAATGATAAATCGTTTTACATTGTGTTAGAACGATGAGAAGAAACCCGTCGCTTGTCAAACGGAAATCACGGAAAACGTCTGATTTCTAACTGTCTTAAATAACGGACAGATAATTTAACATTTTACCATTATAATCGCGTCTACACTTCGATGATATATATATATTTTAATTTTACGCGATGATTGATACAACTCTTTTTGTTATCGATAAAACATCAGACATTATTATCCCGACTTGTTACCGACATTTAGGTTTTATACTAATTACGAAAATTGGCATGATTCATCACGTTCATTTGATAATCAATTTTATTAACATAAAAATGTGTGATCTATCGAAATAAATGAAATATTACATTTAAAACATTTTACAACATTTTTTCGATTTAATTAACTTTGTTAAACTCGTAAAAGGATTAATCTCGTGATCCGTAAGCAACGTTTTGAAGAAAACGGATGCTGTTAGTGTCATTCAAATTTCCGTTTCGTTTTAAAACGATTCAGGAAACATTAAGAAAAGAGAGAGAGAGAGAGAGAAAGAAAAAGAGAAAAAAGAGAATTCGTCTTTCTTACAGACATTCCTTTTTCCGTTTGATTTTTATTGACGCTTATCATCCCATGATAAGATTCTAAAAGAGTACGGTCTTATGTCGATCTTTGTTATGTAACATTTAACATATTATAATGCGTATAAACATACACGAGTATATTACAAATCTAAATCTGCATTATTTGTGTCTCTCTTAAAATATGTAATTGAAGTGATTAAGAATTAAGTAAAATTGTGATTATTTTTCGTTACGAAATACCATCATCACGTATCAACCTTATTTTTATAATTAGGATAGGATAGGAATCGTTCGAAATTATCGATAAAAATGCTTGATTCAATTCGTTTCGTCTCTTTCATAATCACATTTCTTCTATTATCTTTATCGTGTGTTTAAATTATTACTAAGAATTAAATCGACGTATATCTCTATAGAAAAATTATTCTTCGTTAGTTCGTTAAAGAGTTCATATTCGTTGGAATAATATTGTCATTTGAATAAAATTAATCGTAAATTGTTCTAACCCGTAAAATTAAATATGCTGCGAATCCTTTCGTAAATGAAACATTTGAGACATCAACCTTTTTGACTTGAGAATATAAATGTGCCAACGCTCCCTCGATGAACGTTTCTTTTAAAAGCGAACATTGTACTCATGAAATAGAGAGAGAGAGAGAGAGAGAGAGAGAGAGAGTCGTAAACCAAATCCTTTTTTTTCTCGAAGTTGAAACAAAGCCACACGAGACGAGATGGTAAAGAAGGAAAAATAAAAGATCTTCGATAAAGCTTTCGTTGAGAGCCCACTTTCGAGTATGTAATATATTTCGTGAAATATGCTCTCTTTCTCTCTCTATATCTCTCACTTTTTTTCTCATTCTCTTTCTCGTTTTTATAAACGTAAGACAAAGAACCATTGTCGAAATACAATCGTTAAAAGCAACCAAATGATTTTTTTCTTCTAAATAAACATCGAAAGGATTGTTAAAGTCGATATATATAATACGTAACTATCGCGAGTGGCTATGAGTAATCGTATGATTCGTGAAGAAAAAAAAAAAAGAAAAAAAAAAGAAAAAGAAGAGAAGAATATAAAAAGATCGATACGATTATTATCCATCTATCATTTTTCTTACCGTTTGATAATGAACTTTAAGCGGAAATATTCTTCGTTACACGTGCCGCTTAAAACAAATAAGCTTGCATTCATATTCCTTCCGATCCCACCCCACCCACCGCCCCTTTCCCCTAACATATCGAGAACACAGTAAAGACGATAATCGTTCCTAGGTAATCAGTTCCGTCGATGAATTGATTCGTTGTAGAGAAATCGTAATTGTGAGAAGACTTCCCCGTTCCATCTATCTCTCTTAAACCCGTCCTAACTCCCCTCCCCCTCTCCCCCTACCCCATATCCCCTCTCTTCGTTTATCTTCCACTCCTCGTGTTTTCTATTCATTTTAATTCTCGTACAATTTACAATGTCACGGAGACAGAGTGAAGATTGTGTCAGCACGTGGGCTTATTACCGATCCCTGGCATACGTCATAAATAAAGTGGCCGTTTATAGGATCGTTATCGTCTTCCGAAGTCATTATATATAAACTTTTTGTTTTCTTCGAGTGAAACGGCAATGATCCAAACGATGAACATTTTCAAGTCGACTCCAATCGTCCGTAGAGGAGAAACGTTTTATACATCGTCGTCGTCCGTCTTTCCGAGAATAATGTAGTGAAGAGATATATTATATAGAAGAGGCTTACACTATCTTTCTCTTTCTCTTTCTTTCTCTTTCTCTATCTCTATCTATCTTTCTTTATTCGGTACGATAATATGTTAAAGAAGCTCGTGAAAATCTTATACTATTTATTATTCCTTCCGTTGATTGAACTAATCCTTTACGTTATTTTATTTCTTAACATTTCTCTATCTTTCTCTCTCTCTCATATATGCACACATATAACTACTACGCAAGATTGAATTTATGTACAAACCAGGGTATAATTTGTATAAGCTCAATTTATACTTTTTTGTGCCCCTTCCCCCCCGCCCGTCCCTCGCGTCACGTAAAACGCAAGCGTCGATCGTTACTCGGCACGTAGTAGGTATATAGATTACAGTAAAAAATATCCGAATAGGCTAGTGAGTGAGCGTACGAGTGAGTAAAAGTGAATAAGAGAGAAAGAAAGAGAAAGAAAGCGATAATGTGCAATCCAATCCCACGTCTTCTTGATGTATTTATCGAACGTACGCGAGTGAACTTGGCAAAGGCAGATGAAGCGGGACAGAACCGTGCCAACCCGTTAGCCACATCGAGAAACGGTTGCCACTGGGCCAAAATTCTTCCGAAATTTTCGCCAAAAAGCGCGTACAAGTTGGTTATTCGGTCGTTCGTTCGTTCGTTCGTTCTTTCGTTCGGATTTGTACGTGACGTTTTATATTATCTCTCTCTCTCTCTCTCTCTTTCTTTTTCTCTCCCCCTTTTGGAGTTAATTCAATTCTTCATCGTCTCTTACCTTGTCAGATTGAACAAAAGGGATTAATCTAAGGTTTATTATTCTGGCCTATCGATGACGTTAAACGTAATAATGTGTGTGTGTGTGTGTGTTGAAAGATATTACTTCATTGTGTGGTACTTCTAACGTGATCCAAGAATAATAATAATAATAATAATAATAATAATAATAATAATAATAGCTACCCTACCACTTAGTTCGAGATAAGTGACACGAATTTTCTCTAAATTCGAGGATTTCGTCATGTCCCGAACATTCGGAGATCGGTTACCTCGAATTATCTTATTAATCGTTCACGAATCATACGAGTATTCTTTGCGAGTTAAATTAAAATTAAAGTTAACGTACGTGATCGTTATATACGTATGGCACGGTGAAACGTCTGATGAAAATCAAAATAGAAATGATGTGAGTGAACTCTTTTCCAATTTAATGAATTTATCAATCTTTCAATCAAAATGATTTGTATCACCTAATGTGTTTTATCTCTTTTCTATATATATATATATTAATAATTTAATAATCAATTTCACGTTGACATACGACGATGGAGCACGATAAAATTTATGGAAAGAAAAAAACTACTGAGATTGATAATTTCGCAAAGCAAATAACACATTTGCGTGTGTCTCGTCGAGTAATTCTGAATGATCTTTTCAAAAATAAAAAGAAAATGAAGAAGAAGAAAAAAAAAGCAGGAACAGTTGTTTCTGACGTCGGCAGAGGGGTGGGGGAAGAATAAAAAAGGGAAGCTTCTTCTTTTCCACGAAGGTCAGAAGTATTTTCCTTTCGCAAAATTTTCTTTTTAAAGAACGCTTTTCAGCGTTGAACTACGAGAGAGGAATGAAGAAGTTGTTTAGGAACAACGTAACGAGCCGTGGCATACTCGAGACCTACCGTGTAACAGCTTTGTTGCGTGTTGGTTGCAACTCGCGAACGTATATCATTACTTGCTTGTGCTTTAATCTCATCCACCAAGAACACACGAGTCATATTACGAGGCGTGTGCTCATCTTCTATCCATAGATATGGATGACCAGCAGTAACTAAGAATACAAGAAAGAGAAAGAGAGAAAGAAAGAAAGAAATGAAATACAGGGAATGAAAATGAGAAAAGAGAGAAAGATATAACGTCCTACGTACGTTGCCTTAAGAAATTCTAAATTTAAACGTTATTCGATAAAAGCCTTTGAAACTAACGTAACGTTATTCCGAGTGAGACCGATAACACCGTTACAAGACGTCCTATCTATGTGTAACATGTTTCTCCCCCCATATCGAACGAGCTTTTCTCGTAAACCTTTCGTCTCGAGAATGTTACGAGGGTGTTTCCAACGTTTCGTATGATATATTTTCATCGTGTCTATCGAATAGAAAAAGAAGAAGAAGAAGAAAATAGTAAAGGAAGAAAAAGAAAAATTGGTTTCATTGATAATCGATTATTTATACGCGTTACGTTTTTTACTTACAATAAAATATTTATAATACAATATTGGCAGATATATATTATTAATTAAATCGAAAATTTCATTCTCCCCTTTTTCTTTTTATTATTTCTTAAATATATAAAATATTATTTAATTTTTATACAAATATTACCTGGTCAAATTTATTTTAACCAACATTTATACGATCCATATATATATATATATATATTTTTTTTTCTAATTAGAATAATACTATACACGAATACACGTTATCCGCGCGTTGTATTTTCCATAGAACGGACAAAATCGGAAGGAAATTGCGTATAAAGAGGAAACCAGGAACGAACTGAGAGATGTCCATTTATCTCTTAGCCCGTCCGAAGGGAAATAAAGCCCTTCGAATCTCTTAGCGCGTAATAATAATAACAGAATGAGGCTTTTGTCGGGAATAGTAGCGCAGGGGGTGGCGGAAGGCCAACAGGAGAAGCGGGGTCACTGGGCGCGAATAGAAACCATGATCCCTCTCTTTCTCTCTCTATCTTTCTCTCTTTCTCTCTCTTCTCCAAGCGGCGATATTATCGGTCCAAAGAAAACCATGCACAGCCGGAGCCTTTCATGGACGAGCGCGGATAAGAAGCCTTCTTCGCTAATTACAAGCCGAACGTAGCTTCTGCTTCCAACAGTTCTGAAAGAACCCAACAACGTTCTTTCCTTCTACCTTGCGAGCACGCCCCACACAACCCTCAATGTAATAATATATAAAGTATTTTATTCTTTCGAGAAGACAAACAAAAAAAAGAAAAGAAAAGAAGAGAATAATTAATATAAGAACTTGTCACGCTTGTTGGAAAATTAATTACTATCGTATGTGAAAATCTTACATGTGTAACAGTGAAAGATTGAAATTGGAAAATGTCGAGATTTTTCATGGTCCCTTTGTCGTTAACATATTACAAATACATCAGTGAAATACCGAATATTTTATATTAATATATATCGGACAAATACCAAGCTACCATGTGAATCTTGACATTATCCAATTTCGATCTTTCATGGTAACATATATATCAATTTACACATTCGAGGCATCGAAAAACAGAATGGACTATCCCATATTTTCTCATTTTCTCCCTAAAATATATTCAAATCTGTTTGTGAAGAACCCCTACGAAGAGTTAAAAATTCTATTATCCACTTTCAAAAAAAAAAAGAAAAGAACAAAAAGAACACTGATTTAAAACAAATTACGACAAAAATATATCTACAATTACGTTATTAAAACGTTTATTCTCAAAATCACAGTCTATAAGCTTAATTCTGATTCTCAAAGCTTCATCCAATAAAACAATATTCATATACAAAATATAATCACGATATTAAATATAGATACGTAAAATTGGATATGAATCGTATGTAGAGAGTGATTACTCGATGAAATGGGAGTAATGAAAAAGTCAAAAGAAAGATAAAAGAGAAAAAGCAAGAAAGAAAGCAAGAAAGCAAGAAAGAAAGAAAGAAAGTAAAAAAGAGAGGAAAGGAAATAAGAATCTTCTTTATATTGCAGTATCCGAGACTTCAACGCCTTGGACATGCGTCGACCTAGATTACGAAGGACGGTGTCTCTCTTCCCGACGTTTTACGATTCTTTCTTACTTCAGTGGGGAAATCTTAGCGTTGTCCTCGATGCGTTGAATGAGAAGAGAGATGTCTTAGGGTTAGCCCTCGTTGTCCAGCTGAGAGTGATTCCAAAGAGAGAGAGAAAAAGAGAGAAAGAGAAAGACATATAGAAAAAAAAGGGAGAAAGAAAGAGAGAGAAAGAGAGTCCAACGATGCTCTCTCTCTCGGCAGTACCACAATACCGGCAGGGTATCACTTATTCGTGGTCCATTTTCCCTGACATAAAAGAAGCAGGAAGAGACTGGAGGGGTGTGCGGAGAGAGGAAACTCTCGAGGATTGAGAATCGAGGGTTGAGGGACGTAGTGTGCTCCGGGGAGGGCCCATCACGGGTGCAAACACTCGCTTCACCGTGATTGCGTGGCCGCGACCCTATCTATTATTCACCTGACTCCCAACCTCTTCCTCTTCTACCTTTCTCTCTCTCCTCTCCTCTCCTCTCCTCTCCTCTCCATCTCTTCATCCTCATCCTAGCTAGCTAGCTAGCTAGCTAGTGCCATTACGTGCCAACTACACTACTGTCTTCTTTCGGGGTTTGTTTCTACACCGTTGCTGAGCTTTTGCATCTACCATTCCGGACTTTTCGTTCGGTCTTCGAAAAGCTGCCAGCTCGCCCTTTTTTTCTTTCTTTTTTTTTTTTATTCTTTTTTATTTTTTTCACAAAGCACTCACGTCCTTGTTAACTTGGACCTTCTCGTCGTTTCAAACATCATTTCTTTTTGTGTATGTATCGTATGTATACGTGTGTGGGTGTTTTTTTTCTAGTTTTTTTTTCTTTTTTCAATAAAAATGCTTACAGATATCTATTCGTTTACGATATTTCAATATTTTCGATTGTTTATTTGATTAGATATTTGTTATCTTTTGTTTTTTTTTCATTTATATATATATATATAAATAGGATACTTGGAAAGGCAAAGTAAACTTTTTTTTTATTGCTAAGGGTCCACAAGGGTACCTGGTTTTATTATTAATTATCGATAGATCTAAAAATCGTAAAATCCTTATCCTTGTTTATTTTTAAGATAAAATAGTCCCTAAATTGTATCCCTTAGATACGTAAAAGTATAATGTAACAAAGAAATGACGGAAGAACAAGTATGCCAGCTGGATCTAAGAACAGTATATTACGAAAAGTCGTAAGAGTAACATCGAATAAGCGTAACAGCAACGAATCATTATGCATCACCGCCATATATTGTACTATTATATTAATTATATTGTTATTGAATAGTTATAGTTAAAGTGTTATTAACTTTGTCTATTCTTACAAATTAAAGAAGTTAAATATCGTGTTGATCATTATTGAATATTAATTACATTCTTATATTCGTAAATATATATACATATAATATAGATTTCATTTAAACGGGAATAAATATTGTGTTGTTATTATTAATTTTCTTTTATATCAAATATATATCAAAAAATATGTTTGTTTGTAAGATAAGTTGAAAAAAATGCAAGTATAAAAATTAATCTTAAAAATATGAAAATCATATTGAAAAATATATTTGAAATGGGTTGTCAATAGAAATGTAGGATAATCGATGTAACAATACGAGTTAAATAGATAAAAAAAAAAGAATGAAATAGATCACTTTTCTATTCCTTTTAATGGCATTTTGTCTAATGTTTATAGCGGAAACGCCGGTAACGTGGCGAACAACGTGCCTCCTTCGCCCCCAGCTACAAGCAGGATACAAAACACGGAAGGACAGGTTCAACAGGACGGTGCAGCGGCCCTTCATAGGGTCCTCTGCGCCGAGAGCATCGTTGAGAAAGAACGCAGGCTCTCCGAAATGATCCTGCAGCTGCAACTCCTCAGGGAACAACTGCTCCAGCAGCAGGACCAGAAGGTAAGATTTTTCATATTATTAGAAATAAAACATTTCGATGTAAACTACTTTCTTATTATTTTTACGATCGAATAATTATCAGAAACAAATTTATTCGAATAAAATTATATTATGATTATTATATAAAATATATTAGGGGGTTGAAACAAAAGTTCGTACGTTTATTGTGTTGTTTCAGATAATACAATTTTGTTTTGAATTCAATAAAATTATTTTATATCGAAGTGAAATATTCATTTGAAATCCTAATATATTGTTTATTGAATTTTTCGATTATTAGAAATATTAATGACGAAATATTCGTTCGTGTATTTTACATGACAGATAATTGTCATGATATTTAAACGATTGTTATTATAAATTCACTCGAAAATCTTTGATATCTATACGTTATTATTCAACTTCAAAAATATTACGGAATTTATTGATTAACACACAATATCATTGCGTTTCGTTTCCGGTTGTTAGATGGACCAATCTACAACCCACGTTTCCGCTCGTAAAAATCGCATCTGTCTTCCGTTCCGCATATCTCTCTTTTTCGGAAGGATGACGTATTTCTTCGTAGTTAATAGAAATAGGTTTCGCGTTTAAAACAGAATAATCATTGAGAATTTCGTTTGCAGTCAATGTTTTTTTTGTCAACAAACAAATTTTCTATTATATTTCACATTTTGTACGCGGTTTCATGACTTCTATTTGTTTGTTTTTTGGAATGTTCATACATTTTCTTGTCTCGATAAGAAAATTTTCACTGATCATCGATATCGGACAACAATACATCTTATTTATTTCTATTTTAACGAATATTAATGAAAATGAAAATTATCCAGAGAGAAAGATTAAATTTCGTTTCGATCGAAACGATAATTTTATAATATGTAGAGGGTTTAATTTATTTCAATTACGTTAGAAATAGATATATATATATATAAAGAGAGAGAGAGAGAGACAGAATATTCGGAAATAAATGGACACATTAATTAATTATAATATTAATTTATATATTCACCACACACACACACACAGTGTTGCGTTAGTCTTAGATAGAAAGGTAGATAGGAAGAAAACGATATAAGGATTATCAAATAATACAATTATTTGTGATTGACACGATATTAACAGAAATTGGATCGAAATATGGCAGGATCGTTGTACCCGTGGCTCGCGTTATATTTCTCCCCTCGATATTATATCCAGAAATAACATTTTCTACGTTCTTAATAAAATTCGATTAATCTTAACTCTCTTAATAGTTGTATTAAATATCAACGAAGTCTGTGATAATCAATTGTGACTATCGATACACGAATTGAACAGAGACTCGAAAACGTCACCCAAAGAAAACAAATCAAATTCGGGTTTGTTTCTCGAACGATTTAACGACTACAAATATAATTCGACTAAACTAAAGGAAAAGGAAAGGGTAGGGAAGGGAAAGGGAAGGAAGAGCGTGAAAACGCAGCAGAAACATTATTCGAAATGTTGCCATAGCCATACGGATCGATCGTATAACACCATAGTGACAACACATAACAAGAAGGAAGCAAGACCGTGCTAACGAAATTAACGATTACCAAATAGACAGTCGAGATTTATCGATCTCTCTTGAACCCAAAGCAACGTTTCAAGCTTCTCAATCTCTCTTCTTTAATCGACACGCGTATCTCTACCCCGCGATCCCTAGGATTATCATTATTAATAAAAAACCGTACGCAAGTTAAATCATTAATTTAATTGACTCGTATTTAATTTGCGCACCTTTGTCTAATTTATTCGAATTAATACGAAACTTTTCTCTTTACCTCCATCGTAACTATCAATTTTTACACTGTAATTCGAATTATGCGCTCGTTGCTTTTTTCATTTTGCATCGTTAAAAAATGATTATCATCGAATCGAATAAGATTCGTAATTGATAACACTTCCTCGAACGGTTATTTTAACGAGAAAAAAAAGTAGAAATGGATAAACGGTATCCCGCGTTCGATATTCTTTTTCTAATAATGAAAGTAAAATCATGAATTTTACGTTACTCGACTGGTATATATGGTTGGATTATTTTTGTTCTATTCTTTTTTTAAAATATATTCTTTTTTTCATTTCTTTCTGATCGTTTCGAAAATATAACGAACGATCATAAGGAAGTTATAAATGTCAAATTTTCATAATCCATACGATTCAATGAACAAAGATATATATAATTGATACACGATGTTCCGTTAAAGATTTGACATATTCTTAAAACGTTAAATAGTTTAACGATACGAATTTGAACTAATCGATCGTAACATTAATATAGTGTTTCTCCACTTTTTATGATAAATCTTTCAGTCAACGTCCTTTTAAAAGATTATACTTAGAAAAAAAGTATTTAATTTAAATATACAATGAGTGTCCCTTTAAAATCGTACAACGTTAACGTTTACTAGATTTTTCCTTGAAAATGATTGATCCTAGTGTACTTAAGATGACGAAAATTTAAAAATGAATACATTATTAGTATAACTTAATTACATATTTAACGAGTTTCAATTGAAAAAGCTTCATTTATAACAAATTTATTAAAACAATTAAAAAAATAATGTACAGAAGACGTTAATATAAATCTTGATTTTTTTCATGTCTAATTATTGGTCGTCTTATGTTTTCACTGTTATTAATTAAATGTTCAAATCCTTTAAATAAAATATAACATACGTGAAATATAATTAAGTAATATATAAACAATAGTACATTTGTTTAAAAATGACACACACATTGATTAATATAAATTAAATATTAAACAAATTACGATC